>NW_022437049.1:6232663-6518207 GCF_009761245.1 Sapajus apella | reverse complement strand
ACACACACACACACACACACACACACACACACACACACACACACACAGAGTGAGAGGCAACCATGTGAGATCACAGTAAGAAGGTGATCATCTAGAAGCCAAGGAGAGAGGCTTAAGAAGAAACCAAGACTGCTGACAGTTTTGTCTTGGATTTCTAGTCTCCAGAACTGTGACAAGATAAATATCTGTAGTTTGAGCCACCCAGTCTCTGATATTTTGTTATGGCAGCCCTAGCAGACTAGAATATTTGTCACCATGTGGTACTTACTGTCTCCTCTTCCTGATAGAGATTTAAATATCACAGCCTGAACTTCCACTATCATAACTCTGCTTGGAGTGAAATAGAAAAATAACAATTACCTCTATGGTTATAAAAGAATGATTAGAAAATAATACTCATGGATTGGCAACTTCTGTAATATGTAGGAAGTTTAATATTGGAATACTTACCATAATTTGATTTAGCATACTTTCACGTTTATTGAGTTCTTGGTCAGTAGACTCTGTACAAAGATTTAGGGACTCAAAAGTCCACACATACTAGTCCCTATCCTCAAGGAATAGCCAGGGAAATATTACCATTAAAATAAATAACCAGACTAAGATATTTTTGATGCCACAATAGCGGCATTGATGGGTACAGTTAGAGAATGAGAATGGCTACCTATCCAACAGTGTGGAGTTAGGGGTGATGTGGTAGATCTGAGAATGAATCTATGAGAAATCAATGCTGAAGAAAGAGTGTGTTTGTTGTATTAGTCTGTTCTCGTACTGCTATAAAGACTTACCTAAGACTGGGTAATTTATAAAGTAAAGAAGTTTAATTTACTTGTAGTTCCATATGACTGGGGAGGCCTTAGGAAACTTACAATCATGGTGGAAGGGGAAGCAGGCACGTCTTTTGTGGCAATGGGCAAGAGAGAGCATGTGTGAGCAAAGGAAAAACTGCCATTTATAAAACCATTAGATCTCATGAGAATTCACTCAGCATGAAAACAGCATCGGGGAATGATCTGGTTTGACTGTGTCCCCACTCATATCTCATTTGAATTCCCATGTGTTGTGGGAGGGACCTGGTGGAAGGTAATTGAATCATGGGGGCAAGCCTTACTTGTGCTGTTCTCATAATAGTGAATAAGTTTCATGGGATCTGGTGGTTTTAAAAAGAGGAGTTCCCTTATCTTACAAGTTCTCTCTCTGCCTGCTGCCATTCATGTAAGATGTGACTTATCGTCCGTGCCTTCAACTAGGATTGTGAGGCTTCCCCAGCCAGGTGGAACTGTAAGTCCAATTAAACCTCTTTCTTTTGGAAATTACCCAGGTTTGGGTATGTCTTTATCAGCAGTGTGAAAACAGACTAATACAGGGAAACTGCTCCCAATCTAATCACTCCCTCCTTCCACATGTGGGGATTACAATTCAAGATGGGATTTGGGTGGCGACACAGAGCCAAACCGTATCATCTGTTTTGCATTGCTATAATGGAATACCTGAGATTGGGTAATTTATAAAGAAAAGAGGTTTATTTGGCTCATGGTTCTGCAGGCTGTACAAGAAACATGGTGCCAGCATTTGCCTCTGGTGAAGGCCTCAGGAAGCATCCAATCATGGTGGATGGTGATGGGGAAACAGGAGTGTTACATAGTGAGAGAGGGAGAAAAATGATATACCAGGCTATTTTAAACAACCAGCCCACATGTGTATTAACAGAGAACTCATTACCATGGGAGGACACCAAAGCCATTCATCAGGGATCCAACCTCATGATGAAAACACCTCCAACATTGAGGATTATGTTTCAGCATGAGATTTGCAGGAGATAATCATCTTAACTATAATAAATCAGGTATCAGGAGAGGGAAGGATGTCCCTGGCAATAAAGAAAATATGGACAAATACATGATGGTCAAAGCAGCCTGAAAAATTCAGCATATTGCACATAGTTTGGTCTCACTAGAGCATGAGATAGGAGGCAAGAGGTGGTGAGAATTAGAAGGGAAAGATAGACCACGTTCAGGGTATTGAGAACTTTGTAAATTATAGTGAAGGCTTTAAATATTATGAGTTTTAAGAGGGAATTGGCACAATCACTTTTGCATTTTTTGACAGAATCCTTTGTCGGGGATACAGAGGGTAAATTGGACAGGGTCAAAACTGAAGGCAGAGAGACCCCCACAAGGTCACTCAGATAGTTCAGAAAGGAAATAGTGATACTCAGAAGTAAGAAAGTCTTGATTGAGAGGAAGGAATCGAAATATCTAGGACTGGGAAAGCAAATTAATCTTGAATGTCAGCTCCAATCACCTATCTGATGCTGTCTACAAAGAGTGCTGTTTGGAGGAATTTGTAGTTGTAAGTTTAGTATTAGCAGGAAAACATACTGTGATTTGTTAATCATGTCTGCACAGGCCTGATAGAGAGGTACAAGTGGTTAAGTGCTTCTCATGTAGGTACCTGACCTTGATTTCAAAGGGAAAAATCAGAAAGCCTAGAGAAATAATAGAATGTTGGAGAGTGTGAGAAAAGGAGCCAAAGGTGACTGTCAGATTTCTAGTTTGAATAACTGGATAGATTGTACTGAATCTTGCGGAGATGAGACAGGAAGAAGTTTTTGCAGGGCATATGCATCTGTCAACATTAGTACACATATGTATTTGGCGGCAAAGTTCCACTTTTTATTATATTGTGGTAAAATTCCCTATAGGACATTCAGGTAGAGATGTGAATTAGTGAGCTATGTAAATTAACCTGAAGCTAAGAGAGAGTGAGAGAATCATAGTTAAGAGTGATTAGCCTATTGGAGCTCAGTTAAAAAAAATCAGGAAATCTAGAATAAAACCAAACATGAAAGATGTTTTCAACATATCAAGATTGCCTTATTTTTTTGAATTTAAAATATTTTTGATTTGTTTTTTTTGTTTTAAAAAAAGAAATGGTTTCTTGCTGTGTCACCCAGGCTGGTATACAGTGGCAACATCATAGCTTATGGTAGCCTCAAACTCCTGGGCTCAAATAATCCTCCTGCCTTCCCTCTCAAATAGCTGGGGCTACAGATATGCATCTCTGTGCCTAGCTAATGTTAAAATTCCTTTTGCAGAGTGGGGTCTTGCTATATTGTCTAGGCTGATCTTGAATCCCTGGACTTAAGTGATCCTCACCCCTCAGCTTCCCAAAGTGTTGGGATTACAGGTGTGAACCATCATGTCTGGCCCTTAAATTTCTTAATAGAGTAAAGGACAAGAGTCAAATCTCTGGTCTATTTCTGTTCTCTGGTGTCTTCCAGGGAAGATAAATAAACTTTCCTTCGACTCGATATTTCCACAACCAAAAGGGAAATAGTACAACATGTTTTTTATTTTTATCTAAGAAATCTTGAGCTACATCATTTTCATGCCTCATCTTTAAATCAGTATTCTTTGCCATTGGGTTGACTCCTCCTAAGTGCTTAGTAAATGATGTATTAGCAATTCACAGTCCTAATTAATGACATATTTATAAAGGTTTCTACAAATCCCAATTTTGTTTTGAGAGTAAATGTACTTATTATTATAATCAAAGTCAGATCAGACGAACCAGATGTAGTTATTCTTACATTTTGATGACATTGAGCATTCCTCAGTGAAAGTATGAGAATTTACCTTTAAAAAATAAATTCTAAAATTCTAATTCTCAGTCTCCTAAGATTCCCCTCAAGATAGAACATTTCCTCCTTTCTGCTGTGATGAGATGCCCCCCTCATTAAGAATCTTATCTAACACATCTTGGGCCAGGTGTAGGACCCTGACCCATTCTATGCCTCCTGCTCAGGCAGCCCTATGTTGCCAGAGCCTAATATCTCCTTAGGATTTGGGACATTTTCCCACTGGTCACTTCATTATCATCTTGTCAGAACATGTATTTTATTAGCAGCCATGAGAACACAAGGATATTTATCTTTCCTACTGACAATAATAACCAGGGTTAGTATTTTATTTATTTTGAATATGTAGATTTTGTCATAATAATGCTTTGAAATCTTTTCTCAAGCCCAGTGTCTACAATTTACTATGATTATTAAGGTACCTAGAAGCAATGTGTTTGTTCAATTATTTTAATATTGATATAGTTTTTATCGAATATTGATATAAGAATTATTTATATTGCCAGATACTATAAACCTTGGCAAAGAATGTATTCTGATGGATACTTATTTCATTAATTATAAGGAAGAGGGAAAAATTAATTCACATGAATTATTATGATTTGAGGTTTAAACTTATGATAAAATGCCCTATGCCAGTCATTGAAATTTAATATACATATGTTCATAATGATAGCATTATTAATGATGTGGTTCTCAGATATGTGTGCATGTATACTATGAGCCAGAGAATCAATCATTTCAGAATGGAGAGAGATTGAAAGACTCTGACATCTGTAAGATTTAGTCTGTAAATTTAGGTCTTTGAGTGATTACTCATTTGATAATCGATCAGTAGCAGATAGAGCTGGTTTACAATAAGAAGCAAAATCAGCATGCTTAGCTCTTAAGATAGAACATTTTAAAAGCCTTATAAGAAATACCTAGCATCTTCACATCTGGGTTCTGTTGCAATGACAGGTAAAACTTGAACGATCCTTTGTTTTGGGATTGCAAGTGGCCTTGGGGACCTATAAAATAAGAGATCTAGTAAATGATCAATGATAAAAAGATGCAGATTTTTCTAATCCAACTGAAGGTGGTCCAGAATTTTGATGGTAGTGACATTAGAGTTGCAGGGGCAGCGGAACATTTAACAGAATAAGATTCTATGTTTTATTAGGGAAATTACTATTTCATATTTTCAAATAGAAAGGTATTTAATTAGAGTTGCCCCACAATTGTAATGTCACTGTCATCAAAATTCTGTAGCATTTTCAGTTGGATTAGAAAAATCTACATCTTCTTAAGCTGAAAACCATCATTCTCAGCAAAGTAACACAGGAACAGAAAACTAAACACTGTATGTTCTCGCTCATAAGTGGAAGTTGAATAATGAGAACACATGGACACAGGGAGGGGAACATCACACACTGGGGCCTGTCGGTGGGGTCAGAGGGAAGGGGCAAGGGAATGAAGAGCATTTGGAAAAATACCTAATGCATGTGGAGCTTAAAACCTAGATGACATGTTGACAGGTGCAGCAAATCACCATGGCACATATATACCCATGTAACAAACCTGCATGTTCTGCACATGTATCCCAGAACTTAAAAAACAGCAATAAAATCTACATCTTCTTAACCCTGGTCATTTACTGGATGTCTTATATGTCCCCAGGCCCACTTGGAATCTCAAAACAATGGATCATTTAGGTTTTAGATGTCATCACAACTAGAAACTCAGTTGTAGAAATGCCAGACATTTTTTATAAGCTTTTAAAAGAAAAATCTTAAGAGCTAAACATGCGTATTTTGCTTCTTATTGTAAAACAGCTTTATCTGCCACTGATATCTTTGTATTTTGAAATTGCATACTTTCAAAATGTGTGGACATCATTTCTGAAGACAGTTAATGTGTTTTATCTCAAATTTACTCTGCCCTTTGAAACTCTAGTTTCTTAAGTGTAATCAAGGAAACTTTTCAGAAATCATGGTGTGATGGTTCATTCATTAGCCCAGATGATGAGTTCCAGATTTAGTAAAGTCATCATTCACACTGATAGACATCAGCAATGATAGTGAAGATAACTGTTGGAGTCACTGGTAGCCAGAGATATTACCATAGCGACATGGGGCAGGGAAGCTCGGGAAATGGCAAATGTCATCTGGGAGACAATGCAGCCAATTCACAGGCATTCCTGAGACACACAGTGAACTTTGAGGACAGGAGTTTAAGAAGAACAGAGGAGGAACTGGGCATGGTAGCCATTCCTATAATCCCAGCATTTTCGGAGGCTGAGGCAGGTGGATTGATTTAATTCAGGAGTTTGAGACCAGCCTGGGTAACATGGCAAAACCCTGTCTCTAATAAAAATACAAAAAAAAAAAAAGAATAGCTGGACATGGTGGTGTGTGCCTATAGTCTCAGCTACTTGTGAAGCTGAGATGGGAAGACAGCTTGAGCTTGGGAGGCAGAGGTTGCAGTGAGCTAAGATCTCGCAACTACGCTCCAGCCTAGGAGCTAGAACCAGACCCTGTCTCAATAGCTTCTTGGCTGCTGTAATGAATTACCACATACTTGGTAGATTCAAACAACAGATACTTATTCTCACACAGTTCTGGAGGCTGGAAGTCCAATACTAGTTTCACTGGTCTAAGATCAAGGTGTTAGCAGGGCCATGTTCCCTCTATAGGCTCTTAGGGAGAATATGATTGTTCTTTACCTCTCCTGGGTTCAGGTGGCTGCCAAGATACTTTGACTTTTGGCTTCATCACTTCATTTCCTGTATCAAGCTTCATAGTGACTTCTTCTTTTTGTCTGCATTAAATCTTTTCTGTCTCTCTCTTGAGGACACTTGTGGTAAGAATATCTGGATATTCTTATGCAGATATTCTGGCCTATCTGGATAGTCCAGGAGAATCTCCCCATGTTAAGGTCCTTAATTTAATTACATCTGCAACGACTCTTTTTCTTTGTAAAGTAACATTTAAATTTTCAAGGAATAGAACCTGAAAACTCTGGGTGGCCATTAATCACATAAGAGGAGACAACAGCAACAGCAATTAAAAAGAAGTGAAACAGAAAATCATGGGCCAGCAGCCTCAACTTTCACTCATTATATTAATCGCTTATTTAAAAAATTTTTGTTTTTATCTTCATCAGTATTTCAGGCCACTGTCTCCACTTAGTTTAGTTCTGTCATCCTAGCAAATGTTCTCTACCTGGGCAACTTTATGAAACCATTCTCGGCCTAACTTCTAACCAATCAAAGTAGACATTTTAGGAATGAGGACTGGACATCTTTTTTTTTTTTTTTTTTAAGCTTCTCAGATGATTCCAAAAGAAGCTAGGGTTAAGAACCACTGCTATAGATGGATTAAAAAATATGTTTTTTTTATGGGACAGTGTCATATGCTAGAAATCATTGGCTTCGAAACCTGAGTTTGAATCTTATCTCTAGTATTTATTAGCTATGGAACCTTGGGCAAGATACTCTGCTGCCTGGGTTTATTGTAAATATTAATAGTAAATTATTATGTGTGTGCATGTTTATATATTCACTTATACTTAATTTTTGTGCATATCCATTTATAATAATATAAAGAATATATGCTGAATGAATGAATGAATATCAGTAACTATGCTAAGTGTAACTACTACCAGTAGTTAGCCTGTAATACTAGGCTAACTACTGGTAGTAAAATTAGAGATATGATCACTTTCCTTGTGCAACTTACACTGTAGTTGAGAAGAGAGACATTCATCAGATGAAGTCTTCCAGATGTGATACTGAGGAGGAGCAATGCTATAAAACTCTGCAATGGCATTAGTGGTGGTTTTACTCAGTTGCAAAGGTCATGGAAAACTCCCCTACAGTGGTGACACTTGCACTGAGATCTGAAAAATAAACAGGGGTTATTTAGGCAATGTGTGGAGAGAAAAGATTCTAAGAAGAGAAACTAGCATATGCAGAAAGCTTGTTTGATAAGACAGCAAGGTGAAGTCCATGGGCTATTGCCAAGCTAGGGACCGGTCCAGAGAGTGCGGTGCATGACCAGACGGGGCAGGCACCAACAGTTATGGAGCAGTATGTACAGGAATTCATAAGCCATGTTGGAAAATCCTGCCTTCTTCACAAATGCAATGGAAAGATACTCAAGAGTTTTAATCAGGAATAGTCAGAAAAATGGGGGTGGTTATGTTAGTCTGGAACTTGGAGAGGGACCAGAATAATCAGAATAAATGCAAATAAATGAGTGAGTGTGTTACTGGGGTAATCCAGTAAAAGGTGATAGTAGCTTAGACCAGGATGATAATAAAGAGATGGAGAAGTATAGATGGATGAAAGACAAATATAGGAGATGAAACTGACCAGACATGGTGAGGGAGGGTATGAGAGAAACCAAGGATGACTTCTACACTACTGGTTTGTACAACTAGATATAGTGAGCCTTTTACTGCAATGAAAAGCTCTGAAAGAGAGGGTCAAGGAAGATCCGCGGATTTGGTTTTGACCTTGTTTACTTCGATGTTTCTGTAAGTTATTTAAGAGGAATTTCAAGTTGGCATTAAGATATGCAATCTGTAGCAAAGAAAAGAAGCTTAGACTAAAAATAGGTATTTATGAGTTATCTGCATATAAGTAGTAATTAAAGCAGGAAATAAATGAGATTTCCTAGGGAGAGAACATAGGGTGAGAACATAGGAGAGCTCAGGGTTGAGTCTTAAAGAACTACAGTATCCGATAGCCTAGGCAGAAAAGGACAAACTTGCAAATTGGACATCCTATCAGAGAGGCAAGGAAAAACACCTGGAAAATATTTATCAAGGAATTCTTCACAACATAATTTTAATTACAAGGGAGCAGTCAAGAGACTTGAATGTTGATTAGAAGTGAGGTAAGATGAGAACTAGGAAAAATCCATAGGATTTAATGGCATGGAGGCATGATTATCTGCAGAAGAATAGTACTGGGGAGATAGATAAATAGCAAGTCAGATCACAAGTTATCGAAAAATGCATGGCAGATGAGAAATGGAAACACAGTGTAGGTGAAAGAAAAGGAGAGAGTACCTTACTCAATGGAGTTGAATGGTGGAGGGATTTTTCGTATTTTTTAATTTGTTTTAATGAGACAGATTAAGAGAATTTAATAATAATGAGAAAAAAAAATTGCTATGGAGGGAGAAGTTGGATTATAAGGGAAACAGCATATATTCTTGAAAAGAAACTTGATTGGCCTTAGATAGGAGGAGCAAATTCTCCTAACCTAAAACTGAAAAGGGTCCAGGTATGGTGGCTTATGCCTGTAAACCCAAAATTTTGGAAGCTGAGGTGGCAGGATCACATGAGCCCGGGAGTTCAAGACCTGCCTGGGCAACATAGAGAGACTCCATTCCTACCAAAAAAAAAAAAAAAAAAAAAAATAGCTGGATGTGGTGGCATGCACCTGTGGTCCCAGCTACTTCTGAGGCTGAGGTAAGAGGATCCTTTGGACCAGGAGATCAAGGCTGCAGTACGCTATGATTGCACTACCCTACTCTGGGCCACATAGCAAGACCCTGTCTCTAAGTAAATAAATAAACTAAAAAGAGGGAATAGAATGGATGCAGATAAAGTTGGTTTATATGCTTGGTCTCCGGGAAACAGACGTGTTCCTAACTGATAAGTTCTGTATTTTCTACTAAGTAAGAGGGTGGGTAATTCATCTGCTAAGGGAGTAGTAGAAGAATGATTAGAATTTTGAGCTGAGGGGAAGGTTTTGAATTGTCATTGTTCAGTGTTCAGGGAAAAAAATTTCCAGCCTGACCAACATAACGAAAACCTGGCTCTACTAAAATACAAAAAATTAGCCAGGCACAGTGGTGCACATTTGTAATCCCAGCCACTCTGGCGGCTGAGGCATGAAAATCGCTTGAACCTGGGAGGAGGCGGAGGCTCCAGTGAGCTGAGAGAGTGTCACTGCACTTCAACCTGGGCAACAGAGCAAGACTCCATCTCAAAAAAAAAAAAAAAAAAAAGAAGAAAAGAAAAAAACATTAGTCGAACGGAGAAACAGAATTTTAGGTACAAGGAAAGCATCAGTTAAGGTGGGAGTTTTTGTTTATTCATTTGTTTTTGTTTTTTTGGGGGGTATAATCTTGTATTACATAATTTCATGAAACCTCAGTTGCTCAGGGCAGAGTTGAGAGAGTTGAAGCCACCCAGGGAAGGAAGGAAAAGAGATGTTAAGAATCTACAAGAATGCTAGTAACATAACACAGCAGATTAGATCCTCTATAAAACCAAGAGTTTAACAACTCATTCTCTCCCCACTCTACCCATAATGCCTGTTTCAGACCTTTCCCCTCTCCTCAGAGTTCTACCCTCCTTTTCTCACTACCCTCTCAGAAGATGAGAGCCCCTCTTACTTTATGGAAAAAATACGAATGGTTCAATGGAAATTACACATTTTCCTAAGATGAAACTTTCAAGTTAGTGATTATCATGGATTCCGATCTTGATGAAGAGGAGAGTGAAGAAATGACAGTGTTGATGGATTTGGAGTCTGTTCTCCACATATTTTTTACAGAAATATTGATGATTTCATCATGTTTCTAGAAATTTTTTAAATCTAAACATTCTATAGTTTTGAATAATTAAAAATTCCTCTACTAATATATTCCCCTGTTTGATCTTTCACTGACTTTTTTTTTTCATGAGTTTTCATGGTGAATAAAGAAATGCTTTTAAATATAGATAGCTTTTCACATAGAAATAGCTTAGACCCCTCTTTTATGTCCTAAGGACGTGGAGGTGGCTGCTTAGTTCAGATGTTTAGGGTGTGATGTTAGTGAGACCAGGCCCATTAAGTGCCACTCTCCTGCCTGGCTTCAGACTGACCTCTTTCCCCCTGCCCTGGTCAGCTGTCTTATTTAATCAGATCATCAGTCTCACAGGTGAATGGAAGGAAATGGAACAAATGGCTACAAGTACATCAACCATATGGAAAGGAAGTGCAGCTCTCATGCTTTCTTGATGGACTATTTTTATAAAAGAATGGGTATCTTTATAAGGGAACTTGGTGTTTTCAAAGTCCCTTCACATCTGTTATCCACTCATTTTTTGAAACAGAGAGAATATTATAATAATAATTTCAGTTTTTTCAGACATGAAGTCTGAGGTTCATTGGTCCCAAAGGACTTACTCATCAAAGTAATTGTATTAGGCATGCCTTTTATTTTCTGTATTTGGATGCCTGAACATCAGGGCCTTGCTGACTCTGAAGGGACTGCCTGCCTCAGGGACAGCCAGTCCCCAATCCCTGGATAGCAAACTCATCCACAAATATTCTTTCCAAATGCACAATGCCAATCCAAAGCCTATACTCAAAGTACCTCCTTATACCCTTTTATATCTGGGCCACTCTCCATCTGCCTAAATTACTCCAGAGACAGGTGCTACACTATAGTACCTAGGCCCCAGAGCCAGCCCACAGCCTGCTGAAGTTATTCAAACTAGCCCAGGCTAAGCCTGAGTACCCTGCCTTGCCCATTCCTTCCCACAGAAACAACAATACAGGCTCTTGCTTGTGTTTCCCCAGCTCCCTCTACCTCCTGACTGACCCCAGGGCTTCCCGGGGTGGCTCCCTGTGGTGTGTCACGCCACCTTCTTTTGGGACTGAATAATAGGCTGTCTTTTCAATGGTAGTCTTTTCCTGACCTATTGGCCTTACTATAACTCCAATTTTTTTTTTTAGTCAAGACACTATACTTTAAAACATAGGATGGATTGAAAGTTGTTTAGGCAGGTTTAGAATCCTGGTTTTGATCCTTTCCATTTCACCACTCTGTTGCACTGTGGGTGGTGGGGCAAGATAAACAGATACCCTGTTCACTGGATTAATTCATTCATGAAATGTACATACTCAGAGACCCCAGAATATGCTGGGCAATACACAGGAGTAAGTATATTGATAAAATACATTATAATAGACAAAATGAAGAGACAGAAAATAAGCAAAAAACCTCTGAATAATTACAAATGATGATAAACACTGTAGGTGAAATGGAATAATCTAATGTTTTTTGTTTTTGTTCTGTTTTGCTTTACTTAATATTGGGAGCCAGAAGAGATTTTCTGAGGAAGGAATATCTCCATTATGACCTGAAGAAAATAATAGTTCTAGTCATGCAAGAAGGGTAATTAGAAAGCACAAAGCTCTTAGAGATGTATGATCTTGGTTTCCAGGAATAAAAAGGAAAAAAGTTTCAACATCAATGACCATCAGAGAAATGCAAATGAAAACCACAGTGAGATACCGTCTCAAGCCAGTCAGAAGGGCAATTATTAAAAAGTCAAGAAACAACAGATGCTGGTGAGGCTGTGGAGAAAAATGAACACTTTTACATTGTTAGTAGGAATGTAAATTACTTCAACCATTGTGGATGACAAAACCTAGAACCAGAAATACCATTTGACCCAGCAATCCCATTACTGAGTATATACGCAAAAGAATATAAATCATTCTGTAAATTATACGTGCAGGCATATATGCATTGCAGCACTATTCACAATATCAAAGACATGCAATCAACCCAAATGCCCATCAATGATAGACTGGATAAAGGAAATGTGGTACCTATACACCATGAGACACTATGTAGCCATAAAAAGGAATGGGATTGTGTCCTTTGCAGGGACATGGATGGAGCTGGAAGCCATTATCCTCAGAAAACTAATGCAGGAACAGAAAACTAAACATCACATGTTCTCATTCATAAGTTGGAGCTGAGCAGTGAGAAGACATGGACATAGGGAGGGGAACAACACACACTGGGACCTGTCAGAGCCGGGGTTGAGGGGGGAGGGAGAACATCAGGAAATACAGCTAATGCATGCTCTGATTAATACTTAGGTATCAGTCCATAGGTGCAGCAAACCACCATGGCAAACCTGCACATCTCGCGCACGTACTCCAGAACTTAAATTAAGGAAACCGGGACAGATATAGCTTAGGAGAGAATGACACAATGTTGAGGAAGGAAAGTCAAGTCAAGTTATTTCAGGGGCTTGCAGGATATGGAATTTGAATCATATTACTAACAGAGTAAAAGAACATTGAACGGTTTTAAGCAAGAGAATATCATTCCTTTCATGTATCTAAACATCACCCTTGCTGCTGAGGAAAGAATATGAGGAAGATAAGAGTGGGGTAAGGATATCAGTTATGAGCTATTTTCTTAGATCAGAAAAAATCATGCTGATGGTGACTACTTCTGGATTGCCGAATGTGAAGAAAGAGAAAAACAAATCAATTTAAGATGTTTTCACGCTTTGTCTATTGTGTATGTACAGGCGGTAGGTGAGGAAATCAAAAAGTCAAGAGTACCTCCAAGAGTCTGACTTAAGTAAATTAGTCAGATGGTGATGACACCCTGAGCTCATATGGAGAAGTCTTGAGGGAGGAGTGTGTGTGTGTGTGTGTGTGTGTGTGTGTGTGTGTGTGTGTATGTGTGTATGTATGTATGTGTGTGTGTGTGTGTGTGTGTGTGTGTGTGTGTGTGATGGGATTGATGGGATGGCTGGGGCGAATGAGGTGGAAATTGAGCACTCTTTCAGAAAGCCAAGTGTTAATTTTGCTGTGTCTCTGAGCTCTTTCAGTGGAATTCTAATGGGCCGTTGCCTATGGCATCACATTTCAGAGATCAGAAGGAAGAGCTAAAGATATAGTGAAGTGAAAACAGAGCTAATAATTCACAGTGGATGAAAGGATGAGTTCATTTGGGGCCATATATAAAAATATAGAGAAAGGTCCCTGACTGATTCCTAGGGAGCTGTAACATTTTGAGGCAAAACAGGAAAAGAAACTGAATAAAGAAAACAGCAGTGGCCATGGGGAAATTAGGAAACCAAAAAATGTGAGTCATCTAGTAAGGTAGGGATTATCACTATTAAATAGGCTCAAATGCTGATCAGCAGGTGTGTGGTAAAATCAAGATTCAGACTCATGTTTTCTGACTCCAAAATTTCTGTTCTGACTTCTCCACCAAGCTTGCTTCCTGGAAACAAAATAATAATTGAGAATCAATGTTTTCAGAGTTTTCTAATCTGCCAAATAACGTGTCTCCTGAGATTCTTAATAAAAACTAAATGTTTCTAACACCTGTCCTGGTTAAAGAAAGTTTTTAAAAACCTGTGGCTACTAGCTAAATATAGGTTGATATGAAGGTTAAAAAAAGCTACTGTAGCTTTGCTCATCTAAACTTGCTAGAATCAGATTGAATGACCTGCCCAAAGTCTTTAGCTTGAATAAGCCGGCATTTGAATTCAAGAGCGTTTTCTCTAAAGTGCTACCTTACTGCTCTGCTGCTTCAGTGCTGATGTAAACACTAATCAGTTTCTGTTAAGTGTAGACTGACCCAGCTCTTCTTTGTTGAAAACCCATCTAATCATCTTTAGGTTACATATATTTCTATGAAACTTTGACTTTAATGATTTTGCCTTCCTTTGGATAGCTATAACATTTATGTATCTCTATTGTTAAATTATTTTTTTCATAGATGTTGCTTTGTATTGCTATATTCTGTCACCCTTAGATTGTAAATTTCCTGTGGTCATGACTTACAGCCTGTGGCAAAATCTCCTAGCTAAACACCAAAGCTCATTTTCCCTTTCTTCCTATGTGTTGAGCTAGACCAAAAATGCCTAGCATCCCGTTCAGTAGAATATGACTTTGAAACAAAGGTTTTGCTAATGGAGTAGAAAAAGAAGTCTAATTTGCCTCCTCCAGCTCAGCTATGACGATTCCCATGAGTGCTATACCATGATCTTTCCACCTCTTTATGTGTTGAAATGGTGATAACCAGTGTTAATTGTAGTGGTATCACTGTCAGCCAGGGTTGCTTAAAGACTACAGAAAGTATGATTCCCTGACAACCACCTGGGACACTATAGTATGTATGTGAGGAGAAAATAAGCACTAATTGTATTTAAACTTTTGAACCTGGGGATATGGAGATATATATATGGCAGTTTATTATTCTCTAATATACAGTACTGCATGTCTTTTGTACTCCACTGAATTATACAGTATTCATCGTATGATAAATGCCTCATGGCCATGGTGATAACAATGGTGATAATGAGTCTCTACCCTGAATAGTAACTTAAAAAGTTGAGTCCTATAAAAGCAAACAATTCTTGTATGTCGTGCATCTCCTCAAACACTGTTCCAAACTTCACTCTCAAGTTTCTTAAATAGCTTGATTTTGTCAAAAAAGCATTGTCTCCGTCTTGTTTCTATTATTATAAAACAAATAATTGCACCTAATAAAAACGTTACATTTCTAGTTTAGCTCAGGTGAGTCATTGTAGCTAAAAAATATTGAGCCAGGTTTACAGAGAATATGGTTTGCAGTAAAAATGATGAGTTTAAATATATTTTATAAGAATCAGAAAATATATGACTTTATGCCATTTATATAATTAATTTATTTTACAAGTACAATCTTTAAGTGGTTGGAGAATCCACAGAGGACCAAGCACTTAGATTGCTCTTTTTAATAATAAATAGATCAATCTCATTAATACTCTCAATATTTTAATACTGATCTTAATTGTTTAATAATTTATTAGTTAACACTTTGATACAAAGTAAAGCTCAAATTATGAGATGTATATATTATAACAAAAATTATATTTTTAAGGCAGTTAAGAGGAAAAAATAAACAGAAAATGAACCAACCAAGAAAATAAAGACTTCAGGTTTGATGACATTATTTGGAGAAATAATCAGTGGGTAGAACAAATAATTGGAGTAAATACTTTTGGTATTTTTCTTTGAATTATAAACTGTTACACGAATAGAGAAACAAAGGAGAGTAAACAATTTTGTTCAGCAGACTATCAACTAAAACTTAATTTAACAAAAGTGATTCTGTTTGATTTGTATTATGTATTGCATTATTAAAATAGTAGGAAATCAAGTTGACTGTCATAGCTTAATGTGGATTAGCATATACACAATCCTATGAGTGACTTAATTCTCGGGAAGTGTTTGAGTGAAAGGCTGTTCCAAGAATGCCTCTCCCTTCTATTCCCCCCTAATTCTGATGTGTCACTTCTGAGCAATTCTCCTGTCTTCTGGGTGACTGAATGCAATAGAACCTTGGAGAACTGAGGGAAATCCCAATCAGAAGAATTGATTCACAACTTTTTCTCTCAAAGCTGGATGCATATTTGTATGTTTCTGCCAAGAACCTCAGGTTAGGACCAAAGGTTGTTGAATTCTGGAAAGAGCTTGACCCACATAGAACTGAGGATCTCTGAGGGAAGATTAATATTGGACCCACAATCAGTCTGATCTTGCTGGACCCTGAGTGTCTAGAAGAACCAAAATGGATAAGCCCAAACTTTCTTTGCCTGAAACTGGAGCAATGATTGGTGACCCCAAAATAATAAAAATTTCTCTAGGTGGTTTAGCAATGGGTTGGCTCTCCACCTGTTTTTATATTGCAAGCCTTCAAAAACATACAGCTTTATTTTCCATCATCTACAGGACTATTTCTTCTCAGAAAATTCTTATAATTAGACATGAAACTCGAAGACCAACAAAAAGGAAGATCAACTAATTTCTTGTTTTCACAATAGTGAAATAGAGCTGTTTAAGAAGGCAGACAACAATCTGAATAAGAAAATACTGAGAACACTTAGGTAGAGTCTTAAGTGAAGTACTCTCACACATGCATACAAATATTTTTCTTAGCTAAAGAAAAATAGCTTTACAACTGAACAGTTTAATAGAGGATTGGAAGGAGTTGGACTTTCAACTCTGAAGGCACACATATATAACCTGAAAGATAAAGTGCAAAAGCTTACCCAAAAACTATGGCAAACTGCTAAGTCTAAAATGATTTCCCTTACTGAATTACTGAAGAAAATTCACCGAATTAACAACAAAATTAACATAGAAAAAATAAGTGCCTTGCTAAGCTTGTGGAAAAATAAGGCAAATTCTAAAGAGAAGCAAACCAGTTTTTGATTTGAAAATAGCTAATGCAGAAGACAGGGCTACTATGGAAGTAAATACTATTTGAAGGAATCTAGGGTTGTTAAATAAGGCACAAAAGTCAAGAGAAGAGCAGGTCTAGGTTCATGAAGGCAGGTTATTCCATCACACACACACACACACACACACACACCCCAGTTACATAAATTATGATCTTTAAGAGACTATGTTGTAATGGAAATAATGAGCTAGGAAAAATTCACAATTGATTGGCAAAGAAAACTACCACTATGTTTTCTCCAAGGCCGAGTACAGAAAAACAAACAGCAAAAAAGTTGTTTGTCTCTATGTGAATATTGTCTCTAGATGAATATTTTACACACAGGATAGAAGAAACACCAAGTGAAATGTTTAAAGTGTTCCCAAGTTTAAAGGGTCCCCTTGATAGCATACATTAAACCCAGGTCTCAGTGAATTCAACAATTAAGATTCCAATGCACATGAATATACCAAAGACAAAAAAAAATGAGGAAATCAGTCTCCCAAGAATGAGATTCAACAGAAGCAACTGTAAAATCAGTCTGGCAACAACCATGGATTTTATAATTATCAAATTTTAAAATATAAAAGTAAATGTATTATGTTCAGTAAGATAAAGGATTAATAATATGACCTAATAATAACTTGGGGGTTAATGCTTTCTGGGTCTCCCTTAGGAATAAAGGGCAATTTTATTTGTTTTATAGTATAATAAAGATAATGCCTCAAGGGCGCAAAAATTGTAAAGTATGTTATCACACAGACCACATTAATTATGGTACGATTAATAAGAACTCAGTAACAAAACTACATACATTTAGATTTTCAGTTGTAATCTTAACTTATGAGAAAAAAACATAAAAATTAGCATGTGTAGAACTAATTTACGATGAAAATATTACAAGAAAATTTGCACAATATTGATAAAATGGTTTTCGGAGGAAATGTTTGCTGATGTCATAAAAGAATAAATGTTGAAAATGTATAAGCCTAGTATCTAGCTTATGAAGTTAGAAAAAGAATGCCATAATAAACATAAAGTGGAATAAATTAATAATAAAGATGAAAGTAAAAATTAATGAAATTGAGATATCTTTAATGCACAGAGCAAAAGTTAAAAAAAGATAAAAAATCAAGCAGAGAAGAATTTGAAGAACAAATCCAGAGGAACTAACATGAGAATTGTAGAAGTTTTAGAAAGATTAAAATAAAAAAGACAAATGGGGGAAAAGACTAAAACTAAAAAAAAAAAAAAAATTAGAGACTTTCAATTTGCAGGCTGCAGTTAGAAAAGTGAAATGGTTATCCAAATTTTATCCTTAATTAATGAGGTAAGATACACATATGTTTGAGGAGGTATCCAAGACCATACATATGTTCAGTGATTCACTAGAAGGGCTTGCAAAGGACTCAGCATGTGATTTTGCTTACAGATTTATTACAGTGGAAGAATACACAACACGCTCAGAAATTTTAAAAAGACAGAGGCATAGTCTGGAGAAATATGTACACAGGCCACCTAGACTTTCTTCTCTCATTGGAAAACACACTCTGAGTCCTTGAGCAGCAAAACATGCAATATTGTATGTATATTGTATCTGCCCAGTGAAGTCCATTGCAGACTCAGTACCCAAGACTTTTATTGGGAGATGATCAGTGCAGACAACTTCTCCCTAGATCATAGCATAATTTCAGACTCTTGGAAGGAAAGAAGGTGTTCACTATAAATTCCATTGCTTGTTTAAATCTAGGCTCAGTGAACTACTTTAGCAGTTAAGGAATAATTCAAGTGCCAAGTTCCCAAATGTTAGTCAAGTGCCAACCTTGCAAGCAGGCTCTTCTAAAGACAGCAACCTCACCCTGCTATATTGACTCTTTTCAGTACAACATACAAATATTCCCTACCAAAACTATTAAATTCTCACTTTGAGAAATCTATTAAATTTCCATGCAGAAACAGCAGGTTATCAATAAAAGAAAAAGAATCTTACTGGCAACAGATTTCTCACCAGCATTACTGGAAGATGAAAGAAAACATCTTCGAATTATGACATAACCAACCAAGGTATCATTCACCTTTAAGAGTGAAAGATCAACATTCAAAATATGTGCAAATAATTGTGTACGAATTCTTATTCAATACAGTATTCATATTGTGACTGGTGATACGGATATGACAAAACATTATATATAGAATTAAATTATTGTTGCTTTATTTTTATATTTTTGTTTTTGCAGCTCTGTTTTTAGTTTATAAATTTGTTTTAGATTAAAAATTGCATAAGAATTTTAAACATAAGTTTAATATTTGTATATATTTAACTTATTTATGCAAACAGAAATCTACTACATTTTTCCACCCAAAAAGGGTACCCTCATTACTCAAATTTGAGAAATCTTGCCTTATATACGTACCTCTTTA
This sequence comes from Sapajus apella, assembly GCF_009761245.1. NCBI lineage: Eukaryota > Metazoa > Chordata > Mammalia > Primates > Cebidae > Sapajus > Sapajus apella. The sequence continues at coordinate 6,499,136 of NW_022437049.1, read as the reverse complement.
ATGTAATTTTATGCCACATTCTTATTCAAAATATTTTGTGTTCCATTTTGTGTTTATAAAATATTTTACTAAAGATATTTCCTAAACGTTATTTTCAAGCATTTAATCTGTAGGTCTTAGAGGCCTATTTTTTGTGCAGGCAAGGCAAGATGGTTTAGTAATAACTGATTTATTCTACATTCTAAGATTCAAATTTTAATGCCAAATCAACAGGTCTGATGGCAGTAAGCATTTATTCCATATTTAGACTCACCAATGTGTTCTGACAATCTATAGTGCAGTGGGTATGCAGGAAGCTAAAAAGCTTTTTTATTTTAGTTCAGCTGCTGAGAAATTTAAAAATCTCATTTACAACAAAATCTGTGGTTGTTCTTAAAATACGATGAAAAGATGAGTTTTTTGGAGATGAAGTTGACTGTCATCTATTTAACATCAGAAGTTTTTTAGAAAATACTAAGTTTAAATGACAGGTGAAGGAAAGGCAAATAGTGCTTAAAATGGTGTTTTAAATAAAACTTCATATTCTTACTCCTACATTCTTTCTTACTGCTAGATTTTTAAAACATATTTTCTAGGCTGAGCACAGTGGCTCATGCCTGTAATTCCAGCACTTTGGGAGATCAAGGTGGGTGGATATGCTGAGGTCAGGAGTTCAAGACAAGCCTGACCAATATGGGGAAAACCCGTCTGTACTAAAAAATAATTTGAAAAAAGATTAGTTGGGCGGAGGTTGCAGTGAGCCAAGATTGTGCCACTGCACTCCAGCCTGGGTGACAGAGGAGGACTCAGTCTCAAAAAAAAAATTTAAATTCTTTACTAAGGCTTAAAGAAATAATGTCACAATGTCTTTGTTTTCCATTTTTATTTGTATTCCTATTCTTGCCCCTTTGTCCTAAAAAAAAAAAAGAGGAGGTAAGTCTCACTTAAGTGACAGGAACAAACGAAGAAGATTTTCCTTGAATTTTAGTAAAGTATCAAATGTGGCCTCTAAGCAGGCCTATCCTAGTGGCAACAATTCTACAAATATGTCCTTTTCAAACTAGTTACTTTTATTGAGACGAGCCAAGGAGAAAAACAAAACAAAACATAATTTTGACCAATTCTGATAGCATAATTACTGGGTTATTTCCTAACATCTTAGTTATCAAACACTAGCCAACTGAATGTTAAGACTGACAGAAAGCAATATACTCTCTTTTAAAAAAAATATTTTTGAGTGTTTGCCGTAATAGACTTGAAAATGGAATTCCTAAAAACAGCAGCAAGGAAATCGTCTCAAGGAGCTTATCCAAGATGTTAGTCCAGCTCTCAAAAGCTCTATTCTGTGTTGATGACATTAACTTAGGCTATCTGTAACTTGTTTCTATCTCTTCCCAGTCTCATCTGGCCAGTTAATATGTTTTAGGTCTGAAGCTTCAAGAGTCTTCTGTGTTTATAAAAAATGAATACATGTTGGTTCAGCCAATGAAGCATAAGATTGCTCTTATAGATAGATATATTGCAAGTTTTCAAAAAATTCATGGAACTTCAACACAATGAAAGACACTATAAATTTTACACAATGAATGAAACATGTTTTCTCAATTCTTTTTATTCTGTGTAAAATTATGTATGACATACTTCAGATGGTGCCCACACTGCAATCATCTATAGCTAATGGGAAAGGAATAGAGTAGAACAGAAATATCGCTCTTGTGTTAGAAAATCTGAGACCCTTACAAAAGGCAGTTTAATCTTTTTTCTTTCTCTCTTATTCTTTCTTCATTTCTTTTCTTTCCTTTCTTTCTTTTCTTTAATTTTGACTTTTGACTTCTAGTAGGAACTCCATTGGGACCCAGCATTTCAAAGGGATTTATTCTTCAGTGCTTTTGATTATCACCTACTTAGAGTAAATAAGTGGGCACTTTCAAGAAATATATTTTCTTTCAGTGCTATAGGGTTTACATTCTCTTATGAGATAAAGAATGTCATGAGAAATATAAACGACAGTAGCAAAGAAGAATTGTTAAACTTAGAAAAAAATGTTTCTTTAAAAATGTAAAAGCAGACAATATATTGCTCTGGTGTGTTTTCTCTTTCATTTTTTGCAACTTCCACATTTTTTGAATTATTTCAGAAAATAAGTAAAGTATGAGAGTATTTCTTCTTATCATGAGTGAGCTAGTTCTGAATTCTTTCCCTGCAGGAACTTTTCTTTACCCTTGCCTGACTTGCTACCCTTTCCCGTGGATCCTGCTGACTGAGATTTGATCATTGGCTCTCATTGGATCTGCTGAGTTGCTTTCTTTCCCCTGCTTTTGGCCTAATTGTCACCACTAGATTGGCATCTCTTTGAGGATCGACATGCTATTTTCTGATTCTCACTAATCTGTTTAGCCCTTTTTTCCAGCTAAGGAACTGTGGAAACGCTAGGTAGGGCATGATCAGTTGGGTGGTCTTCACAGTCAGCCTTTACCCTGTCCTGCACCTTCATCATTGCCTGAAAGCAGCTTTGCCTTGGTGCTCATTGCTTTTCACCCCAGATTTCTAACGGTGATGGTGAAACATGTCCCTTTGGTTACAGGTAACAGTGCAAAGCTGATTGGCATTTTTCTAAACCAAGGTCTCAATATTATCAATGGAAAAATTAGGACATTTAGAAAAATGTCAGGAGCACCTCAAGATGATGATACATGGTCCAGAGAAGCAGCACAGTCCACTTCATGACCCTTCATCAAATGACACTAGAAAGAACTGGATGGCAAGAATGGTAACAACATGTACAATACTGTGTCCTCGAAGAACTTAAGAAATCAGTCTGAAGAGTAGTTTCCATCAGGTGTATTCTAGACTTTGAGACCAGCTTTTTGGTTATATTTAGACAATGCATTCTGGCCTGGAACGCTAACACTGAAATGGCAGAGAAAATATGCCCAGTGTATTTTTGACTCTCCTGCTTTAGACTAATGAAGCTGGGGTGGTTTTCCCTTTTGATTTAGAGCACAATTAATTCCTGGAGCAGGTCAACTGGTACCCAAGAGATAGAATAAGTGGGTCTTCCCTTTTAGCACAGTGTCCGTCCTCCACAAATATACCTCACTTATTCTGTTGGGCAGTTTCTTAACATTTTTTTTCCTTTTAAAAACTTATACTAGAGTATAAATGTCCTATGAGTTCTAAGTGTTTCTTTCTATGGTATCTACAGTCAATTTAATAGCAGACAGAATTAAGGAAATCAGATGTGAGTTATTGTTAAAATTGTTGAATTTCAGACATTAGGTAGGAATGGATAGCTAAGATATAATCGGCTTTTCAAGCCCTCTCAATCAATCATATTGATATCCTTTCTTTCATAAGGCAAATCTTTCTTTCCCTTTTCCATTCCAGAGATTTCTAGCTCTATATTCCATAGAAAATACAAGTCTATCATACCTTATCTGAAACCTTGGAGGCTGATGTTTTATAGAAGTTGCCTTTTTTAAAAAGCATAATACATAAGCCATATATATAATACCATAACTAGCAGAGTCTAGAGCAATACCCAGTAATCAAAGTAATATTGTTGCAGTGAAAATTGTGCTCACTCATGCTAAGTGGAATAAACAGGGCTTAAAAATAGCCGCAAGTCAATTCAGGTCAGATTTTTGCCTCCATATGAATTCGCATCAAACTTGCAGAAAATAGTAATAATTAGATTTTTGAGGTTTTTGGTTTCTGAAATTATGGCTAAGAGACAAATTCTCCACCCATTCCACTCCATTTATACTGGCTTCACAGACTCAGCCAATTCCTAATAGCAGCTGCACAGGCTTTCTTGTTTGGTAATGGGGCTGAGAACTGCCATCTTGGCAAAGTCATCTCAAGTACTGACTCCTTTATGCCAGTCCTCTCCATGACCCTCATCCTCTGGGGTGTGCAGAGCTGCAGATGGTGCCCAGTAACAGTAGATGTAACAGAAAAGAGTAATTCTTCTCCTACCCAGACCCTGTATATTATAGACCATCATAAAGCTGCCAGTAGATTTTGGAGACAGCATTTTGCTTCTGTATTCTTCTCTCCCTGGTCTCAGAAAAGGGCAGGTTTCCCTGCAGACCTCAGACTAATAAACGTCTCTTTGCCTTTTGGGAATCCTAGATTTATCAAGAGATAAAAGTCAGAATTGAGTTTTTGCTGATCACCGAAATAACACAGGAAATAAGAAACCAACTTTTTTTACATTTATACTATCACTTCGCAGCTCCAATCTATTCCTCATAAAAGAGAATGCTTACAGATGTACCCTACGTAATGAATCAGTGCATTTCTTTAAGAGTAAATTTTTTAAAAATATACCTAAGGAATATGCTACTCTTACAAGCCCCTTAGTAATTTTTTAAAATAATCTCAAATTAACATGTGTATTTACTGTAGAGGAAGAAGTATTAGATAGACTCCAGAGGCATGTCTGGCTTCTTTTCCCATTTCTGCCAGTCACTATCCATTTGTCCTGAGACATGTGTCTCTGATTTCTTATGCATCAAATAAGGACATTGAGACAAAGGCCATCACTAACATTTGTGTTCATAACCTTCTTCAGATGAGCTTCAGTAGGTCTCTGAAACCACTGAGTTGTTAGGCAAAAATGTGTGGATGTGTATGTGTCTGTGTGTGTGCACGTGTGTGCATATAATCATTGGGGTAAAATTGTTATAGCTTTCATAAAATTCTAAAAAGGGTGAATTCATTTTGCTTTAAAATGTGTCATACATGCAAATTCATGACAGTTTTAGGTGGATGTTCAATTACTGAGTCAATAGGGTCCCCGCAAGAAGTTGATGGCATACAAAGATATAGGTAAAGGGAAGCAAAAGGAATAAGGCAGCATCCTAGAACTAGCAATGAGGGAAGAGGGGTTATTATGACTCTTCAACATGATGGTGGAAGGAGAGGGTGCCATCAATACAGTCCCAAGGAGAGAGTCTTGATCTTGAATGGGGCAGTGACTTTTGGGCCAGGGCTTCAGCTATTCTTACATGACCTCTCAAAAAGACAGCTGGAAAAATAAATACTCCATCCCTAACATCCTCCCTTTCTTGAATTTTTCTCTTGTTCTCTGCAAGAGCCAAACTCAAACAGAAGACAAGGGCAAGAGTCTATTGATACAGATCAGGTTCCCTAGTCAAAGGGACATGACTCTGGGCAAATGGAAGCTCTCCAGCACAGCAATGTAGAGATTAGATGGAAGCAGCAGGAGCCCAGAGACAGAATCAGCCTTCTCCCTGCTGTATGACCCAGACGTTCTGCGAGGCTCTGTTCCTTCATCTATCATCTAAGGGTGATGACGTGAACCTGCCTTAGAGAGTTGTTTTCAGAAATGACCAATAAAAATGAAAATAAAACATTGCACAGGCATAAAGTGCCATATGGATGCTTAACATTTGTGGTTGATAGGTTTTAAATTCTGTAGGTGGAATGCCAAAAGGAGGGTGGAATGCACACTGGTCTGAGTGGCCCTGAGATTCCAGCTGGGACTGAGCCAGCTGTGGAGAAGAACAGGCTGGCAGACTTATGATTATTTCTGTAGGGTGTGAAGATTTGTCCCTTCTATTATGCGGACAATATATAATATGGCGATAGGATACCAGAACAACTGATTGATTCAGTGGCGGCACCAATAAAAACATAACCACAGCAATTATTTACTTTACCTAATTTTAACATTTCTTTTTTTAACCAGTTATATTGTTGTGATAGTGATGGCTGCCAAGCTAAAATAAAGATTTCTGATCTACACACATAGAGATTCTGACTCTGCCTGTGAGGCATAGATCTAGGTAGTTCTATAACAAGTTCTGTAACAAGCTTCCCCAAGAGAATTTTATGACCAGATTGGTTTGGGGATAAGACCTGGAGGCTTCACTGTGTCCGTTGATTCCTCTGCCATAAAAGGGAATGATATGGAGAGTAGAAACCAGCAAGAAACAGCTTTATGTGTTAGTGAGGTGATTCGGCTTCCTATTGCAAACTACTGGCAGAATCAGTGATCTCAGACTACATGCTATTTGAAGGTACTAAAAGATTCCCACTTGAAAATGCCCATCTCACTTCTGCTACAGATTAGACCTGAAAATTCCAGCAAGATTTACTCTTTTTTTTTTTTTTTGGTGACAGAGTCTCACTCTGTCGCCCAGGCTAGAGTGCAATGGCCAGATCTTGGCTCACTACAACTTCGCTTCCCGGGTTCAAGGGTTTCTCCTGCCTCAGCCTCCTGAGTAGCTGGGATTACAGGCGTGCGCCACCACGCCCAGCTAATTTTTGTATTTTTAGTAAAGATGGGGTTTCATCATGGTGGTCAGCCTGGTCTCGAACTCCTGACCTCGTGATCCCCCCGCCTCGGCCTTCCAAAGTGCTGGGATTACAGGCGTGAGCCACCGCACCCAGCCCCACAAGACTTACTCTTTTGCATTAAACCATTAACACCTGTTGTTCAAATGTAATCATTATGTATAAGCCAATATGGCAGATTGGAAAGGGCACTGGACTGGTGGTCAGAAAACTGATTCTTGGATTCATTGTATTTCTCTCACTTTTGTTATCTTAAAAAGGATACAGAGGACTTGGAAAGAATCTTGTTCTACTTTCTTCTCCTGTCCTTCAAGGCGTCTGTTGTGATGTCTCTCTAGAATACCAGGCTTTGCCTACCCACCTTTAGAAAATCATTGCAAAAAGCAAGCTCTAAATTCTACTCAGGTTAAAACGTCCCTTGATTCCAGGGGTGTGTGTATGTGTGTGTGTGTGTGTGTATAAAACCAATAACAAGTATGTTTTGAGCCATCAACTCAAAATAATTTCTCAGAAAATTCAGTAATCTAAAAATATCTAGAGAAACTAGGTCATTTAATAGAGATATTTTGATGAAGCATGGGAATTAGGAAAGGAAGCACAGGCTTTGAAGAGAAAGACCTGAGCAAGGAGCCAGACTGAAGAGACTGAGACATCCTGAAAAGGACAGAATATGAAGACATGAGGCTTTTTGTCAGGAGGAGGAGCTCTAAGGTAAAATGGGAAAAAAAATAATACACTAATAATGGCACTACCAATTATATGACATTATGGACTTCTAAAACCTTCATGTCCTTTTCCCTTTTATCTTCACAACAACTCCTCAGTGCAGGCAAGGAAAGTTGAGTATCTTTAACCTCTACATCAGGATTTCTGTGTGTCAGTGCTACTGACATTTGAGGTCAGATAATTCTTTGTTTGGAAGAGATGTGCATTGCAGGATGTTTAGCAACATCCCTGGTTTATACCCACTGGATGCCTGTAACAACCTCTTCCCCTAATTGTGACAACCAAAAATGACTCTAGATGTTGCCAGATGCCCCAGTGGGGAAAAACACTCTCAAAGGAGAATCCTTGTCTGCGTAAAATAACTGACATTCAAATAGCGGTAAGACTTGACCAAAATCACACTGCTGTTATTTCATTTGTTTCAAAACCTGGGGTTTTAGCCTGCACAATGTGGTTTTAATGAAATAGTTTTCTCTTTTTCATATTGTTTAATGTTATATGTGATCATGGCAACAATCATATCAGCCAGCCTTCCATGCTCCTTTCAGAAAATAAACTTTGAGATTTGTTTTTCTTGCTGTTCTTCAGCTTGAAGGAATATTTGCTGTAGAATTGAGCCCAGGTCTTTTGGGGTAGCTGGTCTTGCAAGTTGATAAATTTACAGAAGACATTTTTTTTTGGTCCATTATTAATTCACCTTAATGAAGTACTAATTCATTAAGGCAAGATGTGATGCCTCCTATACGTTTTCTCTTTAATATTTTCAGTTGAATCTTTAATAGATATTTAGAGAAATTAGCCATTAGTTTCTAAAACCACCTCATGGTAATAAATTTCTAGACTCAGAAACTGATATCATGGTCTATAATTCTGAAACTGATTGGATTGGTATTGGAAAAGGAATTTATTGCTTTGAAGAGTTAGAGGATCAATACACTTGGAATAATGTGTTGGTAACCATGCCAACACAACTTACATACAAAGCTGGAGGGCAAATTGGTTTTAACATAATTGACAGAAAGATAATTAAGTCAAGTTTGACAAGATATAAGTCAAGATGATTCATTTGAAGCCCTCTGGTATTTCTTCAGCTGAAAAAAAATTAGGCTAGCATAATAAACACTACATCTAATAGATAATTCTCTAAACAGTGTTTCCCAGAGTATTTCCGTAAAAGGAACTGTTTGATGTTTTCTCTCTTACATTTGGGCTTATCCTATCCAATTTCTCCTCAAGAACTGCAAGAAATTCATTTATTTTATATTCAAGAATTCAAATGGGTAAATATGTTGGAAAGTCATGGTAATCAGATTTAGACATGATAAAACTGTGATAATGGTTTAACTTTTCTTTGGTGGGCCTTCCTCCTTAGTATCTCTCTCCTTTCTGACTCTTCTTTTGCATTTAACATGACCTTTCATTAATATCAAGCACTCCTAGCAAAAATCTCCAGAATGCTTTCTTCAATTGTACCCTATAAGAGCAGTTTAAACTGAGGAGCTCCTATCTCTGGGATTATATGGAGACCTATTTTAGGGGTACTCTGGTATATACAGTATTAAGTGAATCAATTTCCAGTACTTTAGTTTCCATATATGCCCTTTCCTAAAGTGGATTTGCCTGGGGGTTCTGCAATTGAGATGTTAAACAATTGTTATTTTCCACATTCCTTTTCCTCTTCCATATTACTCATTCAGAATTAACTATAGTCTATTGACTCAAGATGCTTTTTAAAAAGACACTAAGCCCAGGCATGGTGGCTCACGCCTGTAATCCCAGCACTTTGGGAGGCCAAGGCAGGCAGATCAGGAGATCGAGACCATCCTGGCCAACGTGATAAAACCCTGTCTCTACTAAAAATACAAAAATTTGCTGGGCATGGTGGCACATGCCTGGAATCCCACCTCCTCAGGAGGCTGAGGCAGGAGAATCGCTTGAACCTGGGAAGTGGAAATTGCAGTGAGCAGAGATTGTGCCACTGCACTCCAGCCTGGCAGCAGAGTGAGACTCTCAAAAAAAAATCACTAAATAAAGAGACAACTTAAAGTATTGGTTTCTGGGAACTCTCCTTTAATTTCCAGCATATTTTAATAATTAACACTTTAAAATAACTGAATCACTCCTTTAAATATATTTAATAGGATATAAATAGTATAGTAATTTAATACTTATCATCACACATTTTAAATCAATGCATGAACAATTTTACTTTTTTTGTATACCTCAAAATCATATTTTTGTTTGCTTCTTCCACAATAGTTTACGCTAATATAATATTTATATATGAAAATTGTATTGAGCACCTCTCACATCCTATTTCCTTGCAGTGACTATGTTATATAACCTCTGTCCCTCAGGCTGTATGATGTTATAAAAAATTCATCTGGATAGAGTTTTATTTTAATTATTGTTAATATATGATTATTGAAAACAAATACATTATATATTATACTTTTTAACACAAAAATAGAATAAGTGAGATGAATATGTCTACAAAAAGAGTCGCACCCTCTAAAATATGTGAAGATATTTATTCTGAGCCAAATATGAATTACCATGGACCCAGCCCTCAGGATGTCCTGAGAACATGTACCCAAGGTGGTCGGGGTACAGCTTGGTTTTATACATTTTAGGGAGGCATGAGACATTAATCAAATACATTTAAGAAACACATTGGTATGATCCAGAAAGGTGGGACAATTTGAAGAATGAGGATGGCTTCCAGGCTATAGGTAAATTTAAACATTTTCGGTTGACAGTTGGTTCAGTTTGGCTAAAGACCTGGAATCAGTAGAAAGGAATGTCTGAGTTGTGATAAGAGGTTGTAAACACCAAAGTTTTACTACACAGATGAAGCTTTTAGCTAGCAGGCTTCAGAGAGGGTAGCCTGTAAAATGTTTCTTATCAGACTTACGATAATGCATGTAGGCAAAATGCTTCACATTTATTACTCAAAGCCATGTACAACTTCTTTCAAAGCCTACCCACTTTGTGGCCTCATGGGATGAATACAACTCTTTTCTAATCTCAACTAAAATATTTATAGGTGAAATATAGCATACTTTTTTCTTACAACAGTACTTGAACCCAAACCTTTGAAATCTTTACCCTTTTATAGAAGTGGGTAGGGTGTGGCATAATTATGCATTTTGTTATGCATAATTATCAATAATTCATTCCGTTGCTTATCCTTGAATTTTCTGTGAAGGATAAAATAACTTCAGAAAATGTGTCTACCCTAATTTGTATCATATTTAGGTATGAATTTTTTAGTTCAAAATAATAAATTTGCTTTAGTTTTTAAGATGTATTTCTATAGACTATATTCATTAACTGAAGCAAGGTACAAAGACATTATCCAATTCTGTGTTTATCTGTTTCTTCAATTCTCAAGAGAAGTCTACAAGAGTTTCTACTGCTGAAGAAAGATGGTGAAAGATTATGAATTAGACTGTTTTGGGGAAATATATTTTGAATTTCAATTGTCCTAAATATGTCCCAGCAACATGGAAGAAATTGATCCAATCCAAATGTAACTGGTAGTTTCAAGTCACTTCTTAGCTATAGCCAGAGCTTCATTGTAGAAATTTCACACTGAAGTTAATGATATAACAGAGATCTCAGCAATCTTTTTTTTTCTATTTTCTCAAGATGTTTTTCCCTCTGTGTAGAAAAAAATAGATGTCTTCAAGAATAAATTACCCTTCTACTCTTTAATTGATGGCCCTGAACAACTAAAACTGTTGTTAGCTTGTCTTAAAATCCATGTTTCTATGACTTCTCTAAATATTTACTCTTTGATATGCAGTCATGTGTCACAATGATGAGAATACGTTCTTGAGAAATACATCATGAGGCAATTTTGTCATTGTGTGAACATCATAAAGTGTACTTACACAAACCTAAATAGTATAGCCTACTCCACACCTAGGCCATATGGTATCGCCTATTGCTCCTGGGGTACAAACCTATACAGCACAGTACTCTGTTGAACACTATAGGCCATTGTAACACAATGGTACATATTTGTATATCTAAACATATTTGTACAGTAAAATTACTTACAATTTCTATTTAGACATAGAAGTTGTACAGTAAAATTACTATATAAAAGATGAAAAAATAGTACACCTGTATAATGCTCTTACTATGAATGTAATTTGCAGGACTGGAAGTTGCTGTGGGTGAGTCAGTGATTGAGTAGAGAGTAAATGTGAAGGCCTAGGACAGTACTATATAATACTGCTGACTATAAATATTATACACTTAGGCTACATTAAATTTATTTTTAAAATGTATTTTGCTTTGATAACAAATTGTCTTTGGCTGATTGTAATTTTTTACTTTAGAAACTTTAATTTTTCAACTTTTGAATCTTTTGTAATACTTAGTTTAAAACACAAACACATTGTACAGTTGTGCAACAAATATTTTTTCTTATATCTTGATTCTATTATTTTTTTTCTATTTTTAAATTTAAAAAATGTATTCTTAAACTTTTTTGTTAAAACTGAAGACAAAAACATACACATTAGCTTGGGCCTACACAGGATCAGAATCATCAATAACACTGTCTTCCACCTCCACATCTAGTCTCACCGGAAGATCTTCATGGGTAGTAACACCCAGGGAGCTGTCATCTGTTATCACAACAATGCCTTCCTCTGGAACCTGCCTGAGGTTGTTTTACAGTTATTTTTCTTTTCTAATAAGTGGAAGATATGCACTCTAATGTAACCAAAAAAGCATAGAATAAATACATAAACCAGTGACAGTTGCTAATTATTTTTACCTGGTATTAGGTGCTGTACACAGTTTTATACACTATACTTTTATATAACTAGCAGTGCAGTAGATTTGTTTATACCGGCATCACCACAAACGTGAGTAATGCATTGTGTGCCGCAATGTTAGGACTAATAGAACCTCCCTCAGGCGACAGGAATTTTTCAGCTCCATTATAATCTTATGGGATCCCTGTCATAGATGTGGTTTGTCATTGACCAAAACATAGTTACGCAATGTATGACTGCGTATGAAATATGGAATGGAGGACTTATAAAAATAACCCAATAGACTCCAAGCTACTTGAAGAAAGGCAGCATCTAATAAATCTTTTTATTCCTAATACTTCACATAGTATCAGTGTCATAGTAGGCAATAAATAAAATTGTGTTCAATTTTCTAAATCAACATATCTTCACTCAAAGGAGCAGTTTTAATATATCAAATACATGTCTACCAATATATGAATTACCCAAATAATTGATGAAAACCATCAAAATGATTCATACAGTTGCTCCAGCGTCTGTTTAACATTTTACAATATAGACCAGCCCCTAAGTTCAAGGTTACTGCAAAGACAACTTACAGCTGCTTTTTAAAAAGCACTTGATGATGTATACAGTTAAGCTGCTTAAATATGTGACATTTATCCAACCTGGCAAATAATTCACAGACAGGGGCAATAAAATATCAAGATTTTAACACTTACCATTCTCCATGGCACCATTTAAAATGCAGCTGTGTTTCCCAGAAAGACTGAAGCAATTATGGAAGTATAGATTGAAGCTCTACTTGTTTTAGCCCCTATTTCTTCGTAGTAAAGAAAAACATTACCCACTCTCATCAAACCTAAACTTTGAGATGGTTGGGAGAGGGGAGGAAACGTTGCAGAATGTTTGCATTCTACTGAAGAGAGAGATCCTGTCTGGAATGTTAGTCCCATGTTTTTTTTTTTTTTTTTTTTTTTTTTTTTAAAAAAAAAAAACCTCTGTCAAAACATATTTTCTTGAGTTCTGTCATAAATTATATCATATAATGGTTTTGGTCCCAAGTTCAATCTGTAAACAGGGTGCTCACAGCTGGCAAATCTTATGTCTTGCTTCTGGCTTGCAGTGTTTCATTTTATTTAAGAATAACATTATCTCAGAACTGTCACTGGGACAGAGACTTGATAAACTTGGTACGCTAAAGTTCGTAAACCTATGGCCTGGACTTGATACCTAGCTGCGCTGAGGTCTGAGTTCTGCTGTACCCCCCTTCCCCTAATGTGCCCTTTTTCTTTCTCTCACATGGCCATATGGGGAGAGTTGGTTCCTACGACTTAATGTTAGTCAATAAAACCATACAATCTAAGCATGATTTGTTTTCTCCTGATTTAAAAAACAGCACACTGCCTCTCTGCCTACTTACCTTGCAAACAATAAGTGCAACCACAACAAAAACTCCTGAGTAAAGTTCTCTTTTACTGTTAGGGATCCTGGATGAGAGGTCTGAAGAACAAGAGTCTCAGTTCTCAAGAGATGGGATCCAGAAAGAGCTCAGAAACCATTTTCAGGATCCAAAACCAGTGTCTTCAAAAGAATGGCATTGTGAGTTAGTTCTAAAATGATACCTAGGCTGGGCATGGTGGCTCATGCCTATAATCCCAGCATTTTGGGAGGCCGAGACGGGTGGATCACGAGGTCAAGAGATCGAGACCATCCTGGTCAACATGGTGAAATCCCGTCTTTACTAAAAATACAAAAATTAGCTGGGCACGCCTGCAGTCCCAGCTACTTGGGAGGCTGAGGCAGGAGAATGGCTTGAACCCGGGAGATGGAGGTTGCGGTAAGCCGAGAACGCGCCATTGTATCCCAGCCTGGGTAACAAGAGCAAAATTCCATCTCAAAAATAAAATTTAAAATAAAATAAAATAAAATAAAATGATACCTAAAGTGAGGCCCAGAAGTTGATAAGAAGCTCTCTTCAGAGGTATCATAAGAAAACGATGCTGGTGTCATCAGGAAAGATTTTGCTGAAAAATCTCAGACTTTTAAATTTTCAGAGACATCTACATCTTTCAGCCTCATGCATCCTAAACTGCCAAGAGATGAGCTTGGTCTAATGCCAGCACATTGGCAGAGGCTGGCTGAGCACCAGATTTCTAAGCTTTTGCAGATTCTATTCAAACTGGAAAAAATAAATAAATATAATTTAACAAATGTCCACAAGTGCATGGAATTTCACCCCTGCTTTAAAGACAGTAAAGAAGTTCAGGCCGTGCGTGGTGGCTCACACCTGTAATCCAGCTACTTGGAAGGCTGAGGCAGGAGAATTGCTTGAACCCGGGCGGCAGAGGTTGCAGTGAGCTGAGATTGCACCACTACACTCCAGCCTGAGCGATAGAGTGAGACTCCATCTCAAAAAAAAAGTTCTAAATGTCCCGACCTCCCAGAGTTTATTGTTCGGATGCAAAGAATAGACATAGACACGTGAACTAGTAGCAGACGTAAACGTAAACATAAAATAAACAAGATAAAGGTGTAGAATATGTAATTCTAGAAGACATGGAACAAATTCTAAGAAAGAGCAGGTATTTCAGAGAAAGAGAAGTAACGAAGACACCGGACGGGTCATGGGACGGGTCATGGGTCTTGAGCAAATCTCAAAACACAGAGTTTGTAAGTAAGCAAAATAAAGAATGGAGAACTTTCTGGTTAGGAAAAAAGAGGCATGAAGCTGGCATGTTTGAGGTTCAGTAAGGAAACAAGACTAGCTTTAGCAGAGCATACTTGAAAAGGTTTTTATTGTTCTGTAAATTTCATAAGTTTCCCTGAGGGGGACACAGCAGGCGTTTGAAGGAATTTCATATTCTTCCATTCTCATTACACATTCACATTTTAAATAGGGATTTTTGTAACAAAAGTGAATGTTAAAAAGGGTCAGGGTAGACCAGTGGTGAAAGTACAAAGAGCTATAAAACACACTGCCTAAAATTAAATCCTGCCTCATTTCTTGCATTTAACTACCTGTATAACCTTGAACAAATTACTTAATTTTTCTGTATTTCAGTTAGTTTTATGAAATGATGTAATATAACCCATCTGATAGGGTTGTTAGTAGTATCTGCAAAGCATTTCAATAGAATCGTCAGTAATAATTATCATTGCAATCACCACCACCACTACCAAAATACAACAATAAATTTTAGCAATTATTATGAAGCTGTTACTAAAATTATATTAAAAGAGAACTGACTCCTCTGAAAAACTAATAAACCCTTTGATATGAAAGTTGAGATCTTGAGACCTAGCTGTGAACAGGGTGAAATCCTAAAACTGGTTAAGCTGCTGTACTTTTAAAAAAGTGTTTTGTCATTATTGTTTGCTGCTATAAGGGAAGGAGGCAGAATATGTGGTGCTAGTGACTTAGGAGTTGAAGGTGAAGCCGGCTTTTTCTAGGCCTCTTTGCTGGGCTCCTAGCAGGGCGTGCCGGTCTACCCAGCGGTCCGGTCTGCGCATTGGCCTGTGGTTCCCCCGCTGCCTCTGCTGCACGCTCAGCCCCTTGTGCAGGGAGTGAGCCAGCGAGCATGGTGTCCTGTGGCGGCTCCCAGCGCTGGCGCACGAGTAGGCTCTGTACAGAGCCGGGGGCCAACCAAGACATGTTGCCTCGAGGTGAACGTGGCAGCACCCAGACAAGGGTGCCCGTGACCCCAAAGCCCCATAAGAGGTGTTATAGTGTGCTAATTAGCTCTTTTAGTTCCCCCATCTGCAGCCCTACGAACAGTGGCACGCGTTAACAGCTAAGTCAGCCCCTTGCCCCACCCTGGCTTGTGGCTCAGGACTGGCTGGGCTCTGCCTCTGTTTCCATTGCGTGAGACGGCTGCCCTCCAGGATCCAGGGCAGAGGGCCAATGTGACAGTCTTTCTGGGTACCCACACTTGGTGGGTCCCAAGCATTTGTCCTGTATCCAAAAAGAATGAAGTCACACTCACAAATCGAAGGGCGATGAAAGGGCTCTCCGTAGAGAAGGGAGAGGAAGGTCAGGTGGTCTCTCAGTGTGGCTGAGTCTTGGGGTTTGTTTGTTTTTTTATAGCATAGGATGGGGGAAGGGCAGGCTGTAGGTAGTACTGGAAGAGGTAACATTCGATTGGTTAAAAGGCATTATTCAGGCCGGGCGCGGTGGCTCAAGCCTGTAATCTCAACACTTTGGGAGGCCGAGGCGAGTGGATCACGAGGTCAAGAGATCGAGACCATCCTGGTCAACATGGTGAAACCCTGTCTCTACTAAAAATGCAAAAAATTAGCTGGGCATGGTGGTGCGTGCCTGTAATCCCAGCTACTCAGGAGGCTGAGGCAGGAGAATTGCCTGAACCCAGGAGGCGGAGGTTGCGGTGAGCCGAGATCGCGCCATTGCACTCCAGCCTGGGTAACATGAGTGAAACTCCGTCTCAAAAAAAAAAAAAAAAAAAGGCATTATTCAGAAAGAACCAGTCAAAAAAGGATGGGCAAACAGGAACAGAAGCTTTCACTCTGGGTGGCAGGTTTCATCCAGAACCAGCAGTCCAGGCTGTTTTGGGCTTGAAGTTAGTCCAGGCTGTTTTGGGTTTCACCAGAGAACTGCCCCATTGGCCTACGCATTTCTCTGCCTCTTAACAATATCAAAGGGTTCTAAGAAAATTTCCCAATGTAATTCAAGAAGAGGCCAAACAAAACAGTACAGACGATCAGACATCCAGAAAGTATTATTTGCATCTTCAGGACAGCTTCTCTGATTTCTTCAACACATTAATGGCAGTTTTTTAAAGGACAAGGTTGTCTGAGCTAGAGTAAAAGAGATTTGAGAGTAATAGAACCCGTAGTATAATATCCGAAGACAATTTTAGTCTCACCACAAAATTTTAATTAAACCATACCTATGACTACATGGTAACTAGGAGACAGAGAATACTGAAAAATTCAGTTGTAAGAAGGAAAATAAATGTCCTAAAGCAGCAAAGTCATTTCTATGGCCCGCATAGTAAAAAAAAAAAAAAAAGAGAGAGAGAGAGAGAGAGAGAAAGTAAAAAAGGCAGTAGTTGCATTGAAGAGAGGAGAGTGCTGTGAGGTTCTACTGGTAGATGAACACAGATAACATCAATCAGAATTTACTCCTGGGAGGAAAGGGCCCTCCCCTGAGTCAGAAAATGTTGGGGAAAATTCTGAGACCTGGTAGACAGTGTACTGACTCCTGGAGAGTCAATAGAAGGGGATGCAAATTGTTGAACAGACTGAACATTTCTTAAAAACAATCTTATGGGGAAAAAGGAGGCATCTTGGGAAAAGGAGTGACCTCCTGAATAAAGATGGTGGTAGTGGAAAAGAAGAAATGGAAGGTAGAATCCACAATAAAATAAGTTACTATCTAAGAATCAGAAGAAGGCAGATGGAAATAAATTAATGAAAGAGATGACATTTGTTAAAGAAATTGTGCCTTAGCACAGCAACAAAAGAGGGTGCTATTAAACTAAGAAACTAAGTCATTGCAACTTCTCCCTTTAGAATGGCTGCAATTCCAATAAAAACTAATAGTGAATTTAAATAAAGAGAGTTTGATATCTATATGGAATTTATGTAAGAGGAAAACAAGGTGAAACTCAAAATTTTCAGCAGGCATAAATGCAAGTAACAACCACAACCAAAAATCATTGTGAAAAATAAAAAAACTAAACTCAACAATATAAATTAAATATAGTTAGATAAATCATAATGGAAATGGAAAAAAATCCAGGAAGATGTAAACAGGAAGATGATATCCATCCCCTCAAACATTTATCCTCTGAGTTACAAGCAATCCAATTACGCTCTGTAAGTTATTTTAAAATATAAAATTAAGTTACTATTGACTATAGTCACTCTCTTGTGCTATCAAATAGTAGGTCTTGTTCATTCATTCCATTTTTTTGTACCCATTAACCATCCTTACCTACCCCAGCCCCTCATGACCCTTCCCAGTCTCTAGTAACCATTCTTCTACTCTCTATGTCCATAAGTTTAATTATTTTGATTTTTAGATCCAACAAATCAGTGAGAAAATTCTGAGCCTGGCTTATTTCACTTAACACAATTTCACATTGCATGCCTGTTTCAAAATATCTCATGTACTACATAACCGTATACACCTATTATGTACCCACACAATTTTTTAAAAATTAAATGCAAATTTAAAAAGCAAAGAAAAAAAAAAGAGACCAGGCCTAGATGATTTCATACAGAATGTTTTCTAAACTTTCAAATAACAAGTAACCCCAATGCCTCTAGCGCTGTTCCATAGCATATACAAGAAGAAAAACTCAGTTTTTAAAGAAAAAAATATAACATCGCTACCAAGGCCAGATATAAGTTGCATGAAAAAAAAAAAACAATATTAAGATTATGCTAAATTCTAAAGAAAATATTAGCAAATAGACTACAATAGTATATTTAAAATAATTATTGACTAAACTGGGTTTATTTCAGACATGAAAAGAAGTTTAAATATATTTAATATAGTTAATTAAAATATTAACATAATTACTGGACCAAAGTTAAATGCCAATAAATTTTGTTAGACATTTCCCAAATTTTCCTATCTAGGAGTTGTATGCTTTTACACTCTTACTACCAATGAGTAGAGTTTTTTTGCACAGTTTTCCTATGTTGTCAAAGGTATATTTTTTAATCTAAATTTTTTTTAAATCATGTGGCTAAAGATCTTTTAATATGTTTAAAGCCTTTTGTCTTTTTTTTCCCCATGAAATATACTTACCCTTTTTTTTTTCACTTTGGCATATTCTGTTCTCTTTTGGAGGGAGGTACTTTTGTTTTCCAGCTTTAAGAACTCTACTTTATATATTAGAGGCTAACACTGTAACTGTAACGTTATGCTGCAATTGTCATACTCAGGTTTTTCATCTTTTGATTTTGCTTAAAGCTTGGAGGCCTGAAGATACACCATCACAAACGTGTTGACATATATCACATGCATTCTTTATAGCAACAGACTGGAAACAAACCCAATGTTAATCAGTAGAAAATGGGTTGAATAAATTATGAATTATTCACAAAGCAGGGTTCTTAAACATAAAAAATAATGAGCCCTATGAAGTATTTTTTGAATTATCTCTAGAACATATTTTTAAGGAGCAAAAAGCCAGTTTCAGTATAACGCAAATAGATAAATAGGGAGAAGAAAAACAAACAATGATTTATATATTTGAAAGTTAAATGGAATGAGAAAGAAGAAACAAACCAGATAACTGAAAATAAGCTAAAGCAACAAAACTCTATGTAAATTTTATAGCAATCACACAGAGAAAAAAACATTTCAAGTTAGCTTTAACTCTGATTGTACTTTCATAGTGAGATATATTCTAAGGGAAAAAAAAATGAGCTGCAAAGAAATCTTAAACACCCAGTAATTTCGTTGTTATTATATTAGTTTAGTGATTTTAAAACTGTTTTATGGATATTCTAGGAGAGAAAACTAAAAATGTAATAAGGAAACAAAATTTTGGGAGCAAAATGTTTGCAAGAAAAGAGAATGAAAATTAATTTTCAAATGAATTTGTGCACATTGGAATGGCCTAAGGAGTCATTACATGACTCCTCAGCAGCAATGAGTATATCTAGTTTCCCCGCCAAGAAATCTGGTTCTCCAAGAAATCAGGGCTTACAGGAGAAATCAGTGATTGTCAGTCAGGAGCAGGCCAGCCTAGCATATCTAATTCCAGGAAACATCTGAAAATGTAAAAGAAATGTGAGGTTTAATTGACAATATTTTAATGTAGAATGGATACTGAATGAAATTAAAATAAAAGTAGTTTTCTTAGATGATAATGAAATTACAGTTTAGTTAAAAAAATTTAAGAAGATGCATGCTCACATAGGAATAAACTATCATATCTAAAATTTATGTTCAAATAATTCATTTAAAAATACTTGATACATGATAACATAGCCAAATATATACAAAAGTTGAGTCTAAGTGATAGGTACACTGATGATCACTGTACTAGTCTTTTAACTTTTCCAAATGTCTAAACTTTACAATGAAAAGTTAGAATGACTTCAGGGACATGGACAGTTGAGATATGTAATAGTAAAATGACTGTTGGATAAAACATTCATCTATTCATTTGTCATTTGGGGACATGTGAGAAATGAGAACAGTCAGTTTAAAATTTTATTTTATTAAGAATAAAGTTTATGCTCTCTTGTAATCCCAGAGGATCACAGTAATTCAAGACCCACAGTTTGGTACAGTTAGTTTTAGCCATCCAGACGTGATACCCAGTTAAAGAGAACACGTCCATAGTGGTCTCTTCACATCAGGTGGCTGACTTTAATCAGTCTTGGCTGTGGTGTTTCATCCAATGTGGCTGGCTGAAGGATGTCAGATATGGACATCCTGTGAGCACTGAAAGAGAATAGTAAAGAAAAAAAATCCTTTAGGTATTACTAAAGGGGCTATAGTAGGTGAGTGTACACTTTTGTGATGCCCTAGGATGAGAACCAGATCATCAGTTGATATTTCAGGAAATATATATCTAGCATTGGGTGAAATCTATTCTCAGACTAAGGAGCTAATGTTAATTGGGGAACAAAGGCTAATATCCACAAAGCACTTGAAAAAAGTATAAAATCACATGTATTATATGCGTGTTATAGAAAATAAGTGGAGCTATAAAATCCATGCTGTCTTGCATTGTCTTTTTTCTTCCTGTTTTGATATTAAAGACAACCTTATTGTACTATTTCCGTATCATTTTCATATCTACCATCAGCTTTGAAGTCTAATAAAATTTTATAAATGTTTAATTATTTTTAAATCCACAGTAGATAAGAAATACTTGTTGAAGTCGGGCACAGTGATGGTGCTTACCTGTAGTCTCATCCTTTTGGGAGTCTGAGGCAGGAAGACTAACTGAGGCCAGGAGTTCAAGGCTGCAGTACACTATGATTGCTCCTGTGAGTAGCCACCTCACTTCAGCCTGAGCAATATAGCAAGGCCATGTCTCTTAAAGAAAATAAAAAAGAAAAAAAGAAATACTCATTCCGAGATGGCACAGGGTGGTAACAAATCAGGCATTGCTACATGAAAAATACTGAAAGTTATTTGGCATAATGTGTACCTCCTCCAAGTCCAATAATCTAATTTTCATAAATTTTATATACTTAGGAGAAAATTGTAAATCATATAGACTCAACCAGTGTACAGTGTTCTTTAATATACAGAATAAAAGGCAGTGAAATAATTTTTATTTCTATTTTAACTGAAGCACAGAGTTTAAGTGATTTGTCCAAATCCCATCTCTAGTAAAGGGGAGGTTAATGGCCTATAAATTCACCCTCTTTCTTCTTTCCCATGATGCTTTTTTGAGCTACTGAATGTCATCAAACTAATTTGTACTTGTGGATATAGGCTAGGGCTCAACTTGACTAGTGACGAAGTGGAGAACCGACACTTCACAATCATGAATTCTTTTTGCCTGATGTGTTTGCAGGATGATACCTGGTCAAGTGTGTTTTTCAGATTGTAAATGGCTGTTGGGTCATGATAACCGATTTCTGGCTTTTTTTATTTTAATGATAGTTTGTGATTCACATTCTTTTCAATTCACAGGAGAAGTGTGGTGTTTTTCTGTTGACTTGACATGAATATAAAACATCTTAATGAGTTTTCGCACTTGGAGGGCATTTCTGCCTTGGTTGCTTCTGAACCTCCGTGGAATCCTCTGCCACAGTCAAGCTTTCTAGCAGCATTGCTCTTTTTAAGGCACTGTTAAAGGAGTCTGAGGGCTCTTGAACTTTTGATACTGATGCGTTAGTGAGACGCTCTTTTAACTTAATAGGCTCTTTCCACATTTGCTAGGCTGTATTTATTTTTTAATACCAGCAGCCTGGGACATCTGGAGGGGATTCTCGTGTATAATTCAGTAGGCAGACTCTTTTCCTGCCTGTTGTTTTAGTCCTTTGGGTTTGTTTTTCATTTCAATTTACAGCTATTTGTGTATAAAACTGTTGATCTGTTTAGCTAATGTCTTAGAGTGGAAGCTAAATGACTGTTTTCAATCTTTTCTTTCTGTAATAGTGATTTTCCAAATGAAGAATTCTACAGTGAGGAAGGCAGAAGTTTATCTTTGTATCTGCTACATTTAAAGGGGTTGAGCACATTCACCTCATTCAAATACCTATCTATGACTCACCTCTTAACGTGTGTTTGTCCATGTATTCATGTATTGTCTCATTTGTATTCATAAGCTATTTGATTCATTTATGGTTTTCAGCTTTCAAACAAGAACTGCTCAATCAAATGGAATTTCTTTTTTAAAACTGAACAAAGTTTAAAAATCATTCACTCTGCTGGGCGTGGTGGCTCACGCCTGTAAACGCAGTACTTTGAGAAGTGGGCAGATCACGAGGTCAGGAGATTGAGACCATCCTGGCCAACATGGTGAAACCCGTTTCTACTGAAAATACAAAAATTTGCTGGGCTTGGTGGCATGTGCTTGTAATCTACCTGGAAGGCTGAGGCAGGAGAATTGCTTGAACCAGGGAGTCAGAGGATGCAGTGAGCCAAGATCATGCCACTGCACTCCAGCCTGGCGACAGAGCAAGACTCCATTTCAACAACAAAAAAAATCATTTACTCTATAAGTAAATATGAAATTAATTTTCACATGTTTTTAGCAAAAGACACATTTTTTTCTCTGTTGTTCTACAAAGCAGTAGAAAGAATAGAGTATGCCCTGTATTCTCATAAGGGAAGTAGTTGACAAGGAGTACCTGTTTGTGTGTGAAAGGAGAGGTGGTATTTTAATAACAGATTTTTTTTTTTTTAATCACAGAGTATAGCTGTGTACAGTGGCATATGCCTGTAATCCCAGCACTTTGGGAGACTGAGGTGGGTTGGTCACCTGAGGTCAGGAGTTCAGGACCAGGCTGGCCAACATGGTGAAATCCCGTCTCTACTAAAAGTAAAAAAAAATTAGCCGGGCATGGTGATGCACGCCTATAATCCCAGCTACTCAGGATGCTGGGGCAGGAAAACTGCTTTAACCCAGGAGGCAGAGGTTGCAGTGAGCCGAGATGTTACCTTTACGCTCCAGCCTGGGTGAGAAGAACAGTCTCCAGCTCAAAAAAACAAAGAACAAAACAACAAAAAACACACAGTATATAGTCACAGAGTGAAATGGGAAGGACTAGAAGGATGAAATAGAGGAAGAAAGCGACAGAGGGACTGTTTTAAAATACGGCGTATTCATAGGAACTTGGAGGTATACTAAGGCCAATAGTGCAGGAAATGACTACCATCAAAGATAATTTGTTGCTCACCGTTTCCAAGAGGCGGGGCAGGCACATGCCAGACCACATGGGGAAGCACTGGGGTTGGTTAGGAGGTGAAGGAAGAGGAAGAAACCATAGGTAAGAGTCTTTGTGGTGGATTCTGTGGGAAGGAATGGGTGAAATAGGATAAGCAGGCTGAGGGTTGGCTAGTTTGAGTCATTTCAGTGGGCTCTAGGTCATAGAGGCTGTCCCTGGTCATCTGGTCGCTGGTCCTGGGGTGATTTGGGTGGGTGGATACTGGCCCAGAGCAGAAGAGCCTGATAAAGCAATGTTGGAGTATGGGTTCTGGATTGATGTTTCTGTATTTGAAAAGAATGTTTGTAGATGAGTTGTTTACTATCGCTAGAAATTGGCTCTCCTTGGGAGCGTCATTCCTTGTAAGGGCAGCAAGACCTTAGATGTCCAATCATTATAGTATAGAAAATAAAAGACATGGCTAATACAGGGAGGAAGGAAAAGAGAGCTAGAGGTAAGTTAAGAAGGGAGAAACACAAAATGCCGTCCAACATCTAATGATGTTTTAGACATATTATATAGTATAAGTAAGACACCAAGGTTTTCCTTGCCATATCCAAGAAGTTTTAAGCATTCTATCTTCTTGGCCCCCACAAGCATGTTTGAAGTTCTACTATAATATAACAATGCTTATCATGGTGCCTTAGATTTTAATTATTTTGTGGATGTCTGTTTTCTCCACTGGACAAGCAGCCCTGGAAGTTTGTAATTTATCACCTCCTCTGTGTAGCAGTGTCTAGCACATTCCACATTTTTATAAATGATTGAAGAAGGAGCAGAAATGAAGACAAGAAAAATATAAAATAAAAAAAGGAATGTGCTCACTTTCCAAAGACTGCTAGTGTAAGAATGGGATTTAAGAGGGAATCTCTAGGAAAATATGAAATGACACAATTATTTTATGAGGGGAGGCTAGGAACATAAGTACTGCCCAGCAAAGTATGTAATTTAAATCACTAATGCCATCCATCTTGAATGATACCTGGATCACTAACCTCTTGTTATGATTGATCCGTAGATTAATACCTACCTGGAATTGTTAGGGAATGCAAGAATGGAAAATGAAGATGAAAGAAAAAGTTATCACAAGTGCAAGTGTTTATCATCACAAATAATATATAGTAATGATGATGTTTGGGCATGAAAAATGAGGATGAAAAGCATTATTAAAAGTTCAGTTACTATATTATAAAATCAAAAAGGAGTGATACAAATGAGACTATCAAATGAATTAAGATGGGTATCTGTTTTTCCCAGTTAAGGAGGTCAGCTGGTGTGCAGTGATTCACTGAGCTAAAGAGAGACTTTGTCAGCAGAATCATGAAGGCTGACTTAGTGTGGTCATATCTGCTACCATCAGAGTGTGACTGCAGTATGAAAGGAAGATACACATGAAGGGAAAACACTAAATCTGAAATTAAGTGCTTTTAAAAGTGGTGGTCTCCCATGGTGAGAATCTAAATACAGGAGTTGACGGAGTAGGAGTTGTCAAATTTAGCCACTCACCTCTATTGAGTTCTCCTTATTTCATATTTCCTAAGATACCCAAAGACCTTTGCAGGGGTCTTCATGGGATCAGGAATAATTATTAGAACAATTAAATGGACCTTATACCAAGGATTATGTGAAGCCAATAAAAAGCTATTTGTGAAAACATAAAATATATTCTTTCCCAGTCCAGTTTTGATTTACTGGTTATTTTAGCTTCTGGTCTCTGTGGTATAAAATCAATAATTGATCATCTGAAACAGTGGTGGCAAATAGGTTTAAACTTTGTTGTTAACTCTAAAGTATTGGTAGAAGCTGCATTGCATTAACTAATATTCTGAGGCTGCATCTCAGCTGAGCTATAAAGTGCTCTGAGCTCAATTAGCAGTGTCCACCTTGGACATCGTAGTTAGGAACAGAGCCATTTGTGACAAGTATTCATCATTCCATTTCCAAATACTCGCATCTATTTCTTTGGTAGTTTAATAATAATATTTTCAGGCAAAAAAACATACTAAATAATTTCTCATGTAATTGTATGAGAGTTGTATCTCCATTTGATAATAAAGTATATTAAATTTGCCTAGAAATATTCATATATTTTTAAATGATAGATTAAATGATCCATGAATTGCATAAAAAGTACTGTGAAATCACTCCATCCCCACTTGAGACCTGAAAAGCCACTCGGACAACTATACAACCCGTGTGATCACAACTGTATGCTCATTCCCTTCAACCTTCGGCCTTACTTACATGAAAATATTCAAATCAGTTTTATGCTAGTCTCAATTAGCCACTAAAAAAGGCAAAGCCTGTTTTCAGCAAGATCTCTGTATCCTTTCCTGTCTAGAATGAGATTTCAAAATCCATTTTGGTCCTTTTCTAAATCCCTCATTTTCATTCATTCCCATTTCCCTAGCTTTAACCTTGGAGGGAGTGAGTAAAGTATGAGCCCCTACAGTAGAACAAAATGAACAAATAAGCAAATAAATAAACATATAGCTTAAACCAGTCTAATTCTACTTAATATCAGGTATCTTCATAGTTACAGATGGCTGATTGGCAGTGGACCGTTGACCCCAAATTATACTTGATTTGATTTTTATCATCTTTATGTATGTAGGCAGTAGAGACTAGCTTACATTAAGCATACCTCCACAAAACAGAATATTTTGAGTAGAAAATATTTATAATTCTATGTGTTTTTATTCTTTTATTATGGCTTAGGTATTTGCTCATTTTGATTTTCTATCGAATTGCCTGTCTGTCCCCTAGTCTTCATTAAGTAATTAAAACTTCAGGCAGAAATCTGGTTTTGGTATTCTTTGAAAATAAACAAAAATTAGTGACATGTAATATACTAAATGTAAAGATTGCGAATTATTGCCTCCTCTTTGTATTATGCTCCCTAAGGAATTACTATAGAATTTGTGGATGTGTGTTTCAATAGAAAACTATGCTCTGTCTGTAGCATATTCTATTCTTTGAATAGAAAACTATGTTCCGTGATTCTAACTTGGCTTATTGTCTTTGAACTACTTTACAATTATTTATCAGTTGTGGGTAACACATGGATATATAGATTGTGTCCTGTTCAGTAATGATTTTGGTTGATTTTCTCCCTTCTAGAAAATCCGCTTTTGTCCTCATTTGCAAGTCAAAATAGCATTCCTTTATTTCATTTAAATTTGTGCTCTTTAAAGCAATAATAACATTTGCTTGGTTCTGTCATGTCAAATGAGCAGAATAAAATCTTTAAAGAATGTTAATTTCTATATTTGTATGAGAGCCATGATTTTAATGTTTCCTGAAAACTATCTTTCAATGCCGCATTTAGAGAAATTAATGCTTTCTAGTTTTGTATTACTTTTGATGAAATATAAATGAGATCAATAATCTAAAGTTAAGACAAGTCATTTTTGAAACAGTTTAGAGTTTTGAAATTTATTTTGATTAGACTTAACTCTTTATTTCTCTTTCTCCTTTTTATCCCTCCTCTTCTTTAGTAACAAAATTGGTTAAGTTGGACAGATGTTTTCTTAAGGTAGTGGCAATGTTAAATTAAAAAGATGAGCACTACAAAGATTCAGAAAATGTTGTCTTTGTTAATGTACTACAGCAAACAAATAATTCTTACACTGTAAATTTAACCATGATATCAGTGATGGAGTAAAGTGCTAAAATATCTTGAGTGGTGAATAGCCTGCCAACTTTGCAACCTGGGTACTTCCAGTCTTCCAGCATTTGCTCTATTCTCTTAGGGGAAACTAAACACATTTCTTAATAGGAGAGAAAAAAATTCTGAGTTTAATTTTAAAATATTACTAAGGAAAAGACAAAATGGAATGTTCGTGCAGCAGCTGGAAATATATAGAAAGGCATTATTGAACTTAAAGGTTTCATGCCCCCCCACCCAAAAAAAAAGAAAAAGAAAAAAAGGATCATGCCATCTTTTATCTTGTCCCCTCTACATTTTCTCCTAGGAAAAGTTAAGCATTATTCTTTCAATTTGGATTTCACCTTTTTTAAAAAAAAAAACTAGCTTTACCAGACACCTAATTCCTCACTCTGTATCTTTATAAGTTAAGAATTCAAGGTATTCTGACTCTTCTCAATGTTTTGTTTTTTAAGTTAATGTTTCTTTGTATAGTCACTTTTCATTTACTCACTATATTTGCCCCTGCCCACCATGGGCCATAATGAGGTAAATATTAAGCTTGAACATTTTGATTTAATTGACCAATTCTTTTTTAAAGTTGTATGAAGTCAGAAATATAATCTTACATCTAGCATTCATAATTTCATCTCCCAAATGTTTATTTAGTTTATGTTATGAACTTTTTAAGGCATCAGAACACATTAGTGAAGGTTGAAGGGCCCTTAATGAGGCACAAATGCCTACCCACAATTTAACAAAGAGACTGATGCCACAAGAGGAGAAATAGAAATTGAAAATGAGAAAGATTTAAGAAACAAAAAAATAAATAAAATGATAAAAGTATTTAGAAACACAGTAAGCAAAAAATTCAAAGTAGGTACTATAGTAATGCTTTCAGCTTCCTTTTTTTTTTTCAAATAAAAAGGCTGGAAACAGAAGTCACTAAATGATATAACTTTAAAACAAAACAAAACCCACCAACTCTCCTAAAATTAAAAGATATATATATATATTTGAAATTACGTTTGAAGGAATACATTGTATTAGAGAAAACTGACTCAGAAAAACCGATATCAATATATATTAAAGTAAAATTATCAGACACTTAAGAAAAAGCACAAATAATTATTGAATATTCAAGAAAATCACCCAGTTTCTTAGAAGAGAAGAAACTCAGATTTTTATCAGCTTTTAAATAGCAATACTTTATGTCAAAAGAATTGGAGGACTATACTTTTTTTCAATTCTTTTATATTTTTGAAAACAATTCATTTGTACAAATTTAGGGAGTAATTGTGAAATTTTGTACATATTTATAATGTATTATAATCATGTTAAGATACTTGTAGACAGAAATTGTGAGCCAAAAATTAAACCAAGTTGACTTCTCATTGTAAAGCCCACTTTTATCTGTATCCAAGAATTTAGAAAATATTATTCTTATAAATCCCTTCTGTGTCACTTACTAGAACATGAACTCCAGAGAAAATGACCAAAGATACATTGACATAAATACTGGGGATGATTGTTAATAAAACATTTGCTCATACAACTAATAAAAAAATGAGGACGATATGAAAACAATGTAGTATGTCACGTTGATATGCCTGACAATGTAAATACACAAAAATTGAGAGAGAAGTGGGGAAACACAAGCAAAAATCTTTGTTGAACTACTTTGAATAATCACTTTGATTGGTGATGTTAATATTGGTATTGTATTGTTGTGAATGTAACACATGGGATGCCACAGGTACGTAATTATGTAGCATTTTATTTATCTTCTTTAGTGATCTTGAAAATCACATTCTCAGGGTAGAGAAATTAGATACAGATATTAAAAAAGAAGCTTATGTCAATACTCTGCCGTTTTGAAATGGAAAGTTATACTATTTTCAGATCATGAAGAATTTTCTCTTTGAAAGTATGTATGTATGTGTGTGCGTTCTAGATCTGCCCATTGAAAATGCTAAAATAATGGCTAGTCTAACAGTAATGAGCATTCCTGAAGTCCAAATGGAGCTTAGTAAAAAAATCTTTCCTCTTAAGACAAACAAACAAACAAAGGCATCTTGGAGTAATGTGTGATTCTGGAGATCTGGGTCAGTGTTTTCAAGATAATCCAGAAACATCTTGTCACTGCAGATATCACTGAAGCTATCAGACCCTAAAAGGGTCATGGCTAATGGACTTAAGAGCCAATTTAAAGAAACCCAGTGTCTAAAGAGGGGACAATTTATCAGTCAGTAGGTCAATAACTATAATGTTTTCATACACAGCAAGTATGTCTAAATGTGTGAGTTCAAAATGGACTTCATAAAGATATTAATTGGTCACCTTTAGAAACTGGCATAAAGCTAAATAAATATTTCAAAGCAGATAAATAAGGAAAAGAACTAAGTTGTTCTAAGTTAAGAGTTTGTCTACTAGGTAATTACATAGGAGATGCAGAAAAAATGTCTTTTCATAGGTATATGCTAGCTAATAATTGAAGAAGCAATGATCAAATTAGAATATTATCTTTTTGCAATGCCCCATAGGCTTTGAGCATCAATTGCTGGTAAACTTACAGAATGAAGGACAGCTCTATGAACCTCCTGACTGAAGAAAACAACACCAACTATGAGGTAATTTTCTAAAAATTAATCAGAATATAATCAAGTTTTTATATGTAATTTGCAATTTACAAGAAATACAGGAAACAGTGAAATGTGAAACTCCACTACAGAGCTACAATAGAAAAAGACATCCTGTGGAGACTACAGGTAAAATAACCCAGTTCTTTAGCATACAGATTATAGGAAGATTGGGGTGGAGGGGAGGGAGGAGTAGATAAAAAGAAGAGAGAGATTGAGAGAGAGAGAGACGAGAAGTTTCTAAAACAAGTAACTATACTATTTAAGGATTTATACTTTAGTGATAAAGCTATTATGAAAACCAAGCAAATAATTACTTTAAAAGTCAGATTCGACTTTTTGATTCGAAGGAGGGGTGGTGATGGGCTTCTAGGGTAGATGGTAAGTTCTATTTCTTCCACAACTTTTTGGCATTTGCCAACTTCAAAATTGTTAAATAGGCTTTAACTTTAATTTGTAGTTTTTCTTTTATCATGCTTTAAGTTCTGGGGTACATGTGCAGAAGGTACAGGTTTGTTACATAGGTATACACATGCCATGGTTGTTTGCTGCATCCATCTCCCCATCATCTACATTAGATATTTCTCCTAATGCTAACCCTCCCCTTGCCTCCCAGCCCCACAACAGGCTCCACCGTGTGTGATGTTCCCATCCCTGTGTCCATGCATTCCAATTGTTCAACTCCCACTTATAAGTGAAAACATGTGGTGTTTGGTTTTCTGTTCTTGTATTAGTTTGCTGAGTATGATGGTTTCCAGCTTTGTCCATGTCCCTGCAAAGGACATGAGCTCATGCTTTTTTATGGCTCCATAGTATTCTATGCCATATATATGCCCCATTTTCTTTATTCAGTCTATCATCAATGGGCCTTTGGGTTGGTTCCAAGTCTTTGCTATTGTGAACAGTGCCACAGTAAACATATGTGTGCGTGTGTCTTTATAATAGAATGATTTATAATCCTTTTGGTATATACCCAGTACAGCTAGTGCTCAACTTACGACCATGGTTGGGACCGCGGATCGGTCATAACACGATTTGATCGTAAGTTGAGTAGGCTATATGTACAGTTGAAATGGTGCACGCAGAGATGGTAGTGCTGCCGGAAGCTGTTCCGCACTGTCGTACGCCCAGCTGGGCAACGTTTGCGCTGCCAGAAGCGGAGCAGTCGTGGCTAGCGATTGTGGTTGTAAAGTCGAATGTTCGTAAGTTGCATAGGTGGTAAGTCGATCAATAGCTGTAATGGAATTGCTGCGTCAAATGGTATTTCTAGTTCTAGATCCTTGAGGAATCACCACATTGTCTTCCACAATGGTTGAACTAATTTACACTCCCACCAACAGTGTAAAAGCATTCCTATTTCTCCACATCTTTTCTAGCATCTGTTGTCTCCTGACTTTTTAATCATCACCAGTCTAACTGGTGTGAGATGGTATCTCAATGTGGTTTTGATTTGCATTGCTCTGTTGACCACGATGATGAGCTTTTTTTTTTTCATATGTTTGTGGGTTGCTTAAATGTCCCCTTTGAGAAATGTCTGTTCATATCCTTGGCCCACTTTTTGATGGGGTTGTTTTTTCTTGTAAATTTGTTTAAGTTCTTTGTAGATTCTGGATATTAGACCTTTGTGAGATGGGTAGATTGCAAAAATTTTCTCTCATTTTGTGGGTTGCCTATTTACTCTATAGTAGTTTCTTTTGCTGTGCAAAGCTCTTTAGTTTAATTAGATTCCATTTGTCGATTTTGACTTTGGTTGCCATTGCTTTTTGTGTTTTAGTTATGAAGTCTTTGCCCATGCTTATGTCCTGAATGGTAACACCTATTATTTCTTTTAGGGTTTTTATGGTTTTAGGGCTTATGTTTAAGTTTTAATTCATCTTGAGTTAATTTTTGTATAAGGTGTAAGGAAAGTATCCAATTTCAGCTTCCTGCATATGGCTAGCCCGTTTTCCCAACACCATTTATTAAATAGGGAATCCTTTCCCCATTGCTTACTTTTGTCAGCCTTGTCAAATATCACATGGTTGTAGATGTGTGGTGTTATTTCTGAGGACTCTGCTCTTTTCCACTAATCTATATATCTGTTTTGGTACCAATACCATGCTTCTTTGATTACTGTAGCCTTGTAGCATAGTTTGAAGTCAGGTAGTGTGATGCCTCCAGCTTTATTTCTTTTGCTTAGGATTGTCTTGGCTATGTGGGTGTTTTTTGGTTCTATCTGAAATTTAAAGTAGTTTTTTCCAATTTTGTGAAGAAAGTCAATATTATTTGATGGGGACAGCATTGAATCTATAAATTACTTTGGGGAGTATGGCCATTTTCACAATATTGATTCTTCCTAACCATGAGCATGGAAAGTTTTTTATTTGTTGGTAATTTTTGTTTTCTAATGTTCCTGTTAGCTTGGTGTATATCAGTGAAACATTGTGTTTTTTTGTTTTTTAAGAGCCAACCATACATTAATCTAATTGGTAATTGGATTGTTGGTAACTCAGAGGATAAATACTTGAGGAGATGGATGACCTATTCTTCATGAGGTGCTTATTTCACGTTGCATGTCTATATCAAAACATCTCATGTGCCCCATAAGTATATATACCTATACATCCACAAAAATTAAAAATAATGAAAATAAAAATGAAGTGATGGACAGGTGCTGTACTGGTCCATAACAAAGGAGGTGTATTCATTTTGTTCATTTGCCAAAGAGTAAAACACCTAATCTGATCATTATGGTCAATGTACACCAAATCAGGTGGAGCGTCTTGACACGGGCTGATTTTCTCATTTTCCTCTCCCAGAAATTAAGAATTTGAGCATGACATGTATGGGTCCTATATTTGAGAACACTGAACTTGTAAGTTGATGTTAGAACTGAGATTGCATTTTTGGGTAGCACTTTTGGGAGTTACAAATGTCGAGGGAATTGGGAAAATGGGGCAGAGTCAGGATAGGGGCCCACAAGCTTTTTTCTAGTTCTGATTTTAGTCCCAGGTCAAAGCAAGATCCAGATACAGCACATAACCGTAGCTCTGGAAAGTCTTCCCTGAATGCTTATAATAAATCATCTTTTATTTATGGTTTGTTAAATGGACAGTTACTTGGACTCAGCAAATCCCCTGTTATTATATCTGTTTGGATATAACAATCACTTTTCTCAGCAGAGACATTTACCCTTTATGGCAAATAAATGATCAAATATAAGGAACAGGCACTTTTGCATCTTCTGGGAAATGTTATCCACAGACTAAATCAGTCTGTTACTCTAAACAGAGTGGAAAATAAAGCAGGTTTGGAATTAAAAGATCTGAGATAGGTTCTCAGTTTTACTACTTCTTAGATGTTTAAAAATCAGACAACTAACTCTTCTGAATATAAATTACTTTATGAGATAAAGGCAATAATAACTAATTTTCAGGATTTTGGTAAAGCTTAGTGAGATTAACTGAGATAATAGATGCAAATGGGCTTTATAAATAATGTGATCATAATATAGAAATAATAATACAATCTGAAGAAAAACCAGAGTAAGAGAGCCAGTACTATAGACTAAGTTTTCTATATATTTGTCATTCTTCTGTTTTCTATGGGTTAGAACCCCAAAGCTTCATTTCCCAGAGCACTTTAAATTTTGTAAGAAAACATAAACTTTTTAAATGAGGCTTCTTTTTTTGGGTAAACCAGAAAGGAAAGAAGGAACTCTTAGACGTAAGCCATGCTTTTTGGAATTCACCCAGCTACCTCACACAAAGCAGCAAGAAATTCCTAAAGAAAGAGAAATTCTTAGCTGATTTAGATGAAAAGTAGTGTTGCTCATGATTGCTGAGCAAACTGAATATATCACTTTGGTACTGCATTTGGTAGCATTTTGGGAATAGCGGTTAAGAGATAATTTTCAAGTTTAATGAAATTTAAGATGAATGACAAGCTGGGATTTGATGGGCTCACTTGATCATATTCACACATGGAGAAGAGGGACGTGTTCAGGAACTATATTAAGCTAGTAGTTATTAAATATTAATACCACATTCTAATTATTTTCCACTTTAATTATGGTAAATACATAAAACAGAAAACGTACCACCCCATTTTTAAATGTACAATCTAGTATTAAGTACATTCATTCACACTGTTGTACAACCAATTTCCAGAACTCTTTGCGTCTTGCCAAACTGAAACTTTATACCCATTAAATGATAACAATTCTAATTATTTTAGAAATTTATTCTCTTAAAGTGCTTGATGAAGCATATACTAGATTAGAAGCAATACATCCTGTGCCTGTGTTCATGTAAATATGTCACTCTTAGTCTATAAACATATAAGCTGTGGGTATAGGTGCAGATGTGGCCAAGTCCAAGAACCATAAGATGTACAGCCATTTCTGGAAATAACATAGAAATAGATCAAGAAATGCCAGTCTCAAAGATA
This sequence comes from Sapajus apella, assembly GCF_009761245.1. Classification (NCBI taxonomy): domain Eukaryota; kingdom Metazoa; phylum Chordata; class Mammalia; order Primates; family Cebidae; genus Sapajus; species Sapajus apella. Next base: position 6,465,249 of record NW_022437049.1, on the reverse strand, counting down.
CAGATGTTGTAAGAGAATGGATCCCATGTTTCTCAGGAGCAGGTGGTTTGCCAAGAAGCATGATGAGAAGGACTTGAAACAGATGCCTGCCAACAGCAGCAAGACCACGAGTACACATGCTAAGCTCCCAGAAGGCCCAGGAAGATCAAGCCCAAGATCCCAAAGGGCATCAGCCATAAGCTGATTGACTTACCTACACTGCCTACCCCAAGTTTGGAAAGCTTCCTTGTGCCTGCACCTCCAAAGGTCTCAGGCTCTGCTGGTCAGAAGCCAAGGCCAAGTCTCAATCAAACCAAGGCCCAGGCTGTGACTGTGGCTCTAGCTCCAGCTCCAGTTCTGTTTCCAGTTCAGGGTCCCAAAATTACCCAGGCACCAGAAGGCTCCTGAGTTGAGGCTTTTGTCTGCCAATGTAAAGGTAGAAGAATTGGGGTGACCCCTGTGCTGCCCTCTGCATGGGGTTGATGTCATCATGGGCTATTTGATTAAATAAACCAAAGGCAGGATATGCCCAAAACACACAAGCAACATAGAGAAGTCGTCACTGTTTCTAAAATGTTTGTACGTATTTTGGCACAATGTGCTTGGTGATTACAAGGACTCTCATGACAACAATTATACACCAAAGTGTCAAAACATGACCTCAGATTTGGTCTAAATGAGAAATTTGAATTGATTTAGTTCATGTTGCTGGTTAATGAATCTGTTGTTTAAAATAACGATGATAATGATAATAATCAGGACTTTGATTTCACAGAACATTTGGTTTGGATAGGAGCCAGTTTATCTGCTAAGGCTCATGAGCAGTAGCCTTCCTTTAAGTGGTAAATGTGGACTCTTAGATCCACCTAGAGATGCTCGTTATTGGTTTTTATCTGGAGAATCTTTGCTTGACATTTCCCCAAGACATATGCTTATACAGCAATGCAATTTTTCCGCGTTCATTTTCATGCTTACTTCAAGCAATTGCTAAAAAATATCTTTTCTCTGTTGCCTTTCCAACCTTAACACCCACAACAACTTGGGGTTAAGTCAATTTCATAAAACAGTAACCTGTTGGGAAGGAAATTGACTAGAAGTGTAGATGGCAAAGGCTTTTTGTTGTCATTTTTTTAGGCATAGAAAAGCGATTGAAATAAAAAGTAAAATATAATTGATCATAAAATCTTTCTTATCCTTAACACATTAGATTTTGATGTTTTAATAAAGGTGAGCAAAGTCCTGTGTTACCTGCAAGATGGAAATGGAAATCAGCACATGATAACTGATGTATAAATTTCTTTCATTCTAGAGCTGCAGAAGAACTATAGGGATTTTTAACAGATGCTGCTTCTTCTAGCATGGTGTGGGTTAATATTCCTATTATCATTTGCTCTTCCATTTGAGGAGAATGGGCAAAACTGTTACAGTAGGAGCAAAAAAAAAAAGTAAAATAAAGGAAGCAATAAAAATGAATGTTCTCTAGATGACAAGAATTTACTTTGTAAAGTTTGAAATACTATTTAGGTAGAGTAAGGAATTGAATAAGTGTCAAACTGTTCATCCAAGTCACTTCCTTGTGATTGTCCTCAATTGGCTAAATTGTTTCATAGACACCTTTATGGAAAATAATTGAATGTAAAATATTTAGAGGTTTGGTAGCAATAAGTTAATGTTTGCTTAATTAAATCATATCAATCTGCTGAAAATAAGTGGTATAGTATGGTGTCAATTTCTCTGAAAAATGTACTGGACTAAGAAAAAAACTTCTGCCAAACATTTATTGAAAATAACTAGATGGAGATAAACATTTGAAATAAGGAATCAAAGAAAATAACTACTGGTTCCATTTTCCATCATATATTAATCCACTTATTTTATGTCTTTAATAGTAATGCATTAAAGATACATGGTACACATACATGCAAAAGAGCAGAAGCAAATGGTTTACCATTAATGGAAGGCTGTAGTAAAATCATTTTGATACCATTCATGCTTTGTTACATTATTACACATGCAAAGAGATTTAGAAATTAGTATAATTCTGTTGAGCTATGAAAATAAGCAAAGACCAACCAGATGAGAACAAATAAAGGCTGTTTATTCAGAGCTTGCTATAGCCAGAGAGTCATCTACCATCCATTGTGTTTTGGCAGAGACTCAAAGGCAGGCAAAGTGGGAAAGCTTTGTAGTGAAAAAAAGGGAGAACTTCAGATATGCCTTGATGGGGGTCTGTTGGCATGAAGAAGCTGTAGGCAGGCCAACTTGATGAAAAGCATCCCATATGATTAACTAGGGGTGCATATTTTGCTTTCTCTTGTTGGTCCAGAGTTGAAAGCAGGGACAAAAATTAGGGAAGATGTTAGTTATTAACCAAGCCCTGGCCATTTTGGGCCGATTGTTACAGGGACTTTTGTTTGGCTTCCTAAATTGTTTTTGGAGATAGCAGTGTGATTTTCTACAAGTCCAACTTTAACAGGCTGATTTCCTGAAATGGTTATTATAGATCATGGATGGTTTCTGGGGCATGTTGCTGCAGGTTGTAAGTTAGAGTTATATTTATTTATAGGATTTGGTTATCATCCATTTGTATATTCACTCTCTTAAAACAAACCAGTGTGAAAAACAAAATGCATAGGACAATTGAGATGATTTTGTTTAGGATATTGCATTACAGAGAATGTTCATTACTGAGAAATCTATCAAAGAAGAGGGCAAAACCTGAAGTTTTATAGCGGCAAGTAAACAAGTGAGTCATGAGGAAGCATACAGCCGAGTCTCATTTCTTTTACTGAGAAAGGGTACATATTATAATCTTGGAATATGCTAGGGTAGGTGGTCTTTTGCTATTAGATCTCAGAACATAAGGGACTAGGGGAATGTCTAAGCTTTGCTGACATTCCAAAGCACAGGGCTATTCAATGCTGTTATCAGTAAACTGGATTTTTTGAGAAAAGTCAAAAGCTTACAAATAATTAGTTGTTTGGTCTAATCTATTGCTTCCTCTAGCCATTATCTATCTATATGATGGTTCTAGACTGAACAAATTCTGCAATGCATTTGTATAGGAACTCAGAGAAGAGCATAGTCACTTCTGACAGGAGTTATTTGGGTAGAATTTGAGGATGTATTTACATTGGACTGGACTCTGAAGGATGGCTCCAATGTTGGTGAGCATTGCAGATGGATAAAATAGAAGACAACATGATCCAAAACATGGCAGTGGTAAAATCACAAAGGCTCTTTGATGAATTAGCAACCTGTCATGGTCTTTTAAGGGCTTTGTGAAGATAACTTTGGCCATGTTTGCGTAGAAAAGAAAGGTGAAGAAAGATCCCAAAAGATCTGAATAATTTTCAGATCATTTAGTAGACAATGGAAGCTAGTGAAGATTTTAACACAAGGGAGTAATGTGGCAAAGTGGTTCTTTAGGAAAGTCAATCTCATGGCAATGTAAACGTTGTCTCTCCAATAGAGACTAATGAGAAATGTAAGAAATGTCAAAAATATACTTTTGGCCATGGAAGATGAAGGACTGAACCAGAGTGGGGAAAATGATTTGGAGAGGAAAACGAGAAGGACAACTGTGGTTTTTTGCTTGTCCAGTTTTCATTCTACTTTTCTCTAGTAATAGTTCATCAAAATTCTTTTTTCTTTTGGTGAATATTCCCTCCCATCATCTCTTGTGAAGTTTAGACTGATTTATTTTGAGATGCCTGTGGAATAACTTTATGGAGATGTCTGCAAGGTAGTCTGATATTTATGTTGAATGCTTAACTTGCATTTCTGGCTTCCACCTGGCTTTCAGCTCACCCTGTCAATGAAAGGTGCCAGCATCCATCAAGCTATCCTACTTAGAAAGCTACTCCTTCCTCTCCTGTACTTCACAAATGCTATCAACAATTAAATCTTACTCGTTTTACTAAGCAAATAGATTTAAATTTCACCTTGATCACCCCTATGCTCCCTTCTCAATTGTCACTGTCGTAGTCCAAACTCGTCATCATCTCTTGAATAGATTTCTGAATAATCCTCTTAATGCTTCACATCCCTCCCTTTCTCCATAAATCCATTGCCTACATTAACATCAAGGATACATTTACAGCAAATGCAAGTCTGGTCATGTAATTCCTGTGACTGTTCCTATTTTCTCTTACCCTCAGACTGAACTCTCTTACATGGATTATAAGACCTCATATGACCCAGCTCTTTTCTATCTCACTGTCCTAATTGCACTCTTTCTTTATCTGTGCTCCAGTGAGATTGATCTTCATTTAATTTCTTGGATTTACCTTTGTTGTTGTTGTTGCTGTCTCTAAGCTTTTAAATATGATTTCCTAGCTTGTGGTGTTTTTTTCCTCTGCCAGTGTCTTTCCATCTGTTTCTCTTCACTAATTCCCATTTATTCTTTAGATACTATCTCATATTTTTTTTTCCTTTCATGGGACAAATGAGCCTGAAGTTTGTAAGAGAGGTGAGGGTTAGAGGTAGGTCAATGATAGAGAAAACTCAAAGTAGGGGGAACTCCTCAAGAGCACACGAAGCAAAGAGAAAATCACTGAGTGTGGCTCCTTGGAGAACATCGGAGCTTCATGGAAAGGCAGAGCAGCAGGAAAATTTGAGGGTAGGCGAGTAACAGTCACTAAGTGATGAGGTCCAAGATAAAGCTAGTGATCTACAAAATCAGGTGCATTATTGAGTCTGCTAGAGATAGGATGTGAAAAATGTTCTTTGTATTTGCCATTTAGGAATTTATTTATCTCCACTATGAACACAATACTGGGGATAAAAGTCAGTTGGCAAAGAGTAGCGAAGAAGCAGAGATAGCCAGAATAAAATGCTGTTTGAGAGTTAAGGATGAAAAGGACTGAGAAGGAAAGGAATATTAGCATTATGGTTTTAGGAAGATCAAGATGAAACAAGGGATTGTGTGTGTATTACGAATTAGATGTAATTTTAATAGGGCCGGAAAAAGGAGTGAAGATCATTTGCTACATGCTCAGGCTTCCTCTTGGAAGAGGTGTCTTAAGCCATGTAAAAGGTGGCAGTATGAGACTAAAATATGGGTAATCACAGTTAATATTTATAATAAAATTTTATATTGATTTTGGAGAATAATTCCAATTAATATTAATAAGTGACTTTATGATATGACAGTTTTATTTACACTGTAATTGTTTTGAAGATTTTGGGCTTCTACCTGTCAAGACATTCTAAACAGGAAACTTTCCATTTTCTCTCTAAAAGGCTCTCAACTTCTCCCTGCAGCCTAGTCTATGCTAGGAAAGCATGGGAGAAGAGAGCTTGTGTGTCAGACTGGCACAGCAATGCAGCTCAAGCACAGCTATTACTTTCATTCTTCCCAGAGCCATATCTTGGTCCAAAGAGAGATGGGTTGCCTCGGGGAGAAGTGAGTTCCACATCAGTGGGATTGCTCAAGCTTCTGAAAGCCATTGGGATTGGTGATAGGCCTAGATGATATTTAAAGGCCCTTCCATCCACAATAGTCTATGAATTTCACATTTCCAAATGACTTTAGAGCTTGAATGCAGGCTACACACCAAGTTAAGAGTAAATAGATGTGAGCTGTTAACAAAGTAAGCAGTGAAGTGGAATATAGTTTTTGCTGGCAAGCTTTGTCAAGGATAATCTGCTTTAAAGAATTGACAGTTGATTTTATTAGTGTTCATTGCTTCTCTTTTTAGACAGATTTCCATCTTATGCTGACCTTCTGGGATATATTTTCGAGAAAAGAAATAAGATGGAATTAGGGCCTAGTAGTACAATGTGTGTCTGACCCCTGATGAATGAATGAAGCTTTGTATTCATGGGCCATTCCAAAGGAACTGGCTGGGTTCATCATTGCCCAATCTGCATGTGGTTGGGTCCATGATGTCCTCCCTTCCTGTAATTTCCTCATCCCTGTGATCACATATCCCCTTTCTGATGAGGAAAGTGAGTCAGAGCAATTGTGAATGGTCCAAGGTCATGGAGTTAATCAACGGAGAGAACACATCATACACATCAGGAGAAAACATCGATAACAGAACCTTCAAAGGTGATTCATCAAGCTCCTGTCTTGATGCTGACATTTGGCCTCGTGCTTAGCATTTCTGCATGCCTAGCACTCTAGGCACATTTTCCACCCTGCACAAATTGTATTACTGCTGATGCCCACATAGCATTACTTGTAGAACAACTATACAAGTATCCTGAATAGTAAAAGTCAAATTTGTATGAGAAGGCTCAATTCTCCTACAAAAAAAGGAAATTGCCTTTACTGAGAAATAATTCATTAATATTTTTGTTATTCAAATAAAGATGTATGATAAAAGAGGAAGAGCCATTAACTCAAAAAAAAATCTCAAATATTTTCTTAGCTTTTTGCTTCATTAAAGTAAGCAAGGGAAGAAGCCACAACAGAAGAGCCACCTTTCAGTGAGATTTATTTATTTGACAGAAGGAAGATCACCAAACTATTCTATAATTTATTTCATGAATGCAAATGGAGGAAATCTCACATAATTTGACTTATAATTGTCTATAATTTTATTTTTACTTCATTTTCTGAACAAAGGGTAGTTTTACATTTTTACTCTAGGCAACGAAGTTCATTTTAGAATGAGATACTTGAACATAATCAAATTCTTAATTCAATTTCTCAGGTGAACAAGCAGGATAGCATAGAAAGTGATTTTTCCCATGCATGAACTGAAGATAATTCAATGAAGCGTAGTTGACAAATATTTATTGAGTGCCAGCTCTGTTTCCAACACTATTATACGCACATGGTACACAGAAATGGAAGATATTGTCCTCAAGGATGTCTGTTTCATAGAAGAATTCGTGGTCTTGTGTTTCTTAAAACTCCAAGTCTCATCAATTATAACTTTCAGAGCCATTTCTGTTTTCAAAGTTGCATTAATTTTTCATGTTTGTTGATGTATTTCACCAGTTGTGCTCTCAGGTTTCATACAACATAAAGGATGTGATCTGAATAGGTCTTGATGAGTAACCCTGGCAATATTTCCCTTAAAAACAGTGTCTCTGTTCTACTTCAAAACTTCTTAGTGGAGCAGTCATTTTCCTAGTCTCCAGCCTTTCTTAACTTGCTTAATATATTTACAAGCATTTTGACAGGAGTCTTATTTCTGAATTAATCTACAGCTTTTAATATTCAATAGAACATAGTGGATGAGAATGAAGATTTCAAATTTAAAGTTTCTACTTAATTTCTTACCGGTTCTTATAAAAGTTGTCCCTGGATAGAGGAACAAAAAAAGAGATGATAAATTTACAGAAAGCCAAGAAAAATTAGAGTTTATAGAAAACCAAGATGGCATGTTTTTCTTACTATTACAAGAGATAATATCAAATAATTGGATATTGCCTTTTCTCACAAGACTCACACATCAGTATTTACTACACAGAAAAATCAGTTCAGTCTTTTATGCTGCAATAATCGTGAAGCCAAAGATAAATTATTGAATGAGTTAGTCACTGTTTCTCAAACTTTGAGTTTAGATAGCCTGGGAGATCTTGTTATAATGCAGATTCTGATTTGAAGTTTGAGGTGGGAACTATTTTATTTCTGCTGTCCCAATACAGTAGCCACTAGCCACAGTGGCTTTTGAATACTTGAGGTGTAGCTAGTGTGATGAAAAATTTAATTTAATTTAATTTAATTTAAACAGCCACACATTGCTAGTGGCCTCCGTATTTCACAGTGAATAATTAGTCTATCAGAAAAAGTCAGAAAATTAATGAATCATTATCAGGCTTTAGGGCCTGCCTTATGTTTTTTTTTTTTTTTCTTTGTATCTTTTTCCTGTTTCCTAGGCAGTAGTCTGTTTGGTTATTCAGCTGTCTTGAATTTGCTAGTAGAAACTTTGTAAGACATGTGACCCTTTTTTTTTTTTTTTTTGGTTACTCTACTTTTGACTGATGAAAGCAAAATTAATTTACTAATTAATTAAAATGACATATTGTTGACTTTCTCATCTGAGGTATAGCCAACCAAGCTTAGAATAATTGGACATTAAAACATTCCACAAGAGCTAATATACTACGTTTATTTGTAGAAAAACCTCTTCAGGTAACAGATATCAGAATAAGTAGACTTAATTTTGAATGTATTTTATTTTACATCTTCACTTAGAACTAAGGCTATGTCTCTTTATTCTCTGTTAAATGAGAGAGTAAGAAAAAATACTGAAATTAGCAAGTATGATTGGTAGGTAAATCATCTAATTAATAGTTACTCTGAATAAATATAAAGACCCTTCCTGTGAGTGATTAATCATGAGAAATAAGTCTTCTCTAGGGTCACAAACAAAATCTACCAGCTAAGTACATTAAATGAACAATGGCTTTGACTATTCTCTCACAGAATTTTTAAGTAATTTATTATTAACAGATATGTACATAGTATTTATTAGGTGACAGGAGCTATTCTAAGTGATTTTTAACTAACACTTATTCAGTCCTTAAAACAATTCTATATGGTAGTAGTCTCACTCTCATTGACAGATAAGGAAAATAAATTGTAGGTAAGTGATGTGTCTAGAGTCACATGGTGACAAATAGGAAGCAGGTTTGACAGCTGGCAGGGCCACTGCTCTAAACCACTGTGCAATGCTGTGTGGCGAGTTCAGTGTTGGTCTAATATTAAAGAATAGGCTTTCTCATATTAGGCTCTTCATTTTCAGAATGTTACAAGAATCATTAATTCATTAGCAGTCTTTAGAAGGGGAAGGCATTGTAACCATTCTTATTTATGTTTTTTCTCATGGCCGAACAGGTGGACTTTTATTTGAGCATTAAAATACTTTAGAACTTGATTTTTAGATCTGTTTTACAGTACTTGGGTCATTTGTGGTAAAATTCTTAATCTCTAAACATCAACTCTCTTATCCTCAGTGTAATTAATAATAGAGCCTACTTCATGATGGTTTTTATTAGAATAAAATGAGAAGGTATATAATTCACATAAAATACCTAGCACAAAGTTATTACAATGTTAATCAAGTTCTCAAGAAATGTTAAAACAAATAGAAGTTTAAACAAAACTCATGTCAGTATATGAAAATATTGACTGAGACTAGCTCCATGTTATAGAAGCAAATACAATAATTGCACGTAAATTTGATGAAATTCAAATACCTTAATCACATTGTGCACTAATTTAGAATATTTCACTAAAACTATTTATTTGGCAAATAGAAGACAAATGTATAAATAGATTCATTTCCCTATTCACTATATGAATTTTATATATATTTTATATATTATATATTATATATATTTTATATACAAGATAGAATCTTAATTTTTATTTGCATTTAATTGATACTCATTTGAACGGAGCATTGGATATAAAATGTAATACAAGTTCATTGTATTCATTCCTTTTTAAAAAATGTCTAATATTAGTGACATCAAAATGTCAGCATGAATAATTGTGTCTGCCAAATAAATCATGCAGCTGAAGGATATTTGGGGCAGATATTTTAATTGATTAAATATATAGTTAACTTTCATGTAATATTTTACCTTTTCTTTGAATCTTATTGGTTAATATTTACATATGGTTATAAGGTAATAGGATTCATTTTACTTTTAAAAAGATTATTTCATATTTGAATTACTTTTGGTTCTCAAGGTGACTTGAAAGAGTTTGTTTTTATTGCAACAGTGATGCCACTACCTAAAATATTTTTGAACTTTTTTTTTTTTGAAACTTCCTTCATAGTCTTTGACACATTCATTAGAATTTAGCAACTGTTCCTTCTTGACATGTTTGAAAATGGATTTAAGTTTTAGAGAGGACACAAAGTCATTCAGAACAAAATCTATAAAATAAGATGGATGATTAAAAGTTACTTAATGTTTTGAGGACAAGAAGTAGAGTTGACATACAATTATGATACACAGTTACAAAGAAATGAGATGTTGCCAGCCACCCTTAGGCCAATAATACTAGCATCAACAATAACTTGCTAAGGTTCTAATATGGTCCAGCCACTGTATTAGGTGATTAATCCATACTATTTTATATTATCTCAATATTATTTTTTCCACCATTCAGACAAACATATTGAGACTTAGGTAATATTCTCAAGGTCATATAATAAAAAGCAATATGGCTTGGCGCAGTGGCTCATGCCTATACTCTCAGAACTTTGGGAGGCTGAGGCAGGTGGATCACAAGGTCAGGAAATTGAGACCATCCTGGCCAACATGGTGAAACCCCATCTCTACTAAAACTACAAAAATTAGCTGACTGTGGTGGTACACACCTGTAATCCCAGCTACTCAGGAGGCTGAGGTAGGAGTATTGCTTGGACCTGGGAGACGGAGATTGCAGTGAGCTGAGATTGTAGATTGTGCCACTGCACTCCAGCCTGGTGACAGAGTAAGAGTTTGTCTCAAAAAGAAAAGAAAGAAAGAAAGAAATACAAGATTTCAAATTTAGATTGAATGTATATAAAACACATGCTCTCTGTAGTATGTACATTGTTCTGAAAGAATATCATCCAAAGTCTTTAATCATCATGAATAAGGGCAGTATCAGTGGAGCAATACATGATCTACCTAGGTAATGAAATGAAGGGCGGGTAATGAAATGAAACACATTATTTGGATGATATATTTGTAAAAAGAGATCTCCTTATTTTAGAACAGATCTCTTATATACTGGTAACTTTACAAATTCAAGTGCAAATCACAAAGTATGGAGTTTATATAAATATGCTGAGTAGAATATTTGTTCATCTAAATGAAACTAGACTATGAGTTATTGAATTTAATATAATGTAATGTCTTTTAATATCTGTAGTTACTGCAATGCTTCAGTTAGTGAAAATTCTTGTAGAAATTTTAATATTGACTATTTTATTTATAATTTTAATGACTAAAGTAGGAAAGTCTTTTGGATATGCTCTAGTGAAGTATGGATTTATTTCTACCATGCTGTCTTCTCTAGAACTTACAACTATCTTTGGTTAATGATACTAAATCCTTCTGACTTTCCTCTTGCTTTTCTTAATGATTATTTTCTAACTCTTTTGCTAATCTTGTTTTTCTCAGTTTGGCTATTTTAAATGGGTAATCTTTGGGTCTGGAATTTAGCCATATTATTTTCTTACTCCTCCTGTTGTTTAGTCACTGCTGATACCCACATGAGTGTTCTGCAGGTACCTTAAACTAATTCAGCTCACCCTAACCCAAAACACCCTCCTTCTACAAACCTGCTCCTATACCAGGACTTGCTTTCTTGGAGAATGGTATTACCATACACCAAATCATTTAGACTGAATAAACAAAGGAATAAACAATAATAATAACAAAATTAAACATACAACAAACAAAAGCCCCCAGGGTTATCTTTGATCTCTGATTTGGGAATCTCTGTGTAGTCCTCAGCAAACCCAGCCTCATGTTTGTCATTTACCAAGGCAGCATTTCTTATTGGCATTGCATATGTGGGAATAATTTAGGAATTACATTTAGCTGTCTTAGCTGTCCAGTTAACAAAGAAAGGGGAGAGCCTTTGTCCATAGCTGTGGACAAAATTGAAAAGCTCCCCCCTTTAATGCTCTGTGCTCACCTAGCAAAATGTCCTTGCCAAGGTTTCTCTCCTCACTACCATTTTGACAAACCTGTTAAGCCAATCCTTGCTGTATTAGTCTGTTCTCGTGCTGATAATTAAGATATACCCAAGACTGAGTAATTTGTGAAGGAAAGAGGTTTAATTGACTCACAGTTCCATATGTCTGGGAAGGCCTCTTAATCATGTTGGAAGGCAAGGAGGAGCAAAGTCATGTCTTACATGGTGGCAGGCAAGAGAGAGCTTATGCAGAGGAACTCCCATGTATGAAACCATTAGATCTCCTGAGACGTATTCACTACCAAACGAACAGTATGGGGGAAACCACCCCCATGATTCAATTATCTCCACCTGCCCCCACCCTCGACCCATGGGAATTATTACAATTCAAGGTGAGAGTTGGGTAGGGACACAGCCAAAGCATATTGCTTGCTAAGCTAACAATAATAAATAATATTAATAATAGCTAGCATGTTTGGAATGGCAACCAGGTATTCGTAATTGATATGTATATTGTATGTAATCTTTAACTTCATCAACTTCTCTATGAAGCCCATATTGATACCTCATCCATTGAGACCAGGAGACTAAGGCCCAAAGAAGTACAGTAGCATCACACAAGTAATGAGAGTGAAAGGCAGATTTTAGTCCCATGTCAGGAAGATTTCAAAGCTAGAGGTCTTTTCACAATCTTATGTTGCCATGTCTTAATTCCTTACCGCCTCCAGAATTCATTTAAACAGAGAGCTTATGTGAATAATATCTTCAAACAAATGAGTGTATCTCCAAGAAGAGACTTTCAGGAGCTTTGGATTTTATTCACATTGCCTGAATTTGTCCATTATCTAAGTGAGATTTTTACCTGTTGCCATCCCCTTTTCCAAGAGTTTTCAGGTTTATCTCTGCAGCTGAGGAATCCAATGACTGGACCCCTTTAAAATCTCTAGAATGTTCCCACCAGAAACAACATCATACTCCAACTATCTAACCTGTGATCATATGAACTTGTTATGAATTGTTTTTGGGTAGCAATGATCAGAAAAAAACATTTGTAAATAGCTTAAACAAACATCAGTTTGTTTTCTGAAAATGTCCAGGTATAGGCTGTGATATGGTTGACTCACAGGCTCAACAGTTTCATTAATGATGCAGGCTATTGTTACTTATTGACTCCCCATTTCTTACTGAGTTGAGTTTTTATGTCATGGTCAAAATAAGCTGCTGTAGTATCTGACATCAAGCCTTCACTCAGCTTGGGGAGAAGGAAGTAATTGAGGTTACTTTTAGCTGTAAGAGATGCCAGGACAGCAGAGTTGTTCTCTAGGGCTGTGCACCTGGCTACTGGTCTTGTTAGCCAGGTAGAAGAGAATAAGGGATACGAGACAAGTAACTGGCAGCATCTGCCACACCTCAGAGAGTATATACGAATCCCACTTATCCTTTTTTCATGTTGGCAGGGCCTTTGCATTTGTCATCTTTATATTTATGTAAACTCTCATAATATCTGGCTCATTAAGTGCTTAATAATTTCCTGTTTTTTAATACAAATTTCAAAGTATAAAAACTTTAATATTTTCTTCCCAAAGCAGTCCTAAAAAATAGTTTAAAAAGGCCAGGTGCGGTGGCTCATGCTTGTAACCCCAGACTCTGGGAGGTCAAGGCCGGTAGATTATGAGGTTAAGAGATCGAGACCATCTTGGCCAACATGGTGAAACCCTGTCTCTACTAAAAATACAAAAATTAGCTGAGCATGGTGGCACGTGCCTGCAGTCCCATTTACTCAGGAGGCTGAGGCAGGAGGATAGCTTGAACCCAGGAGGCGGAGGTTGCAGTGAGCCAAGATTGTGCCACTGCACTCCAGCCTGGCAAAAGAGCAAGACTCTGTCTCAAGACAAAAAAAAAAAGTTTAAATAGGTTGAGAGTCAGAATAAAAGAATAAGAGGAAGCAGAAGAAACAGAGAAGGAGAGTAAATGAAGAGAAGAGGTGACGTACTCTAAGTTGTCTGCGATTTTGGAAAGAAAGAAAGAAAACTTCTGGACTAAAGAAATCTAATCTAGTTTAAGAAGAGAATGGTATTCTTGACTGTGCGGCCCTACGGTCCTTGCCATGACCATAGTGAAATCAGTGTTTGATCGCTCACATTCTCTTACCCTATGGTGCTCCTGGTAGCACAGGCAGAGACATACATAAGCAGTGTTGGGCTGAGCACTGGTGAGGAGAGTTAATCTTATCCGGGTCTTTTTTTAAGCTTGGACCATGCAATAGATGCAAAACTTGAGGGTCAATTGTAGCTTAATGGGGAGGTGCACCAGTAAAATAGGATTTTTGTTTTATTCCCCTACTGTGCAAAAATTTGATGTGAGGCACACTAGGAAATTACTATTTAATGGAGTGCCCTTAAGAAAAAAACACATTTCTGAGCAGAACAGGCATGCATATCCAAAGGAAAGTCATTATTTTGGCTTTGTAGCTCACATTCCTCTTTGTTTTCTTGCCTTTTCACTTGTGGTAATCAAGTTACACTTTCTATAGTTCACTAGACTGTCTGAAAGAATGTGGTGGCCAGTGACGGGGTAGCAGAGAACAGTATTTGTGTTTGCACATTGTCAGAGCCGCGGTGCTGTCAGCACCTCAGGAGAGGATGGTAGCCTATCCCAATTTGTCCGTTGGCTGCCCTGCCATGACCTTCTCTCTAGGTCAGTGACTCTCTTGCCATTATACACAGGTGGTCCTTCAGGATATTGCTACAACCACCACTAAGCCCATTAAAGTGTAAATAGCAATGTGAGAAATCTCTGTTCAATTTATAGTGTTTCTACTGTGGGCTATGGTTGCAAAAATTTTATCTAGGCTGGAATTCTCTAATGATCACAACCAGCTCAGATGTACAGGCCAATTTAAAGCCAATGTTTACAAATTGTAAAATAGCTGGAAACACACATTAAGAAAGATTGCTTCTGTGGTTTTGAATTTAGTTAGTTCCTAGATACTAAATATATGGATTTTTAAGTAGTCATATGGCTTCAAGAAAATAAAGCAAGAAAATCTCCTAGAAAATCACAAAAAAGAGAAATGTCTTGGTTTGAATTATCTACCATAGGGCTTCATCACAGTGTAAGTTTCAAGGCTTACTGTTTTTAGCAGCAGTGTTTTCTTTCAATCTTCTATTTGAAATATTCATCACAATGCTCTGGTGGTTTCTTTAATGGGGTTTCAATGTAGGCAAGTGGGGAATGAGAACCACACATGGTGCCTGAGTTTTGAGCTATGCTCTCTGAACAAGACCAGATAATTCACTTTATACTCATCCTGCCTTGAGAATTCCTGCTTCCTCATTACCAGCCATGGCCAAGCATACTTGTGGCCAGGCAATGCTTGCTTTGTATTCAGGAACCACTGGAGTAAGAGTGTCTTTTAAACTGTGGCAAAGTTAAAAAAAAAAAAAAAAAGCTATTATTGAATCACTGTTAACTGATCTTGGAATTTCAGGTTTGGAAAAACACATGAACCTTAAAAAATTACAAAATTTTCCCTTGAAAGAGAATCTTATGGCGAGGCTGGGAACAATTTGCATAATGGAAAAAAATTCACTGGGCCTGAGATATTTAAATTTTAGGGTAAAATATAAAATGTCTGTTGCACTTGCCTAGACAAATTTCCCCTGGCAAGCACTGAATCCTGGCTTGTCTTGCTTTTCTAGGTCAGCCGCTACCTAGGCACCACACTTAACATTTATATTTTTAAAGTTAAAACAAATTAAATTGGTAGAAACATTAAAATATGACTTTCTAGGAAAGCTTTTTATCTCATTGGGAATGATAAGAGGCTTTCCCTAGATTTTCATTACTATGAAGAGCCTTTTTCCTACATTTTTGTTGTTATGAGGTTCATGAAAACATGGAACAAGGCTTATTTCGGTTTTAGTCTTAGAATTTCATACATTCATTTTTAACAAATATAGAATGCCTTTTAAGTACTAAGTCTGTTCTAGTCACTGGAACACAACAGCTAATGAAAGAAACAATAATCTCAGCCTGATGGAATTTATATTCCAGTGGGAGGAGCCAGAGAGAAAACAAAATAAATAATAAATAGTGCAATGTATTAGAAGGTAAAATGTACTACATAAAAGAAAAATAAAAAATGAAAACAAGAATGGTAGAAGGGTAATGTCAATGATGACGGCAATTTTTTGAAAGATGGTTTGGATAGGCCTCCTTGAGAAGATGATACTGGAGCAAAGACTTGGAGGAAATAACGGAATTTCATACCTTGGAGAAGACCATTCCTGGTACGAGACTACAATAAGCAAAGGATCCACTGAAGGAACATCAGGGACACCAATGTCATTGGAGTTGGGATTGGAAGAGAGTACGGGAGGAAAGTTTGGCAAGGTTAAGAAGGTTCTATCACCAAGAGCCTTGTGAGCCACCGAAAGGTCTTTAGTCTCTACTCTCAGTGAACTGGGAAGCCATTGGAAGCTGATGAGCAGAGGAAAGATGTAGTTTTCCTTGTGTTTTAAGAGAGTCATTCTGATTTGGTGAGAATAAACTGAAGATATTTGGTACTTTCAGTATCAAATAAGGAGAACTGTTAGGAGTCTATTGTTATAATAAAGGTAAGAGAAGATGATAGCTTGGAAAACTAATTAAAATAACTGTCAAAGTTTGAATATATATTTAAAGTGGATTTAAGGAAATATGCTGATGCATTGGATGTTGGGACTAGGAGAAGAAAAAGAGTCAAAGATGAATCCAAGAAATAGGGCTTGATGATTGCACAGAGATTTATTCATTCTTGCATACGTAAATGCCAAAACAGAGATGAAAAAGCCTGTGGGTAGGTCAAGTTTGTGGGAGAATGATCAAAACATCTCCTGTATATGTTCAGTTTGGAATTAGACCTCCAAATGAAGATGCCAAAGACAAAATTGTATATATAAATATGGAGTTCAAGAGAAAGATCAGGGCTGAAGATAGAAATTTGAGCTCTAATTTTGTATCCCTGTAAATGATACATTTATAAAAGTCAAGATTTGGCCTCAACTGAGTAGAATAATTACTCTAGGAGAGTTTCCATTTTTGGAAATCAAATCTATTGCAATATTCACATTTATTCATGCTTCATTCACTCAACAAATAATGACTAAATATTGTCCACATACTTGGGAGTGTACTTATACATGTATTGTGATCTCATGGTGTTCATGAGCAAGAAAGGGAATGAGGGAAGAGCCAGACTGTTACAACACATGGTGGTAAGTGCATGTTATGGGCGGTAGAGCATTGTATGGGGTAGAGAGCAGTGGCACTTCGTACAATTAATAAGTTATGGAGAGCCTCTGGGAAGAAGTCATTCATTAAGTGAGGTCTTAAGGATGAGAAGAAAATAGAAATGTAAAGACAGAGGGGAAAACTATTTTAAGCAGATCAGCACAATCTGTGCAAGAGTTTAGTACTGAAGAAAAAAGCATTGTATTTGAGAAACGAAAAAGATTTGTTTTCTTGGACACACTAATGTTGTCTAAGAGTTGGAGTTCTAAGAGTTGGAGTTGGAAGTAGATGGGGTCAGAAGAACTAAGACCATAGAGGGTCTGTTTAGAGAATTTGAACTTTAAGCTAAAATAAAAATAAAAGCAATAAAAAATACAAAACAAGTGTTTCATCCATTCAGTGTCCCCCAACAATCTGAGATTTTTCTCACTGAAATTAGGTTAACCATTTTTCATGCTGTGAACAAAGTTTCCTATGAGATTAATACCAATTTGTTATTTTATTATACTTGATGTACATACCTATTTTTATTAAAGTACCTATGTTACTTGATTTCTAATCCCTAGTTCAGGTTTGATGCACACACAGAGATGATTCTAATGATCTGCAAAACCCAAAATCATACTTGTTCAGATCACTGAGAAACCAGAACTCGGACATTTCAGATAGCTACATATTTTGAAAAATCAAACAGCAGCTAACACCAAATGGCAGAGACCTATCTGCTATACATACTGAGTATGAAAATAAAACAAGGTTTTTAAAAATTTCAGACAGCCCAGTTTCCTACCATCTGTTAATAGCAATTATTGGAACACACAGCCAAAGTTGAGTATCCAGCCACAAAATGACAATTCATGATACCTCAGGGGGTCTTTGCCAGAAATGTGTTGAACAGAATGCCTTGGAAGACCAACAACTAGAATGATGGAAAAAAAGTAATGATGGGATAAAACACATGAAAGGCAGCATATGTAGAAGTTAATGCCACAGATCTATTCTAGAAAAGGGAGATGAGAAGACCAAAGGTTGACAGACAAATTTAACCCAAGGTCAAGACAGTGAACCTTGGTCTCAGAAGCAATTTGGTTCCCTGAGAGGAGCTGCTAAAAGTGAAACTAGATGGTTCAGACTGCCTTTCCAATCAAATGTAGCTGGATCCCTTCACACTCAGTCATGAGCATAGGCAAATGTCACAAACAGTGACAAGCTACAAACGTCTTCCTAGATAACCCAAAGGTTTCAAGATTATTTGCAGGTAGTGAAATTTAGTGAATAAAATTATGTTCTTCCTAAATTCAGTAATATTATATCATTTATTGTAAGCTAAAAATTGGCAATGGGAGAAAAAAATGGCATAATCTCACTCACCCTAAGAGTAAGATTCCTTCTCCATATTCAAGATAATTAATATATCGACGTACAACTTTTATAATATAAAAATAGAAAAATTCTCCTACAGAGCAATCAAGCAATTCACTTATTTAGACAAGTTTAATTGTTTTGTCTTCTAGCTTTTGGTGCCCCCTTTTAAAAAATGTTTTATTTTTAATATTTATTGATACATAATAGGTGTATATATTTATGAGATAGTTGAGATATTTTAATACAAGCATATAATGTGTAATAATCACAGGGTAAATTCAGCCTTCATTACCTCAATTGTTTATTTATTTGTGTTCCAAACATTACAATTATAATTATGTAGATTTTTTTTAATGTACAGTAAATTCTTGTTGAATGTAGTCACCCCATCAAATACTAGATACTATTCATTTTATATAACTATATTTTTATAACCATTATCTGTTTGTACTTTCTCCACCCTACTATTCTTCCCAGTTTCTGGTAACCATCATTCTACTCTCTAACTCCATATGTTCAACATTTTTACTCCCATGAATGAGTGAAATTATGTGGTTTGTCTTTCTGTGCCTGGCTTGTTTCACATAACATAGTGTCAGTCAGTTCCATCTATGTTGTGCAAATGACAGGATTTCATTCTTTTTTACAGCTGAATATTATTCCATTGCATATATGTACCATTTTTTCTTTATCCATTCATCTGTTGATGGACACTTAGGTTGATTCCAAATCTTGACTATTGCAAATAGTTCTGCAATAAACATGGGAATGCAGATATCTAATCAAAATTATTATGAGATATTATCTCCAATTAAAATGGCTTTTATCCAAAAGACAGTCAATATGAATGCTGATGAGGATGTAGAGAAAAGGGAAGCCTCATACACTGTTGGGAATGTAAGTTTGTATAGCGGGTATGGAGAACAGTACGGAGGTTCCTTAAAAAGCTAAAAATAGAACTACAATGTGATTTGGAAGTCCCACTGCTAGGTATATACCCAAGAGAAAGGAAATCGCTATGTTAATGCCCCATCTTTATATTAATTTCTGTTACATGGTTCAACAAATGGTCTCAAGAGAGTTTCAGGGGAATTTAAAGAAATTACAGGCTGAAGTGATGGGTTCTTTTTGTGAATTAAGATTATCTGAAATTTGCAATTTTCCATGAGTACTGTAAAGTTTCTTTTCAAGGCCAAACAGACCAACAATTCCCATTTATTCAGGAGGGTCAAAATAGCTATATTTTAAGCAGATAGTGCATAAAATTTGGGCAAGCCATACATTTTAAGCAAAATGTTATATCTATGTGTGTTTTTACTCTTTGGATTCCTAAACTAGTGAAGAGGATTGGCGAATAGTCAAGTTGGCCATAGAAAGAAATAATGTCAGACCCATCTAATTTTCTTTTATGACAGAGTCACTAGCTTTGTAGATGGGAAAAGCAATAGGTGTAATATATCTTTCCTTCAGGAAGGCTTTGACTTTGCTCTCCAAGACATGCTCATAAACAAGCCAGAAAAATGTGGTTGTTTATTTATGTCAGGTGTCAGTTTTGTGGAGGTTCAAGAGACTACTTATGAATGATTCAGAGTTAACATATGGGAGCCCAATTAGTGGCTCTCCAAGTTTGGCTACAGTTCATAATGTAGAACAATGGCACATCATACTGTCTTCGAATTCAGGATGATTTGCTGATGACTTAGAAAAATGATTGACCTAAACTCCAGTGATGGAGTTTGAGCAGAATAAAGTCAATTACTTTTGGAATAATCACTTTATTAAAATAGAGGGGAAGAGTTATTTTTAGGAGAGAAATGGAGAAAAATCTTTATTTTAATTGTCTCCCCCCGAAAGATATGCTCACCTCCTAACTCCTGGTAACTGTGAATGTGACCTTATTGGATATTCAGATATAATTAAGTTAATATAAGGTTATTAGAATAAGTGCTAATTCAATATGACTACTGTCCTTAAGAGGCAAATGCCATGTGATGACAGAGATGCCCAGGGAAAATGCCATATAATGGCACAGGGAGAGACTGGAGTAATGCAGCTGCAAGTCAAGGAAGGCCAAGGTTTGACGAGCATCATCAGAAGCTAAAAAAAGGAAAAGAAATACCTGCCCAGAGTCTCAGAGGGAGCAGGGCCCTGCTGACACATTAATTTCAGACTTCTGGTATCCACAACAATGGTAGAACAATTTTTTGTTATTTTAAGCTGTCTGATATTTGGTACTTTGTTACAGTGGTCTTAAGAAACTAATGCAATGACCCAGAGCAGATGTACCACCAAACGAAGTTGTGGGTATGAGCGTGTGTCGATGAAACAACAGGGATCTACGGGTGATCCAGGACCAATTATTTATTATCTATGGCAACAGACCAAACACTGCACTCAAATAGGCCTTCGTTTCCTACACTTTATAAAGGAGAGATGCTGAAGTAGAATGTAATTAGATCACATTTTCATAAACAGTATTCCACTGGGTGTATCCTTCTCCAGAAAACAAATGCTTACCTTTATAAAAATTTTGCATAACACGTTAGGCACTGCTCAGCCCTTTTGCAGTGCAGCAGCATGTGGTCCCCATTTGAGATCCTCTGCATGAAATCATGCTGCCTTAGAAGCAAGCCACTCTGTGGCGATGTCCTCTACCATATTATCATAGCAGGGATGACCAGTAAACAAACACAGAAAGAATAGAGTCTTTAATGTATTTAATCTTCTGCCCTTTGCCACCCCTCTAACCATACTTATTGCTCAAGGTCCTGCACAAGTTCTGTCTCCACCAGGAAGCATTTCTTTGTACTGTTTTATTGCCCTGTCTTTAATATTTA
Source organism: Sapajus apella (assembly GCF_009761245.1). Classification (NCBI taxonomy): domain Eukaryota; kingdom Metazoa; phylum Chordata; class Mammalia; order Primates; family Cebidae; genus Sapajus; species Sapajus apella. The sequence goes on along the minus strand of NW_022437049.1, from coordinate 6,444,189 downwards.
TTATTAGAACTTCATGGTATAATACTTGATTACTTGTATCTTCAGGAATTGTTTAATGCTTTCCTTGGTTATGCAAATAGAATATGAAATATGGCTTCTTGAATGATGAAAGGATGGAAAGGATGAAAAAGCAAACAGAACCTCCCCCTCCCCACACACAAACACAAAGGCTGAGAAACCCTCACACCCGTAGTCATTCATGATTGGAACCCCTGCTGAGGATTTTAATTCCAGCTTTGGTCTTCCTAAACGTCAATGTATGGTGGGAGGTGGTATTTCCTTCCATATTCTAATGAGGAGGGCAGAGATAGGGATGGAGGAGAGGAGAGGGGAAGAAAGAAAAGAATGAGCTTGTATATTATGATTAATAATTATCTGTAACCTTCAAGACAGACAAAATGAAATACAAAGACAAATTTTATTGGGGAAGTAGGAGAGTTATAAAAATAATTCTCATCATTGTTAGTTTAACATTTTTTTAATTGATTTATGGATCAACATTACACATGAGCTTTAACAAGAGGCTTGATAATCACGACGTGGATGATGAGAACACAGCTTCACCCCTGAAGTCCTTTCAAAGCACCAACCATATAAGAAAATCATTACATTCTAAAAAGTAGCAACGTCAAAACAAAGTCTCAAAGATTGAGCAGATAATTCCATGGAGGCCTATTCAGAGTACCTGCCTCAGTTATAGTCAATTTCCTTCCACATGATGTTTATTTCTTTGTCAGATATTTATATCCCTAATACCAAAAGTCCATTGAACATCAGCCATTGATACAGTAACATAAAGCAGATTTATATATGAAGCTTGTCTAATACTCTATTGGGAAAGGAAGGCATCACTCAACATAATAGCCTCCATTCTTAAGAGATATTCATTTTAAAATGCTGTCTTATAAATACAAGATGAGTTGAGACTTGTGTGCTCTAAATATTTTAAGGGATTTATGTTTGCATTAACTGCCCTTTTAATCAAACTTCAATGCATTGCTACCACTGCAGAGGTATCAGGAAGAAAAATACTACTTGCTGTTTTCAAAGTTAAAAGTTTTCTAGTAGAAAGTCTAAAAAGTTCTTAAAAGAGGATACTATGAACCTATTGTCAGACTTGCTATATTTATAGATAATATTCCTAAGTTAAATTATAGTGTAGATTTAAAAAACTTTATTATTGCTTTATCCTGAATACTTTATGAAAATACTGTAAATTTGCATGTCTGTAGTTTTATGTTGTTAAAAAATATGTAATATCTTACCTTCTTGGCCTTTATTTGCACATTTTATTTTTATTTGATGTATTTCAGTTTCTTAAATATTAGGAGTGTCTTCAAGAACTAGAACATCTGGGGCTGGGCATGGTGGCTCAAACCTGTAATGCAGGCACTTTGGGATGTCGAAGTGGGCAGATGGCTTGATACTAGGAGTTCAAGACCAGCCTGGGCAAGATGGCAAAACCCTGTATTTATTTAAAAAAAAAAAATAGAAAAAATTACAGGTGTGGTAATGCACACCTATAGTCCCAGATACTCAGGAAGCTGAAGCAGGAATATCGTTTGTGTCTGCAAAGTTGAGACTGTAGTGAGCAGTGATCGTGCCACTGCACTCTATCCTGGGTGACAGAATGAGATCCTGTATTAAAAAAAAATCTGGGATACATTGTAGCTGGACCTTGCTGCATTGATTATTTACTCCCTTGTGATTCATACCTATTTCCTATTTGCCACACTTTCCCCTCAACTAGAAACCTATTTTCTGCCATCACCAAATAACATAATCTTCAATTTTACACCACTTTCTCTTTCTCTTCACCTCCAGACTTCCTGAAGGAATAGCTCATACCTCGTTTCCACTTTCTCAGTATCCATTTATTCCTCAACCCATTATAATCTGAGCCCAATCTTCAACCACTGCCTGCAATCTCTCTTCCTCCAGTCCATAATAACAAAATATATGAATGGCTTTTTATTTATTTTGTTGGCTTTGTCAATGCATTGAGTCATAGATAAGCAAATTTGGGAGAACATAGATATTGCCATATACAGTGTTTTCAAAATTTTTTAAGCAATGAAACTTTGTTAAATAAAATATTTTTCAGATCCCCAATATAGACATGGGGCTGACATAACCGAATTGAAGTGGGGCTACAATGTATTAATTAGAAATATATTTAAATGCCAGTTTTAAAAATTCCTGACTTACAAAGGCTTTAAAAGCAAGGAAATGATTTTTGTAATTATATGACACAATTGAATTAAGTTACCACTGATTATGGTTAGTTTCTGTTGTTCTTGAATTGGTGATGAAAATGGTGATGCAGCCATAAGCACTGGGTCTACTCTTCAAAGCAAAAAGCTGTTAGAAGATAAGAATGGAGTGAAGAGTCACTCTACTTGACCTCATTAATTACCAAGAAAGCAAAACCTTTTCTAGAAGATCTTCCTGCAGTCAGCTCCTTAAATGCAGAACTCAGTTGGCCAACCCTAGATCCTAGGCAGCCTGAGAAAGAATAGGCTTGTCATATGAGCCAGATGAGTTGTGATTCATTGCTTGAGGCCAGAAGAACTCTGAACAAAATCAAGTTTCTATCAGTGATCAATAAGGGAGGCTAAGGTACTGGGAAACAATTTAATGCTATTTACACGATCTACTTTCTAATCTGCCTCATCTACTCACCTTCCTCTTTCTGTGATTTTAGACAGTACATGGGGGAAATTTTTTGATGAAGACAATTGTCTATTTTACCTAAAATCATGTTTTTAGCTGGTAGTATGTCTCGAACACTTTCCTAATAGTTTATTACGATAAAGTCATAACATCTTTTTTCTTTATTTGCTACTGTCACTCATCGCCCCATTGGGATTGCCTGTAAATTGCAACTTTTTATAGAAAGAATCAATAATCCTTTCTACACAGTGGCTCTGGTGATTTCAAAACTTTAAGAATGTTTAGAATATTCAAGAGCCTTCTCCGAAAACTGGTGAATTCCTGCTGCTGAGCTCCTGAAAGTTTTTGAGAAGAAAGTTGAAAGATTGAAAATGGTGCTGTGTTCATTTAAATATGTAAAGGATAAACTCCAAGCTACTTATCTGAAAACAAATAATCTCTGAAACCTGGAGAGTAAAGAAGTATAACTTGACATTTCTTCTGCAAGAAAAAAAAAACAAGAAAATGGTGACTTTCAAAACTTCAGTCAATAACTAAAGAAAGCTCTGTGACCACAATGAGGCACAGTGTCTGAACATTTTCATTAAATATTTTAGTAATTTAGAGCTGATATTCTATGTATATCAAGAAACAGAAAGACCAGATAAGTTATAATATGAAAATAATAAAATTCAAATTAAACGGAAGAACACATAATAAAATATGAAACTTCTTAAAAATTCTTCATTATGTTTGTTTGTAGTAGTACATATTCCTAACTGCATTAATGTATAATAGCTAATACAAATCATAAAGCATATCATACAATTTAATGTAATTTAGTATTCTCTTTGGTAATAATAAATACCATTTGTCGAGTAGTTAACGAAATTATAAGGGCAAGTTCAGAAAATTTCAGGTTCTGTTAAAAAAAGCAAGACAAATATACACAAATACTCATTATTCTGGTATTACGTGTTCATCAGATTACTGTGATAACTAGGGCAGTATGGTCAGGTTGGCTTTAAGAAGGAAGTGGATCTGGTGATTACAAAACTTTAAGAACACTTAAAATATTAAAATATTCAATATTCTTCTTTAAGAAGACAAAGGTCAGGGTTGGCTTTACGAAGGAAGCCTGAGACCCAGAACCATGTAGAGGCCAGAAAAACAGTGTCTACATGCTAAAGGTTATTTTCAGGAACAAGTACTAAGAGCAGATCAACAAAACAAATAAGGAACGTGGCTTTGTGAACCCAGAGGGGCAGTGGTTAGAAGTTGTGGTGCCACTTCATTCAACCTTAACTGCTTGGAAGATTTTTCTCCCACACCATTCAAGCCCCTCACCGAACCAACTTTTGTACAGCGTGCAGCCAAGAAGGATGGTAGTATGGCTTTCTCGGACTTCTTCATCCACAAAGAAATATTAGAAATTGTATTTCATGACTTAGTTCTAATTGTGTTTTTCTTAGATTCTGTATTTTTCTATTTGGCATCAATTCTTCATAGGGCCAATATTGAATTTGTAATATTTTCTTACTATCTGTATTCTTGTTGCTCTGGCATTTGGGAGCCTTGTAGCCCAGGGAGAATGTCCTTCCCCCAGGGCTAGCTAATTCCTAAAGACAATAACAATTTGCCTATGAATAGAGGCCTTTCATATACAAACCAACCAATCCATTAATTATTTACTTATGTAGCTCTCACACACCAAGCCAATGTTTGCCCTGCCTTAAATTATCCCAGGGCCAAATGTCACTCAAATAGAGAGCACCCCTATACTCCAAAGCCCAGATAGAATTTTTTTTTTCGTTTTAGGTTTTGGGGTACATGTGAAGAACATACAAGATTATTGCATAGGTACACACATGGCAGTGTGATTTGCTGCCTTCCTCCCCCAGCCAGAATTTTTAAGGCAAGCCTATTCCAAACTGCTGTGCCCTGTTTTTCCTATGGAAAACCCAATAAAGCCTGTGGTCTAATGCTTTCTCCTTGCTCCTTTCTGCCTTCTGACAAACACCTGCGCTTTCTCTGTGTCCTTGCATAGCATGAGATGACCTCTCTCTGGGACCTTTGAGTATGATAAACATCTTTCTTCCAAGCCTCCTTCTCATTTCCTCCTATAAATGCACCATCTTTACCAACCATATCATATACAACATTTGTATTCTCAGAATACTGAGGTGGAAGAAATATATTGACATTATACATTAAAACATTTAAAAATCTGTAAGTTCATTTTTTTCTCATTTCAAAAGAAATTAAAATGTTTTTATAGGTCCCTAAAACTATCATGGGTCTTTGACCCTAGGTCAACTCTACCTAGTGGGTAAATTGACTGTGGAGTCAGAGATGGCTTGCTCTTGCCTACATCCTTATAAGCTCTTGAGAAACTGAATTAGAAACAGACAATGGTCAGTCCATATGTAATAAACAGAGCTCTGGCCCACAGACGCTGCAGCAACTGTTGTAGGAAACCAGTTACAATCTCTTAGGATTGGTCCGGAATGGTCACAATTTGGTCAACAACTGCCAGCCTCCCTATTTTTTTATTTTATTTTTTCCAATTCAGAATCAACCAGAGAAAGCTAAATATGATTCCCAAACCGATCACATAAGATGCCTGACTCTTTACTAGCCTACCTCCATTGACTCCAGTGCTGTCATAACAATGACCTCAATTAGAACATGCATAACACCTTTCCTTTTCTCCACTTAAAGCTTTCCCACTCCTTTGTCTGCTTTTCAGCCTCTGCCAAATTGAAGTGGTGGCGCAGACGCCCTTGCTACAGCAAGCTCTGAATACATAGCTTATATTTGTTCTCATTTGGATGGTCTTTATTCCACACTCCCTATCTTCCTTGAGGTTTTTTGTTAGGATGGTTTCTTCCCACTGAAAGCCATCTGTCCTCTACATCTTCTAAAGAAAACATTGATAGTGTGTTCCAAGGTGACAGGTAATCCAATGAGTTTATAAAAGTATAAAAATACAAAATTTGTAAATGCCTGTAGTTCTTTTTCAGCCAAAATTCTTAAAGCCAGAAACATAGGAATCTCATTTTCTAAACATTTTATTTATCCTAAGAAAATACAAATAAAAAAGTGAATGGTGTTAAGTGTAGACTCATAGCCCCAGCAGCAGTATTACCTGGGACTAAGTTAGAAATGCAAAATTTTCACTCCCACTGCAGACCTATTCTGGAGATCCAATGCACTTGGAAAACCATGGCTCTGAAGCAGACTCTCCTGGACAAGCTCTTGAAATTCTCTGAGTCTTACTTTTTTCATATGCATACATTGTAGTTACAAATTCCTTGTTTCTATATTTAAAGGTTTGTTGTGAGGATCAAGTTACTAATGTCCTGAAAATATGTTTTCATGATCCTTTCTCTGAAGAAAGAAAAGATGAACTCTGCTCTATAATAAAGAATCTTTAAGAGAGGAGTTGGGTCTTATTTTAAACAAGAAATTGAAGGTAGGTGGATTTAAACTAGTTTTAAAAAGGGAAATGACATTCTAGTTTAGGAGAAAGAAGTTTGTCAGTCACTGTGCCTCCTTCCTAGCTCTTCAAATATGGCTTGCCCCAGGCTACATATGACAGTGATTGTAAAGTTTAGTCTCAGAAGCTATAGTGGATGAGTCACTTATACATAACATTAGGTCATCCATTTAATAGCTTTGTTTCATTAAACAGGTTTCTCATCCTGCTTGAAATTTCATCTTATTTGTCAAATGAGAATAGGAGTCTGTATTAGGCTGTGCAAGAAGCATGGCTTGAGAGGCCTCAGGTAACCTACAATCATGGCAGAAGGCGAAAGGGAGGCAGGCATGTCTTACATGGCTGGAGCTGGAGAAAGAGAAATGAGAAAGAGGTGCTACATACTTCTAAACCGTCAGGTCTTGTGAGAACTCACTATCATGAGAACAACAAGGGGAAATCAGTCCCCATGATCAAATCACCTCCCACCAAGTCCCTCCTCCAACACTGGGGATTACAATTCAACATGAGATATGGGCGGGGACACAAATCAAAACCATGTCAGAGTGAAAATGTTTACCTCACAGTGTGGCTATAAGCAGTAATTGAGATCACTTATATACCACATTATTCTGAAGAAATATTAGCGGGAAGGGCAAGAATAAGATATTAAATCATTTTTCCTGTTGAATTGATCTACTGTGCTTTGAGAACTATAATTCGACTTAAGTTCTTTTCAGATGGTATTATGGGACTCTTCTTATTGTTGAGTTTGCATCAATAATTAGATCCCTGTTGACTCTGGTATCTGCGATTACCCTCTCCTGTTTTAGGTTGCTTTGTCTTTGATAATTGCCATGCTAATAAGTAGCAGGGAATATTTGAACCCACCAGTCAGGCTGTTAACATCTGATGTCCACATGGAGGTGTTGACACCCAAGACTGATGGCACAGATATTTTTCCAAAAACAATGATGTCTAATGTGAGGGTGCTACAAGGGTGGCCACAAATAAAGTCACCATCCTAATGTTGCTTTTTCAGTGACATCTTCATCACTGCTACCAATGTTATCATTGCTGATGCCTCACATTCTAAATGTCCAAAGAAATTGTGGGAAAAAAAGAGCTCTTGGTTTTTTTTCTTTTCTTTTTTTCCACTTTTCTTTGACATTCCTTAAATCTGTTATGTGGTTCTGAAACTCTGAGAGAGTTTGACATTGCTGTACTATTTAAAATATCATGCCATTTTAGCTGAGTGCAGGGGCTCACACCTGTAATTCCAGCACTTTGGTAGGCTGAGGCAGGCAGATTGCTTGAGCCCAGGACTATGAGACCAGTCTGTGCAACATGGTGAAATCCTATCTACACAGAAGTACAAAAATCAGCCGTGCATGGTGGCACACGCTTGTAGTCCCAGCTACTCAGGAGGCTAAGATGAAAGGATCACTTGGGCCCAGAAAGCAGAAGTTGCTGTGAGCTGAGATTGTGCCACTGAGCTCCAGCCTAGGTGACACAGTGAGAACCTGTCTCCCAAAACGAAAAAAACAAATCATGCCATCTCATCAGTGCTGCCCAATTATCTTTGAACCAAGCTCTGTGGCTCTCTTTTTTTTTTTATCAGGAGGCTCCTTCTTCTGTAATATAAATGGTGCCTTCAGGTTTCTAACCCACTAGTTCTCTGAGCTTACAAAGAAGACCTTGAGTTCTAGACAAAACACAGCCTAAGTTTGGGTTGACCTCTCTTTTTCGTAACAACCCAGCGTTTTCATCATTACTTCAACCTTGGTGTGGTGGGCAGACTTTAAGTTACCATCCATGATCTTCACTTCCTAGTGTTCATGCCCTTGTATAGTCCCAGCCCCTGTGACTTGCTTTAAACAGTAGAATATGAAAGGTGATAGGCTGCCCCTCCCATGATTATTATTACATAACACTCTTTCTTGCTTGAAGACCCACTAGAGCAATTTCCCCTCATTGGTTTTGCAGAAGCAAGCCATCACGAAGTAAGTGGCCATGCTAGAGAAGGCCATATAGCAAAGAATCGTAGGAGCCTGTACAAGCTCCAGCAAGAAATTATAGCCCTCAACCTTGCAGCCCCAAGTAAATAAAGTTAACTAAAAACCCAAAGAAGTTTGGAAGTGGCTACTTCTCCATTCGAGCCTCTGCTGAGACCTGATTGCAGCCCCATGAGACTCTTAGGCAGAGGAACCAGTCAAGCCATGCACAGATGCCTGACTCACAGAGACTCAGATATTAAACTGTGTGGCTTTAAGTGGATAACTTGGTAGTAATTTGTTGTACAGCAATAGAAACCTAATACTCCATGTTAAAGAAACAAAATATGAAGGGAGTCATTTTATTATGAAAGCTTTAATACCTTTCTTACCTAATTTTTAAAAAGATGTCTTAACCAATTTTTATATGCATTTATTACTATGGCTGTAGAGTAGTATAGTTTGCTTTATTACTATTTCCATTACAAAAACAATTAACACTTTATGCCTAATGAAATTATAATGGTGTATTTTAAGGTAGGTGACCTTCATAGTAAAGAATTAGGGCATTCCAGTTCAACATGATTAAATGGACATATGTTTTTCTGCCTGCTTAAGAAACTCACTAAAACAGTAATAAAACAGGCATAAATCTAAAAGGAGCTAAAAATGGGGAAAGTGGCAGTACTAGGTAAAGATTGCAATTACAATTTTGATATTGAAAATGCCAATGGACAAGTGGCAAGGCAACTGACTTGAGAGAGTGAAAGTTTACATCTAACTGCACTTGGAACCCCAGGAATACTTAGGAATTTAACATGGCAGAAATCTTTGAACATGGGAGCACAGAATAGCATTAAAAATAAGAGGTTCTAAGTCTCAGTAAAAAGCGCTTAAGTCCTCTGTTGTCCTCATCTCAAGCAAGACAACTAACCCCTTCCTGTATGAACAGAAATAGAATTTTTGTCTATAGAGAGAGTGTCTTTTGGGGTTCTAGACTTGGGGACAAAAGCAACTGAAGGCAGACATGAAGCATAATATTGAAATGGAGACAACAAGTGATATAGAGGCTTTTAGAATTCCTTACATCGCCCATGGGGTTTTTCCCAGCTCAGCTCCTGAACAGAGCATAGAGGATGACTCTCCGGAAAAACTAAAAAGTAAAAAATAAAAAACTATCTTTGGACTGTGAGGTTTTAAGGATTTACTAATAGAAGAACTTATCCAGCCAATGTTTCCGGGAAGTTCGTCGGTCAAACAGATCCTTGTTTATATTCATGTATGCAGAGTTTGCATTGAGGATTGTAATGACTCAAATACAGACTCACAGGTGATCTGTTTTCAGTAATGGTGTACTACATATTTTGGAATAAGTATCTCATTGAGAACACCTAAAAAATATAGAAAGTGTTTTTAGAAATTACGTTTGAATGCATCAGAGAGCTGCTAAGATAAATGATTATGAGGTGTAAGTTCAATCCAGGAACATTTTTCAATACTTTTGGACCCATTTCCTCAGAGGCTATATTTTGTAGAGGGCCAGATAGTAGTTTCTGATTTTGTAGGCCGTGTGGTCACTGGCACAACCGATCAACTCTATAGCCATAGACAATGTTACACGAATGGATATGGCTGTGTTTCAGTTAAATTTTATTGGTAAAAAGTTTTGACCAACAGCCCTAATTCACTGACCTCTACTCTAGAAACATTTGTCAGTTATGAAAGAAGTGTGCTTTTGATATACTCATAGCACTAGGGGGACAATTTTAGAATTAGCATCCCACAGAGAATAAGATGTGGGCAGCTTTGGATCAGGACCCTGAAGAGTTGTTCTTTAGAAATAAGAGTAAACTAGAAATAGACCAGTCCTTGACAAGATTAAGACCTAGCTTCAATTCATCTCCGTCCCTGATTAAATTAATTTGATGGATCTTTGCTAACAGGCTAACCTAACCTTCTCAAAGCATACATATATTCTACCAGGATGATAACATGTCATAGCCTTAAATTAATACTATAGTCTCTTACATATAAAATATTCTTAACTATAGGAAGAGACAAGATCAAATGAAACAAAATTAAGAGTAACATCTGACAATAGAGACAGACCTACACGGGATAACAATGAAATAATAAACCAGTTTTAAAATATGTTTAAGAAAATAAGTGGAAAAAAATAAATCACAAATTGAGAATTTTAGGCTGAGAATTGGAAGTTATAAAGAACTGATAAAATTATAGAGCTAAAAAATAAATAGAGAACTCTAAGACTGGATCTAACAAGAGAGCAGACATTCCTGATGAAATGAATTAAACTCTGAAAGAAAAGTGATGAACAATAGAAAAAAGTACATAGGAAACATAGGACATGGTAAAATGATCCAAAACATGGGTAATTAGAGCCCCAGAAGGACATTAAAGGGGAGTAAAATGTAAAAGTGATATTTGAACAGATAATGACTAACATTTTCCCAAATCAACAAAATTGCACCAAACCACAGATATAAGAATCAATACATAATCTGAATAGTTTTAAAGCAAAACCAAAACAAGAAACCTAAGGATGAATGGTTGGAATATTACAACCCCAAGCAAAACCAAAACAGAAACCTAAAAATGTTATAGAAAAATTATAGAAATTCAATGTAGAGGAAATCTAAGTGCAGCTAGAGGGGGGAAAAAGCTTATCTTAAAAGTGATAGCAGTAACACTAACAGCTACTTAATATAACTCTGAAGACAATATAACCATATTTGCAAAAAGTGCTCCAAAAATATCACTCTTTACCGAAAATGGAATACCAAGCAAATATTTTCTCCTAATAAGGGAGTCATCAAAATATGATTCACAGGCAAAATCCAGGATGTTAACTGATTTTGTAAGCAAAGATTTTTTTTGGGTAACAAACCTAATTATGCTTATTCATTTACCTATTGCATATGAATGCTTTCATGCAGTAGAGTCATTCTAACATTACGAGCCCCAAAGCCTAAAAGATTTACTCTCTGGTTCCTTACAGAAAAATGCTGACCTTTCTAAAATAAAAACAAACCCAGCGATATGAGGAAAAACAAAAATGGAGAGAGTTTTTCCACTGGTAAACCTGTTCAAGAGGAAATTTGAAGCTAATAAACAGAAGTAAGAAAAATGAGCAATAAAAATAGCAAATAAGTATCAATAAGTGAACATTGATGCTATAAATTATCATATTTTGTGGGCTTAAAATGTGTTGAGAATTAAAATATACTGCAGCAAAAGCATACAAATTAGTGTAGGGTATTTGGAGCTAACTGTTATAACACCTCTACATTATTTGATAAGTGATAAGAGTACAAATTTATGTTAGACTTGATGCATAAAAATGCATTTAGCAAAATCCGGACTAAGCACTAAAATAATAGCTTAAAAAACATAACTATCAAATTGATGAAGTGGAAAAAATGAAATAAAACAGAGAAAAAAAACTAATCCAAAAATCAGCAAACAGAAAGCAAAGAATCATAGAATTGTCAAGAAAATAAGAAGTAAATAGTAAGGTGAAAAATCTTCATCCTAAATATATCTTTGACAACATTACAATGCATGTGAATAGAAAAAACACCTCAAGTAAAGGTTCGGGTGTTAAAAGATGTTAAAAAGTAAAAAAGCCCAACTATATTCTGACTCTAAAAGCCATACTTTAAATATAAGGAAACGGAGCAATTGAAAGTAAACACACACACACTAATAAAAACTATAACAGAAAAATCATACTAGCAATATTTTGTAATGGTAAATAGTTTATTTCACCAGGAAAGTATAAAACACCACTTAAAAAAACCCAAAACCAAGAAAATGGAGAAATAGTGGGGAATTTTAACCCACCACAGCACCCGATAGAAGAAGTAGGCCAAATAATTCCTAAGGATATTAATTTAGACAGCATTACTAACAAACGGCCCAATTGACATATATAGAATGCTGCACAAAATAGCATGCAGAATATAGGTTCATTTTAAGTGCATAAGAAGCATTTATCAAAAATAAATATATCCTGGGCTATATTGTCTGTCTCTACCAATTAAAATTATATAAAATATATTATTTGAACATAAAACATTGTCATTTATTTCCAGGTTTTAAAAATAAATTTACATTTATGTTACATATTATCCGTAAGTTGCTTTTCCTACACCCCACGTCTCAATAAATGCATATTTCTTATAATTCAGTGACAGATATTTTCTAATTTCCATTGTTATGTCATCCTTCACCTCTGAATTATCTAGAAATAAACTTCCAAACTTAAGAGAGTTTTAAAATTTATCTTACTGTTATTTCACCTTCATTTTACTATGTTCAAACAATATATGATTTTATCCCTTTGAAATTGGTAGAGACAGAATTAGAATGTTGAGCATAATCTTAAGAAATTAGGAAAAATAAAATTGATAGGAAATAGAAGACAGAAAATAGAATAAGTAAGAGCAAATAGTAACATAGAAAATAAAGCTAACATAAACTAAACTGAAAGTTAATTCTTGGCGGAGAAAACTGACAATACTTATAAACCCTTCGTAACAGGAAAAACGTAGAAAAACCACTAAAAAAAAAAAGCAGTAATGAAAAAGGTGAAAAGCTACTAACAGTCTTATAGGCACCAAAAATGATAAAATGTTATAAATAAATTTGAAAGCTGAGAATAAATGGGCAAATCAAAAACATATCACAGCTAAAACTATTAAAAAATCAAAGATTATGTGGTTTGACAGTTATTAAATTGAATCTGCAATTAAAAACTAAACATAAAGTGGCTTCATCATTAGCATCAAATTGATGCATACTGTTCCAGGGAATAGCAAAAAGGAGATGTATTCCTAAGTCCTTTTAACCTAGTAGAAGTGTGGATATAAGACTTGAAAAAATACTTCACAAAAGAGAACTTAAAATGACCAATAAATATATAAAAAGGGTCTCAAATCATTAACAATCAAGGAAATGTACAGCAAAGCCATAATGATAAAAAGTAGGTAATGTCAAACTTGCTCAGGATGTGGAGCGTTTAGAACTCTTAGGAACAACTTGTAAGTACGTACGACTTTGGAAAATTTAAAGGCATTACAAATTGATGTTGAATATTTGTAAAACCAGTGATCAATTTCCTTTACTTTGTATATATAGCGATTTGCACGCCAAAATTTATGTATAAATATGTTCTAGTTGCATGCTAATAATTACCCCAGGTTAGAAGCCAAATATACATCAACAGTAGAATTGAATATTATCAAGCAATTAAATAAAGAATTATAGTCATATGCTGCACTATGGATAAATACCACAAATTGAATGAAAGAAGCTGGTCATAAAATAATACATTTTGCATGATTCCATTATACACAGTTTATAAAAATATAAAAGTAATTAATAGTATTAGGAAACTAAATAATGATTTCCTCTGGAATGACAGGAAAGTTACAATGATGGGAAACAGGCACAGAAGGCCTTCTGGGATACGGATAATGTTCTATTTCATGACCTTTGCAGAGCTAACACATTGGTGTTCTAATGTAATAATTTATTGTTTTATGTGTATGATTTGTATACTTTCTGATGATATACTTCAATAAAAACTAAAAACACTGAACATATGAGAAGAGAGCAGATTACCAGACATTAGAGCAAAGCTTCTAATATAAAAGAATTAGATCGAAATAAATCTATATGATTAAAAAAAATCTTGGAGCAAATAGATAATGCAGTAAACAGAAGAAAATTTCCAAAAAAATTATTTATATCTTAACAAAATAGCATACTGCACTTATAAAATCAAAATACTGTAAAAAAATAAACAGAAACTGAGAAGATATTTCAGAGTCTGAAAGATACTAGCAGAAAATTTAAAAAAATGTGTGGAAGATGAGTTGAAGAAAATATCTCTAAAATCAGAACAAAAAAGAAAAAGCTGAAGAGGATGAAAATGAAAAGACAAGCCATTCCCCACCTACCCCTGTGATATCCAGCGTATGAATTGGAGCCTTACTATTCTGAGTCCCTTATTATGAGGATCTATAGTTTTTCCATTTCTGTTATGCATGAAAGGTAATATGGACAGCTACGTATAATGTAACCTGCTCAGTAATCACTCTGAAGATTTAGGAAAGATTTCAGCAGTCAACACTCTTTCAATGAAGGCTGTGTCTTCACTGCCTACAACAGAGGTTTCCAAACTTTTTTATATTAACTATTAATTTTCAAATTTTACTCATGCATTTTATGTACCAATATTGATGACTACTCTGAAATGTTATGTTTACAATAATAAACTGTAAAATCCATGTAAATTTATACAAAATGACTATCAGAGCTTCTGATAGTTATTATTCCAAAAAATACTCATAGTTGTGAGGCATAATTGTTAGAAACATTAAAATTATATGCAAATTGCTGAATAAAAGACCTGTTAACCTCAGTTACTTTATGTGTAATATGAGGACATCCTGACTCATGGCATCACTGCAAATATTAAATGACTCAGCATCATCATTGTCATTAGTTATTATAAGCATTAATTATTATTGTTATTATCATTTCACATTAAATTGAGCTGATATAATTTTATACCAGAGCAGAAAATATTTAGTTTATCTGACAGAGGCTTATTCTTGGTAATTGTTCAATTTCTATTCTGCTTTTTCAAATAATGAAAGAAGTTCCCTAGCCCATTTTACCATTTTTGTATATTACCACTAATCTCGATATACCTGCTTGGAAAATCACTTGCTAAATTAAGGAAATAAGGAAATCTTAAGATCTACTTTTAAATTAATGATTTATAGAGTTATATCAGAATACTTCTCTTTTCATTATTCCTTTTAAGTCAAATATAATGTGCTTTTAAAGCTGAAATAAAACATATTCTGTAAAAACCTTGAATAATAGTATACTATTTAGGTTATGATTCCAGTTACAGGTAATTCACATAGATCTCCAGAATCATTTTTCTGCCTCATAATAGATATATAAAGTTATATACATAAAATATGAGTAAGTTAATGCAGCTGATATGGAAGTGGCGTGCTTGGTGTCCTACCAGAATATTTGTGAATAATGTTAAAAGATATTTCATTTTCAAAGCCTCCTGTTAACTGTAGGAAAGGAGAGAGGCTTACACTGCAAATAGAGGGACTTAAATTAGTTATGAAGTCAAATGCCCAGATGAGAGAAAGATTTAACATGGAAATGGGATTTTTGAGAAGCCATCTTTTCCAGAGCTTTTACATAATGCTATTCTAGAGGATAGAGATTTCTATATTCATTCCTCACTCTCAGATCCACCCTTCTGAGTCCTCCAAATACTAACTCAACTCATTTCCTGGCCTTATGGCTATCATCACCGTATTCTTCCCAGTCATTTCATATCGAGGTATGGTTCAAACCTCTCGTTTATTTCACTGCAAGTGGATCTTTCCTGAGGGCCATTAGAACACATTTTTGGAATGGTTTAATATGTCTAGTGTTCCATTATTGAAACACTAAACATGGCAGTTATTTTTATGCTACTGCTCAAGGTCTGATTGCAAAAATTCAAAAAATTGCAACCTCAGACATAAATGGCTTAAGTGAAAAGCTTGACAACTACACCCACTAGATGACATCATAGGACCCCTCCAATTCAGGCTATGGCAGGCCAAGGTTTTTTAAAGGAAGCTCTGGAAGGAAGACCCTTTTATTGTCTGTATTCATGTGAGTTTGCCATTTTGCCATCTGGTGGTTTTCTGCTGTAATTACAACCATTTACCAGTTGACAGGGAAACAATTCCACCAGACATTTAATGAGAGGGAGGAAGCCATATGTAATTATTTTTTTCCATATCTACCTGCTTTCCTTATAGGAGACATAATAAGAATGCCCAAAGAGAATCCTGATGTCTGTGGCATATACTTATGATTGCAATGTTCCTAAAGGAAATCTAAAAGACTGAAGCCCACAGATTTTACCATATGCTGTAGTTTGAGTGTGTCCCCTAGATCTCGTGTTGTAAACTTAATCCCCAAATTCATACATTGATAATAGTTAGGGCCTTTGAGAAGTAAGTAGGATTAGATAAGGCCATCAAGGTGGGGCTCCCATGGTGGGACTAATGGCTTTATAAGAAGAGAAGGAGGGAGCTGAGATGGCACACTCTTGCCATCTTATCATATAGAGATAAAAATATCTCTATATGATGCCCTCTGCCATGCTATGATGCAACAAGATGGCCTTCTTTAAATGCCAGAACCATGCTCTGGGACTTCTTAGCCTCCACAACCATGAACTAAATATACTTAATTTTTCAAAAAAGTAAATTTCGGCCAGGTATAGTGGCTTATGCCTGTAATCCCAGCAATTTGGGAGACTGAGGAGGATGGATCACAAGATCAGGAGTTCAAGACCAGCCTGAAATGAGATGGTGAAACCCTATCTCTACTAAAAATACAAAAATTTGTCAGGTGTAGTGGCAGGTGCCTGTAATCCCAGCTACTTGGGAGGGTGAAGCAGAGAATTGCTTGAACCCAGGAGGCGGAGGTTGCAGTGAACCAAGATCGCACCACTGCACTCCAGCCTGGGCGACAGAGGAAGATTCCATCTCAAAAATGGTAAATTGCTCTGTTTGTGGTGTTATAGCAACAGAAAACAGACTAAAACACCATATAACCAGATGCCACATAGATGTTGCATTCTGATAGTGTGTGTGTGTGTCTCTGTGGATGTGCAATGGATAGTTTTGCATCAAGAAAACAGCTTGAGAAAGTGTTCTGACTTTCCCTAGGAGAAAATGGAATAATAAGCATAATAAATATCTCTTTATGAATATGAACATACCTATTTATGTCCAAATGCTTTCTACTTTAGTTGTAACTCTAAGATATCTATTAAGACATCTATTTCTCAGCAAGTGTTCCCCAAAAGCCTAAGTCATAGTTAAAAAGGAAGCTTAACTAACCTGGACCCATATTTTAAAATTTCATAAGTTAAGTAATCTTTTGTTTCACCTTAATTTTTTATGATTGTTTTTGTTTTACTTCATTTTTTATGATATTATAGTATAACATAAAGATAGCCTTGGCTATCTTTAAAATCTTATGATTTTAAGTTTCTGTTCCTGGTACCTAATGACTATAAACAGAGTGAAAAATGCAGCTTTGAAGTCTGGAATTCCTCTGGGCTTTTTAGCAATGATTCCTTCATTTAACCTGTGAAGACTCCCTCATTAGCAGGTCCATCCTTCAATATTTGAAAGGGACTTATAATATACCACCTACAGTGCCTTAAATTGCACCATTAGCAATTCAAAACATCTGGTTTGCCTGGGAGGTTGTGTGAGAGTGTGTGTGTGTGTGTGTGTGTGTGTGTTTGTGTGTGTGTGTGTGTGTGTAGGTGGGGAGCTGGGACACATTGCAGAGAAAATAATTTGTTCTGACTGTAGAATGCCTGCATAAGCCCGAGATCATGGATGGTGACCTTCTATTTGTAGGCTTAAGTATTAATAGCTACATAGGCTAGTATCAATTTTTGTGTCTAAAATTGCTTTGTATTTGGATTACGTTTTTCTTTTCTTTCTTTCTTTCTTTTCTTTCTTTCCTTTCTTTCCTTCCTTCCTTCCTTCCTTCCTTTCTTTTCTTTTCTTTTCCTTTCTTTTCTTCTTTCCTTCTCTTTCTTTTTTTGAGAAAGAGTCTCACTCTGTAGCCCAGGCTGGAGTGCAATGGCTCATTCTCAGCTCACTGCAGCCTCCAGCTTCCCTGTTCAAGTGATTCTCATCCCTCAGCCTCCCAAGTAGGTGTGATTACAGGACTGAACCACCACACCCAGCTAATTTTTGTATTTTTAGTAGACATAGGGTTTTGCCATGTTGCCTAGGCTGGTCTGGAACTCCTGACCTCAAGCAGTCTATCCCCCTCAGCCTCCCAAAGTGCTAGGATTATAGGCATGAACCACTGAAATTAGTGCCCAACCACTGAATTACGTTTTTGTTTATGTTTTGCTCAAAGAATTATGCAAATTCATTTGCTCAAGAGAAGTATTTTAATAGGAACAGTTGAAGAATGTGTGCCTGGATGATGCCAGAAGTCTTTGTCTTTGACATTGTCCCTGGCCTGGAGAATCTTGAGAAGCCCTAAGTTAGTCAGTTCTTCCAGCTTGCATTCTGCTGACTCCAGAGATACTTGTTTTCAAGGCTAGTGGTTGTAGCCCACAGAGACAAATGTTATTAAGGACTGAATGCATCAGGATCTGCCACACATTTCACTCAGGAATTGATGATCTTCTCTTTTTCCTTCTTTTTTCCAACTGTTGCTTGTATTCCAAGCTTAAATATTTTATTTTGTTTGTGCTATAGGGACTTGTACAATATGGTCTGCTCACCACTTCTACCGCCTTGTGAAACCAGCAGAGCATTTTTTGGGAAAATACTCCAGTGTTTTATCTCCTAACTCTAATCCAACCATGGTGAACACTGGCTGCCATGTTCTTATAGCATCCATATTAGACTATAGTTGATGGTGCAAGGATAAGCACCTGACACACATAGGACCAATCATAGCTGATTCTTGATACTCGGGATGTTTAAGCTTGGGGCACCTAGAGATAATAGAAATCAATTTCTCTCTGAGAATGGGTGGGAAGTCATGGTTGAGAGCCGTCAGCCATTGTATTTAACAGCACATAAAGGAAGCCAGTTTGCCATAGGAGATTATGAGGTTGACCATTCCAGAAAGTAGAAGTAATAATTTTTCATCATTTCAATCCTAGATTCTTTTTTTTTTTTTGGATATACCACATTTTATTTTATTTTATTTTATTCCCCATTATTTTATTGCATTTTAGGTTTTGGGGTACATGTAAAAAACATGCAAAATTGTTGCATAGGTACACACGTGGCAGTGTGATTTGCTGCCTTCCTCCCCATCACCTACATCAGGATTCTATTTGATCCCGAGGTAACTTACCTTCCAGCCATTACAAAAAATACCTCTAATTTATTACATATATCCTTTAAATATATTTTTCATTTTTGGGTATCTGTACCGTTTGAGTTGATGTCAGTGGACATGCAGAATGTTTCTACTCTGGCAGTTTTTTCACCCATGTACATTGTAGAAAAGTCTTGACAAGTCCACGGCTTCTGACCATAGACATGTGGTTCCCTTGTGTTCTCCTTAGAAGACTAAAGAAGATATTTGAAAAATGGAGTAAATAAGCTGGCCCTGGTGACTCATGCCTGTAATCCCAGCACTTTGGGACACCAAGTTGGGTGGATCACCTGACATCATGAGTTTGAGACCAGCTTGCACAACGTGGCAAAACTTCGTCTCTACTAAAAATACAAAAATTAGCCTGGCATGGTGGCATGTGCCTGTAATCACAGCTATTTGGGAGGCTGTGGCAGGAGAATTGCTTGGACCCAGGAGGCAGAGGTTGCCATGAGCCAAGATTGCACCTTTACACTCTAGCCTGGGCAACAAGAGTGAGACTCCATTTCAAAAATTGAATGAATAAATGAATAAGCGGAGTATTAAAAATAATAAAGGAAGTGGTCACATAAAAGCAGTTTTGAGAAAGACTTTGGACAGTGCTAGTTTCTGCTTGACTTCTCAAGCCCAAGTCTGCTATGGTAATTGGTTCAAATGTCTCCACAAAGTCTCTTGCCCAAATCTACCTGAAAATACAGCTTGTTTCTCAGAGTGATTGCATGTATTCACTAGAATTAATTATTGAAAGTTTATTTCTATTTGCAAAGTAGGTTTAAGCCTAAGCCTTACTAAGACTTGGCTTCTTATCTGATAGAAATCTCACCAGCTCAGAGGGATTCAGGATAACTCCTTATATTTGATATCTATGGTGAAATAAAAAATGTAATTCACAGCAGACCTGTGCAAGTTTTTTATTTGCCTGTATTAAAAGTAAATTGAACTCAGATCACTCATTTTAACATCTGCTACCAAATATGGTTATTTCATTGTCGTTAGTGATGACTTAGAACGTTTCTAGGGAAAGGTTGCATTAGGTGAAAGGAGTATAAGTGTGAATCTTACCAGTGTGGACAATTCAGATGGTGGCAAAGAATATTCTTTGATTAGGAAAAATGCTAGAAAGGCTTCCTGTGAATCCTGTGCAATGGGAGAATTGACCATCTCTGTGAAATTGTAAGAAAATCTCATTACAGAGGCCATTGTAGAAGCAAATGGATCAGGTGGGGCAAATGCATTTAAAACATTTTTCTTCACTCAGTGGAGATTGCTCCAAGCTTATGATTTTCACCAGCTGCTTTACCACTTCCTCCCAAAGACTCTGCAGAGAGTCCTGGGCTAAGAAAAAAGGCAGCAGACCTCAATGTCAACAGAACTTTTCACAATAAGAGTCTTTCCCAACTATGCTAATAGGTTTGAATCCATTTCCCTCCTGACATCCCTTATTTCTGTAACTCTGATGTCTTTCTCAGTACCATTAGTGGTAATTTTACTAATTTTTAGTTCACTACTGCAATATCAGTTCTTATATAGATTTAAGTATATTTAAATATAGTTGCATTGGAAAGGTGTCATGTAATACATTAGTCAACTGAACCACTCTATCAATACCACCACCTTGAAATAAAGAGAAGTTTGATTCTGGTATATACCTGCTATATCTACATTTATCATTCAAATAGGGATAATTTTGGGAGTAGAAGTGAGTATTGTTTATCATTCTACTGAACCAATAGGTGAAAATTAAAACTGTCTCAGAAAGTCAGGAGGGAAAATTCAGAACATACATAGAGTTTCTTACTCTATGTTTATTAAATTCAGGGATTAGGATTCTATTCACATTTCTATTAGATAAGGGGTGGTGTGTCCACACCGCCCCCCGCACAGCTCCCATTTCTTTCTCTGAAAACTACCTTCTTGGAAAATCTGTGTCATGATCCCTGCTATATAGGAAGGTGTCCAAAGACTCTACCTTTTTTAGCAAAACTAGAATTTGAGTTGAACCAAAGTAGTGGTAGACCCAGACCAAGATGAGCCAGTCAAATGGTTTATTTACCAAGCAATTTAAAATTGGGATTCAGAAATACTAGTTAGAGTCTGTTGGTATTTTAAGCTGAAAGATCACATAAGCAAGGCATTGATAATCATGGGAACGTAGACACAGGGAAATTGCTTTGTGGAAGAAGAAAATCATGAAGAAGACATGTAGACTGAAGCAGAGTGATAATTCCATCTGTTTTAATGAAAGTGGAGGCAGGGATTGGCTGGGCTTCTGCTTTTTTCTAGTTTTGGGTTCCATGGTGTACCTGGGACTACAATGTACTTGAATATTCTTACAATGAAATCTCCCTTTTATGTAAGATGATTTAAGTATGTCTCTTTTGCTTGCAACCCAGCATTTCCTAACGAAGGTATATATTAGTTTAAAAAGCTCTTTTTCTCTATATCCTCTATGAATTCAACAATGTGGGCTAAGCCTTGGTCTTTGTAATGAACATTAATATGAGAAAATTATAATTACTTATTAAAGTAAATATGCTTTGATTTCCTTATGGAATCTAAAGACCAATTAAAATATGCCTTATTTTTGAACTGACATATAATTAGACTTAAAGGGAAAAATGGTATTAGAAATCTAATTTTCTGCTTGTTCCTCCTGGCTTCAGAGCTTTGCTGGTGTTTGCCTTCAACAACAAGAAATACTTATGAAGTAGGAAGGCTATGGGCATATTCTCCCTAGTTCTTTGACTCTTATTGTTTTATTTTTTTAAGCCTAAATGGGCTATTTCAACTTTATCAAATTCCTTTAAGGTTCTGAACATTTGCTAACTTTCAAGTAGCTTCAGATATGATAGGGTTTGGCTCCGACCCCACCCAAATCTCATCTGGAATTGTAGCTTCCAGAATTTCCATGTGTTAAGGGAGGGACCTGGTGGGAGATAATTGAATCATTGGGGCAATTCCCCCCATACTTTTCTCATGGTAGTTAATAAATCTCATGAGATCTGATGATTTTATAAGGGGTTTCCCCTTTCACTTCACTCTTATTTTCTCTTTTCTGCCACCATGTAAGACATGCCTTTCATCTTCCGCCATAAGTGTGAGGCCTCTCCAGCCATGTGAGTCCATTAAACCTCTTTTTCTTTATAAATTATCCAGTCTCAGGTATGTCTTTATCAACAGTGTGAAAACAGACACATACAATGTACAACATTCTAACAGGCCAAGTTCTCAAGATTTAAATAAAAGAAAAAAAATGAGAAAGTGAAAAAGCCCACGTTTCAGATACCATAGGCGGAGTAAAAACTGTACACGTGAAGGAAAGTATACCTCTTTACGTAGCATAGACTAGCAGTATTAAAAGGACAATTTGGATCCAGAGATGATTTCAGAGGGATTCAATGGGTTTTGTCTGATAGAAGTATTATAACACATTCTCATTTCCACGATTTATCTTGCTGCAGTCATAAGAAAAATGGAAAGAAATTCTGCCATGGTACTTTAGCAATGAAAAACTAACAACTGCTTTATTGTTTAATGGTTACTCTTCTGCTGTCTACCTGGTAATTAAATAAATTAGAATTATTTATTTAATAATAAATAATGACCTTGCTATAGAAGGCTAAAATGCCAATGTCTATTGCTAAGCTGATTTTTTCTTAGTTTACCATTATAAACTATACTGCAGACTTATTAACTGATGTACTCAGGCTATTAAAGGGCAAGGAATAGCTGAATCTGAGATTACAGATTGATATTTTGGTCAAATCATGACAACTCTGTTGTTAAAAGGTTTATATATCATGTTGATGCCTCCATAAGCATTAGCAGTCCTCATCTTTGGTAACAAGAAGAGGCATAATTAATCTTCATGAGGCCATAATTTCACATAATTAAAGGAACATATTAGTATGCTAAATTTGGGAATACAGTATTTCATGAACAACTATTTAACAGATTGCAGCTAATTAATCATATCTAAGATTTTTTTCAATATATGCTAAATGGTTTTTATAAAGTGAAACCTTGTTCAGTGCAATGGTGTTGAAGAACTGGACCAACCTTAAGTTGCATAGTTAAATGTGGATTTTTGAAAAGGATGTATCAGTCAGGGTTAAGCCAGAGGAACAGAACCAATAGAAGTTACATAGTAAGAGATTTATTGCAAGGAATTGGCTTACATTATTGCAGGGTCTTCCCAGGCAAGTTGGAAATCTGTAGGTCAGGGCACCATGAAGATTGAGCTGAAACTCACTCTTCAGGGACTGAAGCTGCTGTCCTGAGTCAGAATTTTCTTCTCTTCAGGGAAGTCTCACCTCTGTTTTAAAACCTTTCAACTGCCTCTATCAGCCCTACCCTTACTTCAAGTTCAACTGATTATAGACTTTAATTATGCCTACAAATTACCTTCATAGCAACACCTGGATTAATGCTTGGTTGAATGATGGGGAACTGTAGCCTAGCCTGGTTAGCATATCACAAAAGACAATCATAGATGTCTAGATTGTGCACTAACACACAAAGTAAATCTCAGGTTTAATTTCATACTTCTTAGTGTTAAAGTAAATTTAAATGGAGACCAGGCCTGAAGAATCCCTGAGCAGATAAAACCAGTTAGGCCTCATAAGTGACCTCAAACTTGCTTAAATTGCAAACATGAGTGAAACTGGATTTGTGTCATTTCTGATAGTGCTTTTGTTAGAAAGAAAACTTAATTGCAGCCAATCATAAGCAATCAACTAACATATAATGATATGATCTGGGGCTTTTCAACAAGGTACCTAAACTAGGCAAAGCAATCAAACAATTCCTGGTTTTGTTTCTGTATTTTTTTTAAAGCCATTATTTTAGAATTGGGGTACATTTACAGGTTTCTTACAAAGGTATATTGTGTGATGCTAAGGTTTGGAGGTAATGAACATAGTATCTAATAAGTACTTTTCCAGCCCTTGCCTCCTACCCTCTCTTCCCCCTCTAGCAGTCCCCAGTATCTATTGTTCCCATGTTTATAGCCACATTTACCCATTGTTTAGCTCCCACTTACAAGTGAGAACATGCAGTCTTTGGTTTTCTTCTCCCATGTTAGTTCACCTGGGATAATGGCCTTCAGCTTCATCTATGTTGCTGCAAATGGCATGATTTCTTTTTTATGTCTGTATAGTATTCCATAGTATTCCATCATGTATATATATCACATTTTCTTTAGCCATTTCACTGTTGATGGGCACACCTGGGTTGATTCCATGTCTTTGCTACTGTGAATAGCCCTATGATGAATATACAGTTGCATGTGTCTCTTTGGTAGAGCAATGGGTTTTTTCTTTGGATATTTACCCAGAAATTGGGTTGCTGGGTCAAATGGTAGTTCAGCTCTTTGGTTTCTTAAGAAATCTCCAAACTTCTCTCAACAGTGGCTGAACTAATTTACATTCCCACTAATAGCGTACAAGTGTCCCCTTTTCTCTGCAGCCTTGCCAACATGTGATTTTTGGACATGTTAACAAAAGCTATTCTGATTGGTGAGATGGTATCTCATTGTAGTTCTCATTTGTATTTCTCTGATGATTAGTGATTATGAGGGTTTTTTAATATGTTTCTTGGCCACCTGTATGCCTTCATATAAGAAGAGAAGAGTCTGTTCGTGCCCGTTGCTCAATTTTTTGATAGAGTTGCTTGATTTTTTTGCTTGTTGATTTGTTAAGTTCCTTATAGATTCTAAGTACTAAACCTTTGTTGGATGCATAATTTATTAATATTTTCTCCCATTCCCTTAGGTCGTCTGTTTATTCTGTTAATAGTTTCTTTTGTTGTGCTGAAACTCTTTAGTTTACATAGGTTCTACTTGTCAATTTTTGTGTTTATTGCAATTGCTTTTGAGGACTTACTGAAGGCCATTATCAAAAGGTATTTCCTAGGTTTTCTTATAGGCTTTTTATAGTTTGAGGTTTTACATTTAAGTTTTTAATGAATTTTGAATCAATTCCCAGCAGCATTTATTGAGTAGGGAGTCTTTTCCTCATTGCTTATTTCATCAACTTTGTTGAAGGTCAGATGGTTGTAGGTGTGAAATTTTTTTCAGGTCTCTCTATTCTGTTCCACTGGTCTATATGTCCAACAGTAGTACCATGCAATTTTGTCATTAAAACGATAAAACTCTTTCAGTTTGGTTCATTGTTCATAATTCTCCAATTAATTAATTGCTCTTTACTCAAATATACACTAAATCTTGATTGTGTCTCAGATTTTTCTTTACTATTAGTGACTGGTTAGTTCCTTCATGAATCAAACACATGCCAATTCCAAGAGACCAAGTTGAAAAAGACATCCTTTTGATATTGTGAACCATGGGATTTATGAAAAAGATGAAGTGTGGGTCATGGAGAGAACATTCTCAAAGAAGCACAGTCTCCAGTTTGAGAATAAACATTTCTGTTTTGCCTTGAGTTGAAAACAACAACAACAACAACAACACTGTTTTCTGTCTTAGCATTAATCAAACAGGTGACTATTATCCTGCACAGATGTTTTATTTCACTGGCATCGTCTCTAAATGATGATTCAGTGGCAAACATGAGCATGAGTTCTGAACTATTACTTCTCTTTCTGTGTTTCATGGACCTTAAAAATTTTACTGGAGGATGTCAACAAGGATTAACGAAAGTATTTTCTATTATATCATATTTAAACACACAGAGATGATGGGAGAGTAAACCAACTCATGAGAAATAGCATGTGCTAATGTTTAATCTGAATTTAAAATGGTAGTTTTCTAAGAAATTTATAATGGGTTAATATTTCATTGGTCAAGAGGGAATATTATACTTTATTTACAAAATGATGGCATTTCTCCCTGGTGCTAAGAGATTCTATCCATTTCAGACATTCATGTAGTCAGTGGATGTGATTTTGTGTATGTTAATTGGGTCAGCAGTTAAAGATGACAACATGCTATGCTTGTTGTTATCTTCTAAAAGCTGACTGACTGACATATTGAAGTATGTTCAGGTCTGGTAACTCTATAGAGGTTTCTCAGTATTTATTTTATGCATATTTTTCTAATGGCTTAAAATGTAAAATTTTTATATTCATTTGTGTTGATGGTTTGACAAATCTGTCATTGACAAATGACACTCCATGTCATTTATTTCCTAGTTTAGAATAAATATTTGTATTATGTGTTATAAATGTCCACTGTGTCTGCATGGTTGGAAGTGGCATCAAATTTCTCATTCTTTTCATTCCACATTACAACAACAAAACTAACAATTTCAAAAAAGTACTAGCTACCAGTACTGAGTGCCTATTATTTGCCATGCATCCTGCTATGAGCTTTACAATTAATCTCTTCTTATCCTTTATAAACATTCTTGCATAGTCCTATTTTTCGTTTTAAAGATAAGGAAAGTAAGACTTAAAAAATTAAATACCTAGCTTAAGATCACACAGCTTTTTCACATTTGAGCTGCCATTTCAGCTTGCATCTGTGTGTTTCCAAACATAAATTTTTTCTCTCATTTGATCTATCAAGTTAATTTATTATTTGACAATATAAACAACTGTAGATTCCGAGGGAATGGGATTTTCAAAACATGAAATCTTAAGGCAACTTTTTCAGATAGATAACTACCTCCAGAAATTTTCTCCTTAAGAAGCAGACTCCATATGACTTACAGGGAAATATCAAAAACAGTCAGGGTCATCATGAACTTCATTAATTCTGACTCGGGTTGGAGATTTGGAATTATTGGGGGTACGAAGGATTTAATTGTAATAATATAAAACTTACTTTTATATTATACATATATTTAAAATCATGATGTCTAAGCAAATTAATTATATCATTAGGATTGTAGGGCAAATGTTTAGCCTATTTTGTAGGGCTGGCTGATTTAAAGGACTTTAGAAGTACCATTAGCATATAAAAAAATTGCTGTGCTCCTTTGAAAGGGATCTACTTATTATCTATTCAATTAAAGCTGATCAAAGAATTTTGCTTCATAATGATTTGTTAGCCTTCTTCAAGTTTCTGTATTTACTAAAAAGCCATTAACCTGCACTCTTTAAGCATATCATACAATGGCTTTAGTTTCATACTAATCATGATTGTTCTCTCCAAGTGGTCCCAACCAGTGAAGTTTTTCTATATATAGCATATGCTTAGGTCATATATAGTGTTATATTTTTTCTTACAAAATTGTATTCAGATAACTAGACAGAAATAAAGTGTTGGGCTATATTCAGAAATGACCATTGGTTGGACAGCTATTTTGATCAATTTTGCTTAGTGATACCAGGATTGATGTCTGTAATAACCTGGAGCCATAGTACTACTACAAAGACATCACAATCCAATTCATGGTTATTATTTTGGGTTGTTATCATTACCCTCATGAAACCAAGAATCGCAAACCACATGGGAGATTTATAGTGTGACAGACAACTCACACCCATCTCAAAAGTCTGAATTAATATTTTTTAAAAGACTTAGTACATAAGAACTCTCTTATTTCAGCCCAAATTTTTATAATCTGTTTCCAAATCCTGTCCTCTTGCCACTCCAAAATAGAAGTGTTCATATGACATCACATCACATCACATGGTAGAGAAAAGGGCAGAGGCAGAAAGAGAATGCTATTAGAAAAGACCAATGAGAAAACATCCCCATAAATTAGGTAACATTTATTCTCAAAAGACCCATTCTTTTCCTTATAGTCTCTAAGAATCCATCTATAGTCAAGGAAGGATATCTCAATTTGAAAGGCATGTTCTGGAGCCTTCCTCATGGCCAGAGACACTCTTATATAAATTCTATATATTGTGAACAGATGAAAATCATTTACACATAATAGGGCAAGGGCATAGCCCATCTTAACAGGGAGGAAAACACAAGGCTGGATAGTACTGCTTAATGCAAGTTGGCAGGGATCTGAAACAGTGCCTCCGTTAAAGAACATGGAGAGAAGCATTTTTAACCAGATGCTTTTTAACATCAGGTAAGCATAGAGGCTGGAATAGCCACATAATTTTTTTCTGATGAATTAAACTTTCTTTTTCCTTCCACACCACTGAGTGTGTACAGATACTTCCAGAAGTACCTAAGTGTTCATTCTTCTCATATGTGTTCTGTGGACATTAAGTCTATAATAATATTATGCTTTGAGCTGCACTATCATACAATGGAATAGAAATTGCTATCTTGCCCTATAGCTTCTGTGCTGTTTGCTGCTACTTTCATTGAGTATCTCAACTTCATTTCCTAAGTAAATAGCATTAAACTTGTCACTGCTAATTTCCTCTCAACATCTATTAAATATCCACATTGTGGATTTGTTTTGGACAGGAAAATTTAGGATGGTTTCTTTTTATGTTTCAGAAGTATGTCAAGGGAAGATTAGATCAGAGATAATACCTGTCATGAGCCACACAGAAGATAGATGAGTGTGTACATGGACTAGAAACTTCTTAGCTATACAGTTTCCTTAAGAAATTAAATGTGATTATCTGCCTATAAGTGCAAACTATTTTGATTAAATTTCATAAAACAGCAAAAAAAGAATTTTAGTCAGTGTGCCAATGTTCTCTTCCAGAAATCACATCAGCTAACTGGTTTTCTACCATTCATAATTCTAATACTAATTCTGGAATTATCCATGTTGAGAGAGGTGACAGCAACTTTTTTGTTTTTTTTTCTGAAAGAAGTTGTTCTTTTAGGGACAGGCCTTTCAATCCCTCTAAGTGCTAAAGCACTTAAAGTAGGGACCGTTTTAGCTGTGTATTCTGAAAAACTGGTCTAGCACTTAAAGTTCGGACAGCTTTAGCTGTGTATTTTCAAAAAGTTGTCTCTCGGTGCCATAGCTAATGAAGTCAAAATGAGGGATCTGTGTCCACTTGACTTGAGCATTCTTTTCCTAATAAAGGATTCCATTCTATTGGAATTCTTTAGAACGGATTCTCATTCTTGTCAATCCACTGTCAATTTTCTCTGTTAATTTCTAGGAGAGGTAACAGAGTTCATCCAAAAGGATAGGTGTATGAAAGTCCAGATTGACAAGTAGACTCCACAAACCAGGCACTGAGCTGGAAAAGGGATCGTTTCCCAGTGGGCCTTAAGGCCCACAGCAATCCCTGTGCAGAAATCGAGAAACAGAGACAGAAAGTCACCCACCTAAGGCTTGTCACCTGAAAGTGTGTGGCTGCCTGACTGGCACAGGGCTGGAAATCAAATCCAAGTCTTCGGACCTCTAATTTCAGAGGGTGCACTGCCTCCCCCAGGCCCAATGTTACAGTTCAATGGCTTCACAAGAGCTTTAATGGATTGAAGTCAACATCAAAAGACATTAGATTTCATCGGCACCGTCTTTGGTCCCTTGTCTCTAATGAGAATTTGCCCAGTTCAAATTTGAACATTGGGTCTAACCTGAGATATCTTGCCTTTCCACCTGAAACTCTTGAAAAGGCTTGATTCACTTAGGAGCTCCTGCTACAAAGTAAGAGTCAAGAGCCCTCCTGAGCAAAGCTGAGCAGGCCTCAGTGGTACATGGGAAATGAGCTGGTTTCAATCACCACGCTCTCACCAATCATCAACATAAATGCCCTCAAACATACATGTATTGCATTTTCAGGAGGGCTGGGGTTTATCCAAGATTCTGAGTAACATGCTACCACAGGAAGAAGCATCTGCTGCTCAGGTCTGTAGACAGAAACACAGACAGAACCACACCCACCCACGCACACACACACACACCAACACCCACACACACCCATACCCTCACCCAAACACGCACCCACACACACACTCACACAGACACACACACACAGGATTCACACACAACTGGTAGTGTTCAGCCAAACAGTAGTATGAGGTGGGCTTTGAACCCATCCATGCTCCTAAGGAACAGACACCTTCCCCTAATTTACACGTCCATTCTCCCTCCTTGTCATCCAATGCTGCCTCCTTCTCAAGCCCACACATTATTATGTAGAACGAAATTGTTCATGGCTATCAAGTTAAAGCATTGTCGATGATGCTCTGATTCAAAACAGCAGCACAATCAAATGGAGAACATGTTTGCATATGAAATGTGATTCATTCTTTCAGACATGGCTCATGATGACAAGGAGCACACCCCATGGGTGAAGCTCTGCTCCGTAGCAGGACTACCTGTGTGTCTGGACACCTCCCAAAGTGCTTCACGCCCTCATTGCATCCTCAGAGGCAGACAGGAGGACTCCAAAGGACTCCTGTCTCCCATGCTGTCTGAAAAGGACTCCCATTTCTCCTGGGGACCAAAAGTAACAACAAAAGTAGGTTTTTATTGGGAGAGCACACAACTTTTTCAAAATACACAGCTAAAACGGTCCCTGCTTTAAGTGCTTTAGCACTTAAAGCAGGGACCGTTTTAGCTGTGTATTCTGAAAAACTGGTCTAGCACTTAAAGCTCGGACAGCTTTAGCTGTGTATTTTCAAAAAGTTGTCTCTTGGTGTCATAGCTAATGAAGTCAAAATGAGGTATCTGTGTCCACTTGACTTGAGCATTCTTTTCCTAATAAAGGATTCCGTTCTATTGGAATTCTTTAATACGTATTCTCATTCTTGTCAATCCACTGTCAATTTTCTCTGCTAATTTCTAGGAGAGGTAACAGAGTTCATCCAAAAGCATAGGTGTATGAAAGTCCAGATTGACAAGTAGACTCCACAAACCAGGCACTGAGCTGGAAAAGGGATCGTTTCCCAGTGGGCTTTAAGGCCCACAGCAATCCCTGTGCAGAAATCGAGAAACAGAGACAGAAAGTCACCTTCGTCAGGCTTCTCACTTGAAAGTGAGTGGCTGAGTGGCAGGCACAGGGCTGAAAATCAAATCCAAATCTTCGGACCTCTAATTTCAGAGGGTGCGCTGCTTCCCCCAGGCCCAAGGTTACAGTTCAATGGCCTCACAAGTGTTTTAATGGATTGAAGTGAACATCAGAAGTCATTAGATTCCATCGGCACCGTCTTTCGTCCCTTGTCTCTATTGAGAATTTGCCCGGTTCAAATTTGAACATTGGGTCTAACCTGAGATATCTTGCCTTTCCACCTGAAACTCTTGAAAAGGCTTGATTCACTTAGGAGCTCCTGCTACAAAGTAAGAGTTAAGAGCCCTCTTGAGCAAAGCTGAGCAGGCCTCAGTGGTACATGGGAAATGAGCTGGTTTCAGTCACCACGCTCTCACCAATCATCAATATAAATGCCCTCAAACATACATGTATTGCATTTTCAGGAGGGCTGGGGTTTATCCAAGATTCTGAGTAACATGCTACCACAGGAAGAAGCATCTGCTGCTCAGGTCTGTAGACAGAAACACAGACAGAACCACACCCACCCACGCACACACACACACACCMACACCCACACACACCCATACCCTCACCCAAACACGCACCCACACACACACTCACACAGACACACACACACAGGATTCACACACAACTGGTAGTGTTCAGCCAAACAGTAGTATGAGGTGGGCTTTGAACCCATCCATGCTCCTAAGGAACAGACACCTTCCCCTAATTTACACGTCCATTCTCCCTCCTTGTCATCCAATGCTGCCTCCTTCTCAAGCCCACACATTATTATGTAGAACGAAATTGTTCATGGCTATCAAGTTAAAGCATTGTCGATGATGCTCTGATTCAAAACAGCAGCACAATCAAATGGAGAACATGCTTGCATATGAAATGTGATTCATTCGTTCAGTCATGGCTGATGATGACAAGGTGCACACCCCAAGGGTGAAGCTTTGCTCTGTAGCAAGCCTACCTGTGTGTCTGGACAACTCCCAAAGTGCTTCACGCCCTCATTGCACCCTCAGAGGCAGACAAGAGGACTCCAAAGACTCATGTGTTTCCCATGCTGTCTGAAAAGTACTCCCATTTTTCCTGGGGACCAAAAGTAACAACAAAAGTAGCTTTTTATTGGGAGAGCACACAACTTTTTCAAAATACACAGCTAAAACGGTTCCTGCTTTAAGTGCTAAAGCACGTAAAATCTCACAAAGGCACACGTAGTAGCAAAATTCGAATAAAGTACCAGAGCCTCATGAACCCATTTTGACCTCTCCACAATCCAGAGGTAACCATCTAGTGCGTGAATTTTTGACCCTGTCCTAAAATTGTATAATTCTTGAGACCTGTGATCTCATATTGATTAATTTTGCATTATTCAAAATTATTTGAATTTAATGCCTTGAAATAAGATCGTTCTTAAATATTTGTAGACTTGATTAGCATAGAAATGAAGTAGGATTGTTTTTACATTTCTATTGTCAAGACCAATTACGTTTTTTTTTTTTTTAAAGATTTTCTAACCTCTGCTCTGAAACAGAATAGAATCCAGAAATTGACTCACACATATATGGTAGACTTATTTTTAATAAAGGTATACAGGTCATTTAGGAAGGAGAACATGTCTTTTTAACAATTGGTGCTGTAAGAATTGGCTATTCATATGGGAAAAAAGTGAACACTGGCTATAACTAATATTAGGCATAAAATTAACATTAAATGAGACATAGATCTAAATATAAATGCAAACACTATAAAACTTCTAGAAGAAAACATAGTCAAAAATAGTATTGGCTTTGGATTAGAAAAATTTTTAGGGCACAAAATTCATCAACAACAATTAAAAATCATTGATAAACTTACCAAAATTGGAAATTTTCATTCTTAAAATATACAAATAAGAAATGAAATTTCAAGCCACAGATTGGAAGATTATTTCACTATATATGTCTGAAAAATTGCTTGTATCCAGAATTTATTAAAAAAACTCTTAGTTAAGTAAGTGAGTCAAAGATTTAATAGGAACCTCACAAAAGAAAAAGATATACAAATGTCACATGAAAGGTTCAACCACTAAGGATTGAAAATTAAAACTGCAACACAATACCATTACATTCCCCCATAGAATAGCTAAAATGAAGAAGACTGATTGTATTAATTATTAGTGAGAAGTTGATCAACTGGAACTGCTAGTGAGAATATAAAATGGAACAATTACTTTAGCAAACAGTTTGGTCATTTCTTATAAGGTTTAAGATATATTTATGTCACCTGGATACTTCTATGTTCCTGCTTATTTCCTTTGAGAAATAAAATCATATATCCATTCAAAAATTTGTGTTCAAATTTTTATAGCAGTTTCATTTGTAAAAGCCCAGACTGGAAAGAGTTCAAATGTTCATCAACAGGTGAATGGATAACAACCACAAAAAATAGTTTGTTTGTTTTAAGATGAAGTCTCTCTCTGTTGCTCAGGCTAGAATGCAGTAGTATGATCTCAGGTCACTGAAACCTCTGCTTCCCGGGTTCAAGTGATTCTCCTGCCTCAGCCTCCTGCATAGCTAGGAATACAGGTTTATGCCACCATACCTAGCTAATTTTTGTATTTTTAGTAGAGGCGGGGTTTTTCCATGTTGGCCAGCCTGGTCCTGAACTCCTGACCTGAAGTGATCTGCCCACCTCAGTCTCCCAAAGTGCTGGGATTGCAGGTGTGAGCAACTGTGACTGACCTCAAAAATTTGCATTTTTAAATGATATATTTTAATAATATATCATAGTATTATTTAGCAATAAAAAGAAACGGACTACTGACATACACGTCAACAAGGATGCATCTTAAATCATTTTGAATGAAAGAAGCTAGACACAAACAAGCACATACTGTGTGATTCCACTTATGTGAAATTCTGCAATAGACCTAATGACAGAACATACCCTAGAGTTGTGTGGGGCTGGATATGTGTGTGTTGGCAGAGCGAAGAGGGGATATAGACTGGGGCAGGGCAAATGGGAGCTCTTCAGGCTCAGAATAGTATTTTATTTCTTGATTGTTGTGGTTATATGGTGCTTATATTTGCCAAAATTCATTGGACTGTACCCTTATAACTGTTCCATTTTATTTCATGCAATTATATTAGTTTCCTGGGGCTACCATAACAAAGTACCACAATCTGGGTGGCTTTCAACCACAGAAGTTTATCCTCTCACAGTTCTCTAGGCAGAGTATGAAATCAAGGTGTCAGCAGGGCCATGCTCCCTCTTAAGGCTCTGGGGAAGAAGCCTCCCTTGCCTCTTTCTAGCTTCTGATGTTACTGGGGGATTCTTGGCTTGTAGCAGTGTAACTGGTTTGACTCTGTCTTCCCATCGCCTTTTCTTCTCTGTGTCTCTTTGTCCAAATTTAAGTTTCTGTCTTCTTGTAGAGACACCAGCCATTGGATTAGGGACCACCTTATTTGAATTTGATTATAACTATAAAGACCTTATTTCTAAATAATGTTATAGTCTGAAATTCTGGGTAGACATGAATCTACCTGGGGAATCTACACTATTCAAACTAGTAGAGCAATGTATCTCATCAAAGCTAGTAAAGATAAGTGAGAATAAAAAGATATCATACCTTCTTGATATCTATTAATACTTTTGAAAAAGTCAACACATATTTTCAAGAAATATCCGGAATTCTAGACACCACCACCTGCATGTACCAATTCCATAATAAAGGCTTTTTAAAAATTAAGGAATCAGTGTCAATTTCACAGGAAATCATATTTGGAGTGTTTTATTTTACTTTACATTCAAGGGGTACAGGTACATGTTTGTTACATGAGTGTTTTGTGAAATGTTGGGGATTGGGCTTCTAGTATACCCATCACCCAAATGCTGTACATTGTACTCAATAGGTAATATTTCTACTCTCACACCCCTCCCGTCCTTGCTCCATTTGGAGTCCCAAGTGTGTATCCACCTTTAGGTCCATGTTTACTTATTGTTTAGTACCTACCTATTTGGACTCTTGAATTGCTAATCACGCTGCCCAATTAAGAGCAATAACTTGAATTTTGTTACTAACAAAAATCATATTTAGTAATAGCCACAGAATTGCTGAAAGCACGATTGTCTCTTGGGTTCAAAAGTCACTTATGACTGCTTGTGAAAGGCTACTCTGTCTAGTACCCAGCAGAGTCCTGAGCACTTCTCAACCCTCAGTGCAAAGGCACTCTAAGTCATTCAGAAGCTTAGCAGCCTTTTCTTCAGTTGAGGGGATAGCAGGGAGCCACAGCCAAGGAAAGGTCAAGTAGGGGCATATGAACAAAGTTAATGGGAAATTTAATAGAGCCCGCTGGTTTCTCGCCCCATTTCCTGGCACTGGCTTTCTCTCCACACCTTCTATGTGACCCCATAGAGAAGTTCTGCTTGAGTGATTTGGCACACATCGACTTAACAGAAGGCGCAAGGCCAGAGCACAGCGGTTCAAATCCCATAAGGCAGGTTACTTGTGCGATGGGCTAAGAAAGGGGCAATAAAGCTGGCCCATCAGAATCAGTCAGCTGCTTGAGAAGAAGGGTTGAAGCAGCTTTAATTGCTTCCCTTTGCTTAAACAGGAGACAGAAGATAGATTTTCTGTCTGTAATCACCACACAGAAGAATGGGAAGAAAAACTTATACAAACACACCAACAATGTGCATTTTACAGCTTAGAAATTGCTTCATATTTTTAAATTTATTCTTGCAATAAACCCATGAAGTTAGCAGGGCTTATTGGCCACACTTTATGGAGAGGAGGTAGGTGAATTGAGTTGTTCAAGGTAGTGAATGAACCGTCTGGGATTCAAATTTATTGCTTCTGGCATACCTATTGCTTTTATTACTGTTATTTCCAAGAGCACAGTAGTATCCCTACTGACTGATATGTTACCTCACAAAGAGATATTGAAGTGAATAAGTGAATTGTCAGCAATGTTCACAATATTTCCATCTTCAAACAAACAGCATTCTGAGGTAGGATACCCTGGTGAGATAAACCAAGCTTTATTCCTAAGTGTTATATTGATGAGGCTCATGTTAGAAGCTTAGCAAATACTTGATAAATGAATGATAAGTAAATAAACATTACTCAAGTACCTACTTTTTAGAAAAACAAATTTAAAAGATTAAGAGTATATGAACAATGCTATCTCATATGTGTTGCTATGCTTTCCCATTAAGCCACATCTAAACACAGCCAAATTGAAAATTTGCCAAATTGACAAATACTAACATGTGTCAGTTTCTTTCCTATCCTGTGTGTCAGAAATGCTACGTTTAACACAGAACTCATCTTACAGGTCTCAGCTTAAATATAATACTCTCTGCAAAGCCCTATCTGACTGTAAGTTTGGGACCAAACTCAGTAAACAGAAGCTTGATGGTAGTGTCTGTCTCAGGCGATCAAGCAAATAGTGAATAATCAATAAATACTTTCTCAATGAATTCTCAAAGAGATACTAACAAGTGAAACTGCTCATGGGCTTGAAATGATAACAGTTGTCCTAGGTATCCACAGGGAATTGGTTCTAGGACCGCTGCAAATACCAAAACTATGAATGTTCAAGTCCTCTATGTAAAATGGTGCAGTATTTGCATATAACCTAGGCACATCCTCCCATATACTTTAAAATATCTCCATATTACTTATAATACAATGTAAATGCTATGTAAACAGATGTATACTGTGTTGTTTTCCTATTTGCATTACTTTTATTGTCACATTCTTTTTTGTTTTTGTGTATTTTAATTTTATTTTTCTGTAAGTTATTGAGGTACAGGTGGTATTTGGTTAAATGAGTAAGTTCTTTAGTGGTGATTTGTGAAATTTGGGTGCACCCATCATCTGAGCATTGTACACTGTACCATATTTGTAGTCTTTTATCCCTCACCCCCCTCCTGCTCTTCCCCCCATTCTTCTTATGCTTTTGCGTCCTTATAGCTTAGCTTCCACATATTAGTGAGAACATACAATATTTGGTTTTCCATTCCTAAGGTACATCACTTAGAATAATAGTCACCAATCTCATCCAGGTTACTGCAAATCTTGTTAATTCATTCCTTTTTATGGCTGCATAGTATTCCATTATATATATGCACCACAGTTTCTTTGCTATTTTTTTTCTGGTTATTTTCAATCCACAGTTGGTTGAATCTGCAGATTCAGACTCCATGGATATGATACGGAGGGTTAACAATCCAGCGCTTTTGGCAGAAACCTGCATGCAATGACTGGAGAGTACTGAGTTCAAACCTCCTGTATTCTCATTTTCCATTCAAATGTTGAGGAAGAATTCATGAACAGAAAGTATCAATACATTTTTATTTTTCCATGACAGGCTAAGCTAATTTTCAAAGAGATTTAGAGGTTCTTAGCATGCTGGGTAATGGCAATGACTAGCAGGGAAATTTACTAGAAAGACAAAAAGACTATTCTGGACAAATTTCTCTAATGTTTGTTTTTAGACTCTTTCAGTCACTTCAGTGATATGGAAACAATTCTGAATATGAAGGTTTTGTGTAGCTTTTATACTATGTTTGATTCTATAAACGTATTTAAATTTATTTATTTAATACTTTGAGGAGGAGTCTCATTCTGTTGCCCAGGCTGGAGTGCAGCAGCCAATCTTGGCTGACTGCAACCTCTGCCTCCCGGGCTCAAACTATTCTCCTGCCTCAGTCTCCTGAGTAGCTGGGATTACAGGCACCCACCACCACGCTCGACTAATTTTTGTGTTTTTTAGTAGAAACAAGGTTTCACCATGTTGGTCAGGCTGTTCTAAAACTCCTGACCTCATGATCCACCTACCTCATCCTCCCAGACTGCTGGGATTACAGGCGTTGAGCCACCACGCCCGGTCTTCCTCGTTTATTTTTACAATATAAATTAGACTGTAAGACATAGAACACTGAAGTAGACAGTGTTGGGTTTTTCCTACTGCACAACATTTTCTTCTACAAAGAGCACTTTCTTCTAGAAAGAGAATATTGTAGGGCATTTCATGCTCTTTATCCATACTCCTTTCTCCTCCTTCGTCCCTTCCTCACTCCCCGCCCCCCGCCCCCCTTTCTATTATGTTGTACTAGTTGCAGCTGTCAAGCACAAGCCCTCCTCTGTAGGCACAGGGGTGGCCACAAGGTCCAGGCTGGGCCAATCATTACTTCTACCTGGCCACTGTGGTTGGTCAAGGAAGGGCACGTGGACAAAGACAAGTCAATAAGAGCTCATTGTAGAGATTGTGTTGACTAGAGCTGGGTCAAGGCTGTCAGGGTTCAGTACACACTGGCTGCAGGCATATTCCAATCTCATCAGAACAGTGAATCTGGGGAGCCTTTTTTATTGCATTTTAGGTTGTGGGGTACATGTGAAGAACATGCAAGATTGTTGTATAGGTACACACATGGCAGTGTGATGTGCTGCCTTCATCCCCATCACCTATATCTGGCATTTCTCCCCATGCTATCTCTCCGTAACTCCCCACCCCCTGCCATCCCTCCCCTATTTCCCCCCTACAGACCCCAGTATGTGATGCTTCCCTCCCTGTGAGCCTTTTTGTGCCAGTTACCTTTGTTTGCATATGAACTCTCTAATGTTATTGATGACTGATTATGGGAACCAATAAATTTCCCATCACTGTTCAAGTTTTGTTTTGATTCCTGAAAACTGAAAGAGCTTCCATTAGGCTGTTGGAGGCCTTAGATTTCAACACAAATCTCTCTGGGCATTCTGGAAAGTTGGTCTAGAAAAGTTCAAGATCACTTCCATTTTATTTCATTTTATTGCTATTTAAGTCTCACATTTAAGGATCATTGTGGATTTTTTTTACTTTCATATTTTAGATTAAAAATTTCTTAGCATAATTCTGGACTAAGGTTCAGTATTTGTCCATGACAGAAAAAGCAAAGGTGAATGAGATTTTTTAAGTATGGAATGAGTCTTCTCCACCATGAACACTTTCCTAGATTCAAAGTTCAAAAGTAGCTGGCAAGTGAGTGTCATTTTCTGCTTTTGCACATGAGAAATCTGTTGTTCAGGGGCCCTATTTTTAGTATTTTAAACTCTGAGGTTCACCTGTGTTCAAAGTAATTATCTGAAATAATCTCCCTAATTCACTCCCTCATCAGTGTTAACATTAAAATGTAAGCTAGAGAGGAAAGTGATGTAAATGGGCATGCTGCGTGTTCATAGATACATGCATTCATGTTAACACTTGTAGCATAGTTTTAGATACTATTCTTTAACACTTATAACACTTAACTGTATTTAATTACATATTTATATAAAAATATATTTATAAAAATAAAAATGCAAGATGTTCTCCTCTATAAAAAAATATGGAGATGATTGCAGAACACTTTGATCTGATTTTATTACAAGACTTGAAGAAAAACATTACTTGATAATTTGCTGTCCTCAATATGTGAATATTAATATTCCCTCAGTGTCTGAGTGCCTCTGTAGATGCAAGACAGAGTTGAAGAGAAAGGACAGATGAGGTGACCAGTTGTTTCAAAAAGAATAGAACAACAAAGGAGACTAACAGTGCATATCATTATATGTAATAATGTTAATAATAAGAGACAACGCTATTGGCTGTAATTTTTCCCAGGGCAGAGAACTTCTGAGAAAAACACTTTGATATAAACATTTTGAATGGCAATGATAGGTAAAGAAGCTTGCAAAAATCAAATTGGCTCTTTTCGGGTTGTTACTTAAACACATAATTTTAGAGTTTAATACATCCTTTGGGATCAAAAGAGTCATTAAGAAACCATTTATCTACAAGAAATATCAGGAAGAAAGCACTAAATCCAGATGGTTATAAAGTTTTATTTTAGGAAATATTCAGTGATAAAGTATATCCAGTTTTAAATGAGAGTTGCAAATAGGCAGTGCAGCTATTTCACCTTAATTTAGTAAACATTTCCTTCTTGAAACTGAAGCAAGATGTGAATTTCCAAAAATGTGAGAATTTCCTCCAAGATGTGAATTTCCAAAAAGCTGCCTTTATAATTTAAC
The DNA here is from genome assembly GCF_009761245.1 of Sapajus apella. NCBI lineage: Eukaryota > Metazoa > Chordata > Mammalia > Primates > Cebidae > Sapajus > Sapajus apella. The sequence goes on along the minus strand of NW_022437049.1, from coordinate 6,404,216 downwards.
AAAATCTAGTAAGCCTCACACAAAATGTAGGCTTGTTTAAAAAGAAAAATTTAAGCAATGGAAAATCAGGCAAAATGAGAAAACTATAGTTTACTTCATCTCCCCCTGCATTGGATAAGAATAAGTATCCAAGAATATAATAAAGTGTATTTACTTGAAACATACAGCTGATGAGAATAATACCAATGGCTTTTTGGAATAACCAACCCGAGTATATAGGTTTGGAGGGCAGTATCTTAGCAATCAAAGTATCTTTGCCATGATCAGGAAACATTTTCAGTCCTATTGTGTGATACTGTATTAAGGTAACTAATAGTTTATTCTTCTAAACTTTAAATCTTACTCTAGAGAGGTCTGAAGACCTCTTCCTTCTGGTAGGGAATCCATAGTACCTGCTCCTTCTCTATTCTCATCCTATGGGATCCAAGGCAATTGACACCACCCCTGGGCTTCAGAGGAGTAGGTGAATAAAGAAGAAAGAAAATTTTAATCACTTGTTTACAGTGATGGGGTCAGGGATGGACCCTTGATCCATGTCTAGCCAACAAGAGCCAAGGAGAGTCAATTCTGGAACTATTATTTGCATTATCTAGGAAGCAGTTTTCTCTCATGGAAGCCCCCAGGTGGAAGTTGATAATGGAGATGTGTCTAAAGTTAGTCTATCCCTATATTATTCAGGTACCCAAGCTGATATATAGTTTCTTTTTGAAATTTAGTTAGAAGTTTGAGTTTATTTTCTATTGAGTGCAGCAGAATTCTTATTAATACATGAGATGAAAATAAAGATCAACTGGAGAACTTATAAATATTACAGATTCTCAGATCCCACCACGGACCAATTGAAATAGTATCTCTGATAGGGGCCTAGGATTTCATATTTTAGCAAGAGTTCTCAGTGGTTTCTATAATCATGATAGTTTAGAAATACCTTCTCAGGGAATTCCTTAGGACTAGCAGTAGAATCTTACTCTATTTAGTGATGAAAAGTACATACTTTAGAGCTGACAAAAGTGGTTTCAAGGCCCAGCTGTTTACATGTGAATTGGATGAAATAGTGATTTATGGCAAGGTACACAACTGCCCTGGTTTCTGTTTCTTCACCAGTAAACTTGCAGTAATAGTATTTTACACATAGCAATGTTTTCTGTAGTAGGTGAGATATGTGCTGAGTATCCCTTATCTGAAATGCTTGAGATCAGAAATGTTTCAGCTTTCAGCTGTTTTTTGATATTGGAATATTTTCTTTGTACCTACCAGCTGAACATTCTTAATCCAAAAATCCAAAATCCTAAATGCTCAGACTTACATTTTCTTTGAGCATTATGTTGGCATTAAGACATTTTTAGGTTTTGGAGCATTTCCAATTTTGGATTTTCAGATTAACGATGTTCAACATGTAATTGACACAGAATCTTGCACATGATATTCAATTTTATTAGTGTTTGTTATTTATTTATCAGAGTGAATCAAGCTTCTCTGAAACATTGGGAAAACAGTTCAAATTGAAGACACTGTAGTCAGAATTCCTACTGAAAATAAACTAGAATTTAAAAGTTTGCTACAGCCAACATGGTTAAATATGTTAATTATATTATTTTTATAAAATAACTGACATTAGACTATATATGGTACATTATTTCTTAAAAAGGATGCAACAACAAATTGAATTCAACAAATTCATTCATTCATTCTTTCAGTTTGACCTTCATGTGCAAAGTCATATTGAAAATGCCTTCAGTGTACAAAGTGCAATTAGGAAGGCCAAATATTTAGTCTAAAATTAGTCACCTTTTGTAACTTTGTGCCCAAGGAGCATTCCATTTTGACCCAAGAGAATCCACAGGAAGAAGAAATACCTTTACTTGCTATAAAGTCTGGTCTAGAGGTCTTCCCTCTCATTAGATATATAAATGTTACAGGAGAATGCCAGGATAAAATTTTCATTTACTAGTACCATGGGGCAAGTAAGCACTATACTGTACCAGCTGGCCACAGAATTCCTTCCATAGAGGAAATTTTTGGGGCAGAAAAAAATGTTAATTAGATGCTTGGGTTAGGAGGTGAGAGCCTAATGCTCTGGGTGTTAGTAATAGGCTGAACAACAAAACAGGTAGTGAAGCTTCCCTGAGGGAAAGAATGAGAGGAATTATAACTTTTGAAATATTCTATAAGGAATAGAGCATAACAGAGACACAATGAAAGGATGGGAAAGAGGGAAGTCTGAGAGATTTTGTAAGGTCAGGGGTTAACATGGTTTCAGGGTGTGTGGAATTTTCCTTCTGAAAAACTGACTCAAGGACATTTTAAAATAGGAAGGTTTTTAGAAGGCCAAGTCAGGCAGATCACAAGGTCAAGAGATCAAGACCATCCTGGCCAACATAGTGAAACCCCATCTCTACTAAAAATACAGATATTAGCTGGGCATGGTGGTGTGCTCTGTAGTCCCAGCTACTTGGAAGGCTGATGGAAGAGAATAGCTTGAACCTGGGAGGTGGAGATTGCAGTGAGCCGAGATCACTCCACTGCACTCTTGCCTGGTGATGGCATGAGACTCCATCTCAAAAACAAACAAACACAACCAAGGTATATCATTGCTGTAATTGATGGAAAACCCTCCTAGGTCCTCTCTTGTCTTCCTGTCATCAACCACATCTTCAGTAAAGTCTGCTACTTTCACTTCTATTTTGTTGTTGTTGTTTGTTTTGATGAGGAAATGGTTACATCAGAAAGATACCCAACAGAATCTGGATGCCCAAAAACAAGACCCTGAGATCTCATTTCCCACTCTGCCCTTTTCGAAGTTCACAGAAGTCTTAGTGTGGACCTTGGACCCTCATCAGATGTAGAATTGCTGTTAAAATCCCCTACAGTACAAGTTCCTCCTCAGTCTCATATTTTTAGATCACAAAAGATATGTAGACAGCAATTTTCTATGTACAGGTATTCATAATACAGGCTGAATATCTCTTATTTGAAATACTTGGGCCCAGAAGTGTTTTCAATTTGGGATTACTTTTGATTTGGGGGAATTTTCATCATACTGGTAGTGCATCCCAAATCTGAACATCTAAAATCTGAAATGCTCCAATGAACACTCCTTTGAGTATCATGTCAGTGCTCAAAGTTACTTTTACTAGCCTCTGTGAATTTGGCTTTTGTCTCTTTTTTATTATGTTTTAGAATTCATGGTATTGTGTGGATTGAGCTCTACAAAACAGGGCAGGGTGAGAAGTATCATCTCAGGGCCTCATTTCTGGGCAGCCAGATTCTGTAGGGTGTCTTATTGATGTAACCATTTCCTCACTAAAAATGAAAAACAACAATAAAAAAGTGAAAGTAGTAGACATTACTGGAGATTGGATTGAGGATAGGAAAATAAAGATCCAGGAGGGTTTTACATTAATTGTAGAAAGGCAAACATTTCTATTTAAAAGTATCCTCGAGTCATTTTGTCAGAAGGAAAACTCCACAGACCCTGAAACCCAGCATATTAGTTTCCTGTGGCTAATTACCACAAATGCAGTGCCTTAAAACAACAGAAAATTATTCTCCCATAGTTCTAGGAGCCAGAATCTAAAATCTGGGATGAAATCAGGTGTCACCTGGAGGACCCTCCCTCCAGAAGCTGTAGGGTAGAATCCACCCCTTGCCTTTTCCGGCTTCTGGTGACTGCCAACATTCATTAGCACGTGACTACATCACTCCTAGTTCTGCCTCCATGGTCACACTGCCTCCTGTTCTGTGTCTGTGTTGAATAGGTCTCTGCCTGTCTCATAAGGACACTCATGATTATATTTAAGTTCCATTCAGAGAATCCAAGGTAATCTCCCAACTCAAAATCCTTAATCATATTGGCAAAGACTCTTTTTCCATTCCAGGCAAGGTCAAATTGCAAGTTCCAGATATTAGGACTTGAAATCTTTGGGTGCCAGTTATTTAGCCTGTTAACACTTCGCCTCTGTTTCTCTATCCTCTTGAATGAGGACGTGGAGAAAAGTTCCATTTCCTACTCTAAACCCCGAGGCCAACCTTCCCTCTCATGCAACATTCCCTGGAGTGTTTAATTATTGTGCCCAACTCAAAGGTATTTTCCTGAAGCCATGCGGCTATTCTAAAAATTTATGGCATAAATGAATCTGATTCAAAAATTGCCCTGGTTGTCAGAAGAATCACTGCAATTTTAGAGTTTGTTTTAAAATCCAGTTAAATCCAGTTACCCTCCTAGTAACTTCCTCATTCTTCCTTTCTTCTTTATAGGAAATCTCCAACAGAAATATTCATAGTGTTTACTCTATAACTTCCCAGTTCATCTTTAATCTTCTCTAATCTGGCCTTCATCCTCACTCCTTTAATGAAATCGTTTCGATACTCTTGATTTGGTCACCAATACCTAGTAGGACCATATAAGTTATCATTGAAAGGAGACACTTTTGAAAGTGAAAGTAGATACTACCTGCTACTAACTACATTAACTGTACCAGGGCATGATGCACACCAGGACTAGCCCAGGGAAGCCAGGCAGTGTGGTGTAGTTACCTAGCAATGATCTTCATGCTAACCAATTCAATCCGCATTATTTTGTCTTGTCCAGCATTTTACCAACTTTTCAACAGAGTTGAACTCTCATTCCTTCTCTAGTACTCCTACCACCCCTCTTCTGCCATAATAATGCCTTTTTCCTGTTACAGGAAAACCCTGTTTTTTCCCTGTTGTTGGCCATTCTTTCCAAGCCTGTTCATCTGGTTGCTCCTACTCTACCTAATATCTATATTCTGCATTTGCCTAGGGCTTGGTTCCAGGTCTAAATCTCTCTTTATCATATACATTCCTATGGCTTTAGATGCCATATGCTGGCAATTTCTAAATTTGTCTCCAGTACAGACCTTTCTTATATGTTCCAGATTTAAATATTCAACAGCATTTTGACATCTCCTGTTGAATATATTTTAAAATTATACTCTTTTTCTCTCACACAAGCCCAAACTGTTTCTCTCTCAATCTATTGCATCACAGAAAATGTTTCTATCAACTTAAAAGGCTATTCACCAGAAACTCACTCCCATCCAATCCATCTGCAAGTATGTTTGTTTCTACCTCCAAAACACATTTCAAATATACACATTTCATATGTACCAATCCATTTCATGTCCATCTCTTCACCACCATTGAATCAACCCTCCCATACTTCCTGATAGCTTTCTTTTTTCTTTTTTTTTTTTTTTGCCTCTTGGAATTTATTTTCCTCACAAGGTCCAGATTTTTAATGTAGGCATATAAAATGATACATAGTTTCATAAATATTAAATTCATAAAACTTGTATTTACTTTAAATCTTGGTGCCCTGTGATTTCACAACCATTGACTCAAAGTTTTCAATGGCTTAGGAAATGAAGATACTGATGTAATAGTCACATAGCAAAGATTTACAAAATAGAATAATTTTCACTAGACCTGAGAAAGAGGCATAAAATGTTTTTGGACAATATGTGGTACATCAGAGGGAAGAAGTGTGTAAGGAGAAATAAAAATACTAAGAGGTTAGGTTGAAGGGTCCTAATACTCTGTATGGGGTGAAACCCCAGGACAGGGAAGTCAGGGTTGAAAGGAACTGTAGACAGGTAGGGAGGGAAGCCCAAAGCGGAAGTCATTGATCCATTATATTTTATAGAATTCTTGTACAGGAATATCCGAGAAAGCTAGTTATTGCTACAAAGGAAAATGGTGGCTTGGTGTGCTTGTCAGGGAGTGTGCTACAGTAGCACCTGCATATGACAATCGAGGAATCCGGTGATTTAAGCACACTCTCAGTGGGGATGTAGGAGATATCTGAGCTGAGAGTCCTAGGATTTGCCATAGGATAATCATAGGTGAAACTAACCCTTAAACAGAGATTGCATAGTAGACAACTTAGGTGGAGGACAAGGCTGAGACACAGATATTTAATGGCTCTAGAAAGAACAGAGATGGGGCCAGGCAAGTGAAGGAGATCATGAGATGCTCCCACACCAAGACAAAAGATTCTCAGTGTTGTAAGATGTGCCCAGAAGCCACTTTAACAAGAATTGTTTAAAAGAAGGGCCTTGGCAATAAGAAATGCAGCTGTGGCAGAGAGCTAGAACTTTGAACATCATGACTTTATCACAAAGAGGTTAAGCAGAAAGAGACTGCCTTAGATAAAAAAGAAACTATAGGCTCCTTTCATTGGCAAGATTGAGATTTATCTTAGTACCTAGCAAGAGCTGGGAATCATGGGCAAGATATAAGACATTACAGACAATAAAAAATGTTAGATGATTTTGTACATGCGAGGTAATATGTACAATATTTTATCCTGATACACATAAATTGGACGTTAACCTTCTTCTTAGTGCCCCCGAATTACTCCTATTTCCTTTGGAATATAAACAGTAACATGTATCGCAAGGTACAGCACGATCTGGCCCAATCCTAACTCCTTAACGTCTTTGACTCTATTTCTTCCTCTTGCTCAATGAAATGCAACTTCACTACCTACCTGTCTGTTCTTTGCATAAGCCAAGCTTGTTCTCAACCCAGGAATTTGCTTATGTTTTTTCCTTTCTCTGGAAGGAACATTGCATCATCCCTATATTCATATGGACGACTCCTTTGTGTCCTCTGGTATCAGTTTGAATGCCACCCTCATGAGGAAGTCTTGCCTAACCTGAAGTGCATCCATTCTTCTTTGATAATGCTGAATAACCTCAAAAGATACTATATTTTTATATTACAACCTTAATTTATAGCACTTGTTACAATGATAATTATTGCACTGGTTTGTTCATTTGTTCTTTGTCTCCAAAAGTAAATTATAAATTCCATGTGAGCAAGGGTCATATCTATATTGATCACTGTTGTCTTCCCAATATTAGCTCAGTTATTGGTACATAGTAAATATTCAACAAACATTTGTGAATGAGAAAATTAAGCTTTCATGCTTAGTGGCTTCTTATTACTCACAGAATTACATATCTTGGATCATCATTACAAGACCTCCATTGATTATACAAATGAGCTTCCCCCTTTTCTTCTCATAAACCATAAAGTTCTTCAAAAAATAATAAAAACCCTGAACTACTTTAGTTTCCATATAAGTCTATAAATTCTAACCTTTGTATTTTTTTGCTCATATAGTTTTTTTCATCTGAATTGCCCATTTCCATCTCTAAAATTTTAGTTTTATTTATCATTTAAAGCCCTTCTCAACACCATGTTCCCTATGAGGCTTCTGTTAATTTAATTTGATGCTCTGCACTCTGCTGAAATTTTCTCTTTACCTGACTAAAGGTATCTAATTGTCTCATTTGAACTATGGTCATGAATATATACACATACCTGTAGTGTATAAATGTAGAAGATGTACACTTTCATCCTTTGGTTCACTGGAACTCTTAGCATTGTGCCTTGCATGTGGAAAAATGAACTAAAAACACTTATTTTTGGAAATACTGAAGAAATGCAAAACTATTTCATAATAATACCGTCCTTTGGAAATCTGCCTTCTTCATCTGCATACATGCTGGAAATTATACCTATAAAGTTAGAACCACACTCAAACCACAAAGTTGCTAAATTCCCAAATATATTTTTTAAAATGTATGAAAAGGTTCATAAATGTCAAGCAAAAGATTGACAGAGACAGAAACAACAGAAATAGAATTCATTAGGCTTTTGCCAAGAACCAGGAATTTTAAGGGCTTTATATACATTGTCTAATTTAAAGTTAAGCCCACACCATCACTATGAAGTAAATGTTATAGTTAGTTTTCTGAAACATCCTATTTGGGGAAGAAATAGGAATAATTTATGACAAATGAGTCACATTCACAAAATTGAAATGCCACCATTGTTAAGAGGGTTCCACACCAAAGAACAGCTTTCACTTGAATCAAAAGAAAAAAGTCGCTCAGGAAATCCACCACAGGTTCAAAGAATAGTACAAAAATTAAATACTTAAGAAATATTAAGATGGTGAAAAATTGTTCTACTAACGGGTATTTTGTCAAACTTACATAAAGAGTCAGAATAGATATTAGCAAAGACAGGGAAATTAAAGGATTGTTAATAATTTATAAAGAAGAATGTTAATTAAATCTGAAAAGACTCTGGGAAAGATTATTTCTGTTATTTATTTCAAGAAATCTTTTGAACTGCTAATAAGAACATTCCAATTATCTCAGGAATAATTGCCTAACTATTGCACCAAATTATGAATTTCTAAAGTTAAGGCGATGAGAGTGATTAGTAAAAAAAAAAAAAGCAAAATAATATAACAATATGAAAATAAGAAATTGGTAAATAAGAAATAGATTAAGCTTAGAGTTAGGTAAATAAAAGCTAATATATAATTTAGCCTTCTGTAAATAGAGAATAGAATAAAACTTAAGTTTTTTTTTAAAAGTCCAGATTTCAGTAATTATGACGATACCTGTAAAGTTGCCTCTAACACAGCATATCCCAATTTCTTATTAAAATATCAATGGATTCAGAAGAAAATGTATTAGAAAAGAAAGAAGGAGGAGGAGGAGGAAAAGAAGAAATTATTATTAATATATAGGCCTGAAAAGCAAGCCCTCCCACGCAATTCAGAAATGTTTATTTGTTTCCCCAACAGGCCAATGAAACTTTAAAAAAAGCACAGTGGATCAACCATCCCTGCTATATTGCCAGTGATCTTTTGCCAGATGAATTCTTAGTTCAGAAGCAAAAGTTCAGATGAACTCCAAATCTAGGCAGGTTTTCTGGCTGCCTCAAAAATGTCAGGCATTCAGTAATGATTTCTTTCTTTCTCTACTCTCTCTCTCTCTCTCTGCATTTATTGGTTATTATAAACTGTCAGAACAGAACTAAGCAGAAGTAGTAAGAAGGGAACTAGTCATCCTGGGTTCATTTTTCATCTTTTCAACCTTGTAGGTAGAGAAAGAGAAAGGAAGAGATCTGGCATTTATGAATTCTTAGATTTGCTTCTTCTAATAATTCACGTGTGAATCAGAAAGCCAGGGAGAGGAAAGGAAATACCTTAAGTTCCGCAGAGTTATACTAGATGAAAGCCAGAGAGATACTGGAAACTTTCTGGGATCTGTGTGTAACTGGCTACCTGACTGTGAATCAGAAGTCACAGAACATAGGGGTGGTAAAATGGGCCAAAGGGAATCCAGTTGCACAGGGGCTTGACACTCATTGATCCAAATAGAGTTTCCTTCATTTGAGAGTAAATGAATAGATTAAAACACTTCAAACTGAAGGAAGCATAATAGGCTAAGGTAATGAGTCATAGCAGGCTTAGAGAACAATTATTTTACGAAACCAGGAGATTCTTTCATAGAAAACTATTTGGAATTTTTTATACTTATTTTGCTGCTATTTGAAAGGTCTGATCAGATATCTCCCATACATGCAGGCAAAGACAAGTTCTAGCAATCTGGGGAAACTCTCCAATAAAGAGACATGGCTATTGACTGGAGTGAAAGCATACTGGGAGTGTGCATGAAAATGGAATAAGGATCCAAGGGGATAAGGCAGAGAACTAATAGCTCCTACCACAGCTTTTAATAAAAGGTAGTATTTATGCTTTGGTTTGGATATCTGACCCCTCCAGATCTCATGGTGAAATCTGATCCCCAGTGTTGAAAGAGGGGCCTAATGGGTGGGTTTGAGTCATGGAGGTAGATTCTTCCTGAATGATGTGGTGCAGTGCACCTGATAATGAGTTAGTTCTTATCCTATTGGTTCCCAAGGGAACTCATTGCTTAAAGGAGTCTGGCACCTCCCACTTCTGTCTCTTGCTGTATGATCTCTGCACATGTGGATTTCTGCCATAACTGAAAGCAGACTGAGGCCTCACCAGGAGCAGATGCTGGCACCACACTTTCGTACGGTGTGCAGAACCATGAACTAATTAAACCTCTTCTCTTTATTAAATTAATCAACTCAGGTATTCCTTTACAGTCACACCAATAGAGTAAGAAGATGAATCCTAAGGATACAAATAGGCAAGGTTATGGCTGTGTGTGCAGTACAGCATTGACTATAAATAACACAAAGAAAAAACTTTGTATCAAAACTTTATTTATTAAACAAAAAAATGCACCATTGGAATAACATTTCTATAAAAAATGAATATGAGACTGTTCTACAGTGATTACAAAACCCCTTTTCCTTGTGTAGTAGTATACAAGATCGTGTGTAGAAACAGTCATTGTTTTAAACTGTAAGCAAGTTTCCTTTCTCGTAGAACAAGATTTACACTTAAATATTGCAAACACTAGTCTAATTTGGTTAACAATGCTAGAATCTGACAATGTAAAGAAATTTTTTGTAGGTTCAAAATACCTTTTTGTAAAAAAAAGGTGTTTTGTAACAACAAAAAATTTCTTTTCTCACTAAGGCTAGTTAAAGCTGTAGTATACCCATTTCTACCAAATAAACTTATCACTAGCACACTAACAATCTGAGTTGCAAAGCCCTTTGAATGAGTAGCATTGATCGCAAAATGCTTTCAGCATTATTTCTGGTTTGGTGTTATCTTTGAATTACCCTAGAAAGGGAGAAGGTGGAGATGATGGAACTTCAGTGAAGGCTTTGCCTGGACTGGACATCTCTTCATACTCAGCAATGGACAATTCATTTCCAAAGTGGTCCCTCTGAGATATGGAACACTGCAGCTTTAACAGCCGTAACTAGATCCCAACCAGATCTCCCTTTTTATCATAAATTATCCAAAAAGAAGCCACTCTAAATAATAAATTAAATATTACTTATAAAAAGTACGCCCCATACCCACCCACCCTTCCCCCAAACAAGCTGACAATTCACAAAGTTCAGAATTGTCAGATTTACCCTACAATAATAAAAAACAGCATTTCTCCTCCTCTCCAACATTCCTTTCTTGCATCTGAAAATATACGTTCAGCATACAGTGAGATCCCTTGGCCCATGCCTCTGTGATTTTGACATCTTGTAGAGTTTTGCTCTTGCTCTTCTACCAACAAAATCGTAGGATGACAATGTACAAAGGCTCTCTATTGAGCGCAAGAGAAAAAAGTCCTTCAGAGAGTGCAACTGGAAGTCTGCCATGTGAACACTATGCAGTAGTAGCAATGAAGAGTCCAGATCGGTAGCAATATTCATTTGCTGATATGGATGTGGTATTTTGCCTCCTATATAACCTCACTGACCAGGGAATAGGCATTTTTTTTTTCCAAATCAATGCTTTTTGGCAACAGGTATTTAGTTAGCAAGATACATTGAGGCATGGGTACATATATTTTTCACTGGAATGGAATAGCATACAAAACACCTAACCTTGATTTTCCAAAGTATCCAATTTAATTTAAAACACTGGACTCAAATGAAAAGCTTTTCTGTACAATACTAAAGTGATTTCTGAAAGTCACCAGAGAAATGCAAATTATGAGTAAAATGTTGCTTTGAATGTGATTTACAAAAGGAGAGAGAGTGTAGACGTGAGTGTATGATTGCTTTTGCATCTCTGGAAGGTTGTGGGCTCTTTATTACATTTGGTTATGAGCAGGCTGGGACAGTAACCTCTGGTCTGCGGGACTGCCTGTGGTTGCATGGAGTGAGCTGAGTGAAAGGGAAAGTAACCCTGCTCCGCATCTATTTTAAAGTTCAGATGATTTTGTTTTCTTTGAACACATTTTGTTTCTTTGAAACTAGACAATTTTTCTATTTTTCCTTCTTTCATTTACTAGAAAAGGACATTTCAAAGCCATACGAATTCTGGGAAATAATTTTATCTCAAATGGTAAGATGTTATCTTTAGGGGTAACCTTTTGTTTTAATTACAGTCCAGCTCCCACATCCGAGATACCGTATTACATTTGGAGACAACCATAAGATAATTATTTAAACAAAGTCAATAGAAGTACCCAAAGGGTGGATAAGTATCAGCAATCATCTTCAAGCACAGACAACAACAGCTTCTAGAAATATCTGTACTTAAGAGATTCTTTATTGGAAAAGCCAATGAGTACCCAACTTTTTAGTTTCTGAACGTTGTCTGGAACATCACACCAATGCTGGATGTCTCTTTTTGTGTAGCTGGAACCAAGGCAGGGGACTGAACGTACACCTAATTTTGAATAATCCTTATTTTGAAGAAACTAAGAATATATTCAACAGGAATCCTTAATAAATCTCCACTTACATCACTAGCTTGGTACTTTTTTCAGATCGTTCAATTGAGTGTGCATTTTATAATACCCAAATGTAAAGTTTCATTATTTAAGTATTCTCGAAACTTATAAGCTTATATTTCTGTTATTCAAAGAGGCAAGTTTGACTGGTTTCTTATTGGTGACAATTCACTACAAAATATTTAACTTTTGGCTAGAGCATCACCCAAATATTCTTTATACATTTGAACTATCTAATTTTTGTCAATTTAACAAAGAAATTTCTGCAGAGGAAAGAAAATAGCTTTCTTATCAGAGTGAAATACAAAGAAAAATACTATTTTTTTTTTTTTTTTGAGAAAAGGATCGTGCCTGACATTTCAGCACAATATAAGGCAGGCCTGAGAATGCTCTGCCAAGTATGATTTTCTTCCTTTTCAAGGAGAGATGAGTTCTGGTGGCAGAGCTGCTGGCTAGCTGTCAGGTATTACCCAATGGGAATCAGAGAGATTTATGAGCTTAAAGAGTCCTGCATACCATGAACTAGACTTAGGAGGAAATCAGAGGCTAGCTCACAGTATTCATGGGTTTCTTCTTGTCATGAGATTAGGAGACTGGGAAATTAATCAGTTACCTGAAAACTTGGGCAGGCAATTGCACACATATATGAATCATTTGAGGGTGAAGGGAACAGAGTTATACAAAAGTTGTGGTGAAGTCATTGTATATTAATACTACCAGGTAAATGATACTAGAGTTTTTGAGGATGTTTAAATTGATTCTGTTATAGCTTCAATGCATGGTGCTATCAGTGGCATTGCCAGTTACTAAGATAAATCACTTTATCTTAATTTAATGAAGAAAGTTTCAAGAGCATGCAGAAGAAATATAACTTCCACTAAAGGCAAATAACATATTTTAAATGAATTTTTAAAATTTTTATTTCATAAATAATTGTTTTTGACTAGAAGGATCTAAAAGTTTGTGAAAATGATAGTTTTTTTTTAATTGTTCAACTATATTCTACAGATTGAAGGTGTGACTTAATCCCTAAAATCTAAGATTTGCAACCTATTTCAAACTGAACACTCAAGATCACCCTCATGGGTGTCAAGTGCCCGAAGAGAATTTTCCATATTTGCTAGAATTAGAAAGGGGAGGCAATTCTTAGGGCCTAGAGAATGTTGGGCTAGCCCAATGAATATTTTCATTTTTGAAGTAATGGATTATTTCTGAATAATTCAATAATATGTTAGGAAACACTTTATTCCAGGTCAGTAGAAGGTTGTCTACCTAAATGTCCAGATGTTAAACAAAAATAATCTGTCCCATAGGATAACGTCACCTAACTCTTCAGAAAGACTTCCAGGAAATCTGAGTAAACTGAATGAGCACTCTTGTTGAAGGACCAAATTCGCAAATGGACCAGACTTTCTAAGGAACCATTTGAACAGCCCTCTCTTTGACATCAGATTTCCTTCCTGACATAAAACTGTAAAAAAATAATCTGAATTATTACTTCTGTTACAGTGCCATTTTGCTCAAAATATTTTATTCAGGGAGATTCATATATAATTACCCACCTAATAAAAGGAGCTATTAGGTTGTAAAGATCCTATCCCTTCCATGCTCTTTTAGAATTATGACCTACTCAAGCTTGAAATCAAAGGCAGAGCTGAAAGGAATAATTCAGCTAAAACTCTGTCATTGGGTTTTCAAGTCACCTAACTGATAAATATGCAAACTAGCTCCCTTTTGGCAATTCAGCTGCATAAACAGGAATTAACTCCAAATGCTGCTGAAAATTCAGAAACTAAAAGGTTGCACACGAGATGTTCTTAATTTTAGCTAGTTCCAAGCTGTAGATAAACATGACAATAGGAGTTTAAAACCACAGTTTAAGATGCTGCTTTGAAAAGTATCCGCTGGATTTATGATGTGCCAGAAGTGTCAGGTGGAACCTACCCCTCTGCTTCCCCCTGACTCTGACACAGGTGTGGTGTAAAAGATTCCCTTGACAACAGAGTTTAGTGGCCAATGCTTACCAACACTGACCCTGCAGTCAGAGTTGGCATTCTTCAAGAGAAGGTACTGTTAGGAGCTACCTTTTATATACCTTCCCTTCCTTGGGGCCTGCTCTCAGGGAGTCTGCCATTTCTACAGGGAAAGAAGACAGGTGACATTGGCCAGTGCACCATATGACATGTGGAGCTGGCTATTTCACCCAATGCTAGTTGCCAAGGAGAACTCAGGAAGGGATGTGGTGAAGGGCTGGGAGCATTCTTCTGGTCAAACTCCTAAGGAAGATGGCCTTGGTGAAGCTTTGAAATTGCATCACAGTGTGGTATGGCACAAAAGCCACCCAAATTGAAAAATGTCCTATTACAAGCTTCATCATGTAATTACTATGTGTCTGAGAAGATTGCATATTATATCCTCTTTCCGGAAATGTACTGTACTGCTGCTGGCAGAACACCACTAGTTGTAGATTTTTATGTTCCTGGACTCCAGACATAAATGTTAACCAAGGGTGGATTTACAAATACTAGCCAAAATGAGTGAATTTTATAGCCACTCACTAATATCCACCACTTGTGCAAGATGAATGACTGTGTTACAAACATAAGCATTCTCTGCCTTTTGTTTACTATTTACTTTTTGTGCTGTAAGGAAAACATCCAATCCTTTGGTGCTATGGCATGAGAGATTCCCGTGGGTGCTTTGTATGTTAAAGTTGAAAATAAAATAGGGAGCTCGCACCGGTTTGCCATGGTACGGTACAGGCTTAAATAATGCACTTGCATTTTGTGAGACTAGACCTACACATTAAACAACAGGCCTTGACAAAGGAAAACGTAGGCATTAGTTATGACAGTGTGGTCACTGCAGTGGCAAAGGCCCAGGACTATTCTAGCAGCTTAAATTGACATTGCAGTGAAATGCATTTTGCTTTTGTTTAGGGACCTCATAGTCATCATTTGAAAATTCCTGATGCCTATGAAAGAAGGAATGCTTATTCCTTCTGAACTGCTTCAGGATCTTCCTTAACTGAGTGGTCCTGATGGGTGACCTGTACACTAGTTAGAGTTCTTGGACACAGGTGTGCTGTTTATGGGTAATTGGTATGCTGCAAAGTTCCCGGAAAATTCTCCTCATCCATTTGGAAATACGTGTTAAAAGGCTGAGCCTGTGATGGCATTAAGCTGCTTCATGAGTCCTTCCAAACTTGCCATTTGTTCACTCAGATCATCCTGTTCATACACCTATGGAGAGAATGACAGCCAAGAGTTAGTACCAAATATTGATCCATTTCTTTATGAAGGCTGGGGCCACAGCTAGTTGGGGCCCTCAGTATTCTCAAGTCTGACCTAGGAGCCCACAGCCAGTGCTGTCCTAGGAATATATTTACTGAATGGAGATGCTGGTAATTAAAAAGTGCGTAATAAGAGATTGCATATTGTTTCAGCCATTCCATCTCCAACTGGGACAAGGAAGATGTTTCAGAGTCAAAAAGACTGGGTTTCAAATCAAGTTCTCCCAGTTACTAGCTTTGTGATCTAAGACAAGTGAGTGCACTTCTCTGATACAGTTTTCTTCATCTATAAAATGATAATGACATCTATTTAATAGGCTATTCTGAGCCTCCTGAGACATGATGGGGTCTGACATATGGTGGATATTTAATACATTAGCTCACTAGGTTACCCATCAAGATAGGAAGAGATTATTTTTTCTGTTTATCATGACATAGTTTTTTTTGTATGTGAGAACTCAATGGGCTTTGCCTTGATCAATGAAATGCCTGGGGATTATGACTTTAGTTTGTGTGTGGAAACAAAATTCATGTCCCAAACCAGAGTCAGTCCTCTTTTGCACAATTTGAATGGTGGATAAAAGAAGAGGTTGAACTGCAGAATGCCTGGTGAACTGTGATTAACTCACTCTGTAAACTTACTCACTGTAAGTTGCTATTGCCCTGCCAATAAGTAATAAGATTGTTAGTTATCACAAATACCAGGTCACTAGCCTTAGGATTCTGTTTCAGAAGGTATGGGAAGGACCTAGAAATCCTTATTAAAAGAAAAATTCTCAGGTAGTTTTGAGTGTAAGCCACATGGGAAAACAAGATGTGACACTGATTTGAATCCCAGTCCTTTTACATGCTTGCACATTTTTTTTGAGTCAGTCTCTCCTTACTTGTAAAATGAGAATAGCCAGCTTGCCTTTTAAGTAGTTAAGAGGATTCAACAAGTCAGTGCAGCCCCGTGGTAAGTGTTCAATAATTGTTAATTTTCTTTTTTTTTCCTTTAACATATTTGTTTTGACTTATACAGATGCTCTATTATTCTTGGTTAGTGCATTCCATTGATTAAATGATTGGACCAATGAGGCCTGAGTCATGATTTCTAGCTCGGCATAGGCCAAGACACATTCCTTAGTACCACAGTCAGAGAGGTACATGTAATCTTGCCAAATAAATCCACTTGGTCTCAAGACAGCATTGATAGAATTTGCATGGGTCAGGGGTAGGCACAAAGCCAGTCCAACCACTGAAAAAATAGCTCAAAATGTATGGTATTAATGTATGAGTTTCCTATAGAAATCTCAGCATGCCAGTGAATGATTTGGGCATACACTACCCTATCTTCAGGGCTTAATAGGGGACTGAAAAGCTTCCAATTTGGCTAAAAGTCTGTTTACATATATTTGAGATAAGTTGAAGTGAGGGAATTACTAGGTAATTCATTTCCAAAAATGTTTTCATTGTCTGGTTCTTCTCGAACCGTCTAAATTTCACTGTACCATCCAGCAACCACTAGCCCCATGTAACTATGATATTCGTAAAATGTGCCTAGTCTAGGTTGGGTGTGAAATGTGTTTTACATGGAAAAATACATACCAGTTTCGGAACAGTGCAAATGAATGTAAGATATCTTATTGACAATTGTAAATACTTATTGCATGTTGAGATGAAAATATATTGGAAATATTGGGCTAGATAAAAGGTATTAACTTCACCTATTTATTTTTACATCTTTTAATGTGGATCCTAGTCAATTTAAAATTACACATTATATTTTCATAGGCAAGTGCTGGTCTAGATTATTTGCCCTGTTTCTGTATTTCCTTCAGTATGTGTTTCTTGTTGCTTTTAATACTATATGTTTGGCTGTCACTCTGTAATCTGTAATGTAAAAATATGCCTATCTGACATGATTCCTTATGAGATGAGACACTTCATGTAAATTTAGGAGTTTGATTTTATTTGAAATGTGACCACAAACCTTGAGAATAAACAGATATTGAAGTAAACAGCTATATTCTGACAAAAGTGCATTAGATTCTTATAAATTAGAATCTTTGAAAAGTATTGTTAAGTATTTATCACTCATCTGCCAAAACATTCCCAGACACATATACATATTCAGCTTCCTTGGTCTCTGTGTAGTTAAAATATTTTATTGTTTGTAGGACTGGAAAAAAAAACTCAAGAAAAATGTATTGTTTTCTTCATTCAAATGAAATTATCCTTTGTGTTTACCAACAGCCAGATATCAAAAAGGTATAATTTTTATTATTTAAAAAAACTGGTAGTTGCATTGCTTACAGAGGACTGATTAAATGTGACCTACTTATTCCTTGATATTGTTAAAAATTCCTTTTTCAATATATTATTTGCAAATTTTGCAGAAGACTTCATCAATGCATGAAGAAAACAGAAGCTAGTTGGAAGGATGGCAGATCATTCTCATTTCAAAATATATGCTTGAAAAAGATCCAAATGTAATAACAAAGTAGAATTTTAATCTGCTCTTTTCATCTTTTTTTCTGTTCTAGTGCCCTGATTTTTCAAGGTATCTGATATGTTAATTCTTTAGGCTTCTTTTAAATATTTTCTCTTGAATTATATTCAGAAACAACTAAAGCATACTATAAATAGTGCCTTTAGGTGACATCTTTTTGAATCTCCTTTACAGTGCATTTTTGGGATAAATATTTTTTCTCTTAAAATTCTGATTTTTTTCTTTTCTCCATTGATGTTCCTTCTCAGTTTTCTAATTGGAACCCTTTTTAGCTTATGTCCTTAGTAAAACTTTTTCTGTCATTAAATAATTAAACTTTCTTCGTCTTGTTTTCTAAATATGTCATTTCCTTTTTGTATTTCTTAAGCTTCTTCAGTTGTTTTATTTTGTAGTTTCTTCTTGGCAATCCTATATTTCTAGGCTATTGTATGATTTCAATAGTAAGATGTATAAAAACTTTAAAAAATCCCCCATAATAGAGCTTTTTGTCACTATATTTTTAAATTTTACCCCCATCATAGAGCTTTTTGTCATTATATTTTTTAATTTTAAAGAATAACTGTGTAAGTTGTTGTAGTAATATGCACCTGTAGTCTTAGCTACTTGGGAAGCTGAGGCAGGAAAACTGCTTGAGCTAAGGAGCTCAGGGCTGTAGTGTACTATGATTGTGTCTGTGAATAGCCACTGCACTCCAGCCTAGGCCACACAGTAAGATGCTGTCACTAAAAAAAAAAAAAAAAAAAAGAAGAAGAGTTATATTATTCATTTCCAAGAATGCCAAGGTATGATATATGAGGAAACACATATATATATATATATATATATATATATATATATACACACACACACATACATATACGTATATATGTATGTATATATATTTCCTAATAAATCATAACTATGAGGAAATACCTTTGCATTCTTGGAAAAAGACTATATATATATTCTTGGAAATAAATACATATATATACACACACATATATAAATATATGTTCGTTCTTCTGTTTTCCTGTACTTAAATATGAAGAGGAAATATATATACATACACACACACACACACACACACATATATATATATATATATACACACACAAAGACATACACATATCCATGTGTATTTGTATATATTATGTACATATATGGATGTAAACCCACACATGCTGTAGCTATCTGGTATTACTAAGACTATCCTTAAGAATCAACTTTTTTACATAACTAAGTCTCTGACATAATTTTTTTCACAGCTTTTATTTCATCTTCATATTTAAGCGCAGGAAAACAAAAGAACAAACAACAGTAAGAACAACAATGGCCTGGGATGAATAATAGCACTCATTGGTTTCGATCCTATTGCACAGCACCAGTCAATCCTTCCCTTGACGAAGCATGAATTTTAAAGATGCCCTTACATTGGCTGAATCCTCTGTTGGTTTGTGGCTCTCCTCAGACACTTCAGGGGCTGTTGGCACAGACACAGGAAGCAAAGGGGATCTTGCTTTTCCAGCCAACCCAAGGGATGCTGTTTTCACATGGGTCTTAGGAAGAGTGGGCCCTGAAATAGAAAACACAGAGTGATGAAAGGAACATTCTGCGGAACACTTTCTCAAGTATATATGCCATATCCAGTGGATTGGCATTGATTTTAGGTTATTGCTCATTCCGTAGTGTAAAGATGAATTCTGACACAATGAGTGAGGTCATTTTATATCTCCTAAATGGAAGACAAATTCTGATTAGGCTTCTCCAGATGCAGCTCCACTAGCTATATGTAATTACAAGTAATTGCGAATCACGCTGTGAAAAGTTGCTTGAGAGTTCTGGACTGTTCATCACACCCTATAAAGTGCCAGGCAAGCTTATTTGGTGCCAGTCTCAGCTTAGGGCCAGAAAGCCCTGTTCTAAACCATCTAAATAAGCCCTAAGTTGTCTAGCAGAACCAAAGAAGATTTGTGGAGTTAGAAGAGATGGTTGCTCTGTTCTACAAGTGAGCATTAGATGTTAGAATAAAATAAAGTCCATCATGGCTAACCAGATAGACTGTCATTCTTGATTCTATTTGGAGACAAAAAAAAGATACAATTTTGCTCTAATCTTTATGGCTTTTGTCAACGAAAGACATTCTGTTGCTCATGAAAATCATTTGAGGCACTGCTGAGTATCTAATAGATGATATTTCTGTCTACTATAAATAAGCACTGCCTTTTTGGGGGGAACTGAAATTTGCCTTATAAATCCTGCTTAGCTTGTAGCACTAATACAATTTTGTCCCTATAGCCTAAAATAAAACTTTATGTCGGGCGCAGTGGCTCAAGCCTGTAATCCCAGCACTTTGGGAGGCCGAGGCGGGTGGATCACGAGGTCAAGAGATCGAGACCATCCTGGTCAACATCGTGAAACCCCGTCTCTACTGAAAATACAAAACATTAGCTGGGCATGGTGGCGCGTGCCTGTAGTCCCAGCTACTCAGGAGGTTGAGGCAGGAGAATTGCCTGAACCCAGGAGGCGGAGGTTGCGGTGAGCCGAGATCGAGCCATTGCACTCCAGCCTGGGTAACAAGAGTGAAACTCCATCTCAAAAAAATATAAAAAAATAAATAAAAATAATAAAATAAAACTTTATAAAGGCTTATTGAATCACCTAGTACATCACCCATATGTAAGGGGTTTTGTCATTCTTAGCATTGTAACCAAGAGTTCAACAGAAAAGGTATTAGAGAAAGCCATGAAAAGGCAGTGGCCTGAGTTCTCTTCTGTCATGAGAGATGTCATTTTAGTTCTAATGGTTATAATGTGGTCCTATATTTTGCTAAGAAAAACTTGTTTGGGCTACACTTTGGAAAACAGAATTCTAGTTAATAAAGCTCAGAGGTTACTCCACAATCAGTTATGTAAATAGGAGTCATCTGTTTATTGGGAAGGAAACAATGAAAATAATAAATAAATCTAATAAATCAGCAGTCTGCCAGGTGCTGGTCACTAGAAATGTTAAATCCTGACATAAGCATCTTTTTCCTTACCATGACCTAACATGACATTTCTTCATATTTATGCTTTTTCACTCTTAAACTTTAGTGATCAAAAGTCTGTAATTCGAGTGATTTATGATAAGAGGGTGATATTCTCTTCATGGTACCTCAGACGAGAAGTGAAATGAAATGTGAATTGTTTCCTTAAGAGTGGAAATAATATTTACTGAATACCTACAAAAGTCTAGATCTATGCCAAGCATTTTAATTTCATTTGGGGCAAAATAACATGGTGAGGGAGAATTGGGGATTTACAGTGAGTCTAGCGTGCATTCAGATCTGCGCAATTTCTTGTCAACTAAACCTGTCTTGGCCTGTTTTTCATCTGTAAAATAGTAGAGATACTAGTAATTTGTTAGGATTAAAAGAGATTATGTATTTAAAGTGGCTGATACCTAGTAACTTGTTCAAAGAGGGTTAACTATTCACGCTGTGAAAAGTTGCCTGGGAGCTCTGGACTGTGATGGACTGTCCAGAGCCTATGAAATGTCAGGCAAGCTTATTTGGCGCCAATAATAGTTATCAAAAGAGGGCTATTTTTAATATTAATCATTGTATATTCTTATTATATATTAATATTTTTCCAAACAATCCTGCTAAGTATTCTTATTCTTGGTTCACATATGGAGGTGCCAAAATGAAGAAAAAATAAGTAGCTTGCCTAAGTTCTCACATTTAGAAATGGGCAGGCAGTATAAGAGTTTACACCAACATCTGTCCAACTCCATGAAACAAATGAAGGTTGATCACTAGCTTGTTGACCTAGCCCATCCAATTTACATGGGTTTTTTGAGGAAGCAATATCAATGAACGTAAAATCTAGTTCAAGGACTATAAATTTTGGGGTAAAGACTACTTTTTATAATATCGTTTCTCATAACTGACTTGTAATTGAAAGGGAAAAACAAAACTTTAATCAACTCCAGCACTGTTTTTTAAATATATACAAACATAAAACTTGCTGTAAGCATCATACCTTATAGTTCTTACGCCATGTTATAAAACAAAAACACGCTTAAACAGAAAGGGCCTAAAAAATAGTACAATTTGGATTATAATCATTAATTTAATATGATAAATTAGATTGTTGGGCTAAAACAAAATTGCCATATGAATTTGATACTGTTGCTATGTCACGATCATTTTGGTTTGTCATATATGGCCAGTTTTCATTCTGAACATTTTCTAACTCAACAATATGCAAGATCTCATTCATACAGGGATTGTAATGTCAGGTGATCTTCACTGGATGTGAATGGTTTACCTCTAACCCCCCACATACCAGTTTTTTTTTTTTTTAATAGCTTCTGCTGACTATAACCATGGTGTTCCTGATGCCATCTTAATTGTAAACCCAAATAGGAAGGCAGGTCTTAAAAACCTTGGCAGGGTGATTCTATCAAATGGTCTTATACATACCCCAGCATGTGAAATTCATGTTGGTATTTTAGGTTATTATTTAAGTGAAGGCATAAAATTTAAAAAAGAATTCACAAAGTTTAAACTCTTAAAAAAGAGGCATAAACCTTGAGAACATATGTACCAACCACGTATTTTGAATTGTGTTGCCTGAATTAGTTTGTATACACTTCAAGAATGCTTTCAACATTCTGATTAAATTTGAATTCATAATAGTTTTATTGTCAAAAAAGCAGTTCCTCTTAGCACCTTCCAGGAGCTAGCTCTTATCCTTTCCTGTGTTTAACAGAGCAGCTACATTTTAGAAATGAACACTTGTCTCTACATATTTTTTTGCACATATCTTTTACTTATTTTTGTCCTAGACTCTCTTGATCATAAAGCCTATTAATTTACTTTAAAATTTTCATTTTACAAACATGTTTAAGAAATTTAGCTACTTCTGAAAATTTAAAATTTCATATGTAACCAAACACAGGCAGTGGATGTTTAACACATTCTGAAAATCAATTCACTGTAACATAGTTATCCTCAAGAGAAAGTCAAAGGCATTGGTATAGCTTATTATGTAGGAAATTCAAGTAAGGGCCAGTTCCTATTCTGTCCTAAGAAACATAAAAGTAAATATTCTTTTAGAATGTACCAGACTGTTGTATATAATTCCATAACGTGTACCTCATCACAATTTTTTGGTCAGTTTTACATGCAGATAAATGAATTCCTAGGCATAGCCTATGGTTATTACAATGGAAATATGTTCTTATGGTGTATTTTCTTCCCAGGATTCCAAACACGTAGGTGTATTGCACTATGTATATCATACTGCATCATCCATACTCCTATTATTACAATAGGGCACGGGCATACCTGAATAGTGCCATCACTCAAACTCACTAGAAAGTTCATTATAATAATTGATTTTCTCTAGTGCCCAGGTTACAGTTATACATGCAAAATGTATGAGTGTTGAACAAATGTACAATACATGGTGAGCCTCACAAAAGGAATCAAAGACATTGTTTCGGCTCAAAGACCACACAGAGTGTTTAAACCTCAGATGACTGCCTTTTCTCAAGTAATATTCATAGAATTACAGAAATTTAGAATGCTGGAACCTCAAGGGCCTTTGGAGCTCATCAAATGACCTTCCTTTTATTTTTTGGAAGATAATACTGGTGTCCCCAGAGATCAAGAGATCAAGGTAGAATTAATTTCATAAAATTCTAGTAGAGGGAAAGAATTTGAACTATCTCCCAGAGTTCATTGTCAGCAAGATTTGACTGGGATATTCTATGGCCTTAAATATTTTTCTTTCCTTTTCCTGTAAGTGCAATTAAAGAAAAGAGTATGAGGGAAATTTCCCAGGAGAGATTTATTAACAACCAATAAGGCAACTGTGGTCTCAAAATTGCCCTTTAGTTAAGGAGAATAAATGTTTTAAAAGCAAGATTTCCACAAAAACATCCTTTGCTCAAATGCAGACACCATGTTCGTGGTTGTGCATAACTCCATCCTTTCATGATGTATTTGTGTAGATTCAGCATTCCATATTTCAAGCCTGTGCGCTGGTGAAACCTGGGTCCTTATAAGCTCACCAAGCAGTGCTTTTTCCTTTACTTAAGTACTTGTAGCTCACCAAGCATTAATAGCTTCTTTCTTGATTTTCTGGTCTGCATCCCTGTTCTTTTGTGGGGCTATGAGACATGGCTTTAATCTTTCACCTGTGCCTAAGACCTGATCAGTCACCTTCTCATGTAGCTAAATTCTCAATCCATCTTCTACACCATTTAAACCAAGTAATCAGTTTTATATAAAATAATCAGTCTCCTGGTTTAGACTACGTTCAAATGAGAAAGCAGTGTGGTCATCAGGCATTTGGATTAGTGGGATTAGTGAGTGAGGCCTGGGGCTTGGTGGAATCCAAGCAGGATACTGAACACCATACTGCAGCTTCTCACTTGCTGATGGACTGCTACTGTTGAGAAACCTTTTGTCCTTAATCCTAATCTGTTCTTCCATATTAAACCTTCCTAGATTTCAATTACTTTGATATTGAAATGGGTCATTGCCACATTTCCTGGGAGACTAACTGTATGTTTCTACACTGCTTGCAGAAGCCAGGTTAAAAGCCAACTTTGTTTATGCATCCCTGGCCTCACCCATTCTTGGTTACTCCTTCTTGATAAAGGACTGCCTTGAGGCATGAGAGTCTTTGATGTGCCTGGCAGTGTTTTGACTCTCTGGAAGAGAGCCACCATCCTACCCAAGAAGGAATGGAAATTACTGCAATTAGAAAACAAAACAAAACAGAAAACATATTACATTGGGATATCAAAGTGCTGTTCTTTAATGTCAAGTAATGATAGAATTTTTGATGACTTTTCTATGTTGGTAGATCTAGATTGTAGGTACAAGGAAAGATTCATATTTATTTATTCACTTTGGAGAACACCACTTAACATTGATAATTGGCCTAAACATGAACACTTTTCATAAAATTTCTTTGAGCTCTATCAGAAATATGTATCAAAGTAAAACAAAAGCGAAAAATTAAAAGAATCTCTTCCATGGCTCCTAGCTGTTAATTTAATATAATTTTAACCTTGGAATCAGTGTCCTTTGGGATCTCTTCCAAATACGAAAAGTGATTTCCAAAATGTAGTCAGAAAAACCCACTTCATTTTGGGAGAGGGAGGTGCTCAAGCCTGAGTGGGGGCTAGTGAGAAGAGGATCAGTACTGGGACTCTGGGAAATTGGAATAATCTCCCTTCATTTTGCACACAGGCCTTGAGAGATGAAGGGCTCTCACCCTGAAGTCTAAGCTGATCTATAGTATTATTATTGTTTCCATGACAGTAAACTCTGTGTGATCTATACAATGAATTCAAAGTACTGAATGAGTGCTCAAACAAATATCCAAATATTAAAGAAGCATTCTAGCCTAGGACCTAGTTTTGTGACCTTTGTTCAATGGTCTAATTTCTTTGGATTTGGGGGTCTTTATATCTATAAATGTAAAAAATTTAATTTTTAAGTTATTAGCTATGAAAATTTCACAAGGAAGGATAATATAGCTATTCTACCTGTGCTTAATTTTACATTTGGGCTTCTTGCCTCTCCTTAAGATTTAGGAAGAATTAGTTAATTGAATCCAAAGGAATCTCCAACAAGTTAAAGCTTAACTCAAATTGCAATAATTGAGTTTTAAACCAGTGCTTTGTAAAAAGTAAATGTTGTATCATTTTTTTTCTTAAAATTATTAGTGAAAAGCTATACCAACAATTAAGGTTTTATTGCTTTTGTATTTCAAACAGATATTCTAAGTAAAAATAAGTGGTATTATGTTCTAAGTTTAAATGATCCATGGCTAATTGAAAAATTTAAATTTATGAATGCTCAATCTGAAGCTACTGTAGAATTTCCCCTACCCAGGGTGCATATTGGAGAAGTTTCAGGCGACCCTTCTGTGGAACGCTGGCTGTTGATGTGCTAAATAAACGTTCTTACACTGATATACAACTAATTAAGTGAGCATCATTTTGGTTTTAATGTTATCTCCTCAGCAGGACCCACTAAGAGGGGTAAATATAAATGAACTTGAGTTCTGAGATGGGCTAGCAGTGTGCATCAGGTGCAGATGAGCAGTCTCAGCAGGAATTTACTGTTTTAAGCTTCATTTTCGCAGTATAGTTATTAAACATTTCATTTACTCATTAGGTACATAATATATGACTGCCAGGTGCAGACTCCTGCTAGCATCTCTCTTCAAAAGGTTTTCCCATGTAAAATGATTTTCTTTTCTTTTTTTTTTTTTTTTTTTGGTGAGAAACATTAGGATGCAGCTGAAATGGAATATAAAAACCTCATCGGGGTCAGATCAGAGGCCAACACATAGCATAGTTTTGATTTCACTATTAACTCACATCTTCTCCCACTTTTTCCTATTTCCTACTTCATTTTCCATTCCTTTACCCGTAAGTATAAAGTTAAAAAGAATGGGTTTGAAGAAGCCTGAGCTCTCATCTCTACTTTGTCTCTGGTCCATTCAGGGATGTCAGACAGAATGAAATGTCCTCTGTCTAGTTTCCATGTGAACCAGAATATTATTCTTAAATATATTTATTATTAAGTAACTGGTCTGTGCTCAGGTTATCTTGGGGCGGATATAGAAGTGTCACATAATCATCTACACTTCTGACAGGCAAGCAGCTTTTAAGGCTATGAGAGAAATAAGAAATATGTATGGGGAACTTTGTATAATACTCTACCTTTTGATCTTCAAAAAATGAACAAAAAGAGAGTAGCTGCATTTACTTAGACACAATAGCCTCAGGTGTCCTCATAAGTCATCGAATTTCAAGCTATAAATTTTGCATCAATCTTAAGGCATTTTAGTCTACCATGTCAATTGTACTTTAAGGGTGGTAAACATCTCTAAATGCTACTTCTGGGAAGAGAAACTTTGTGTTCTTCTCCAAACCTTCTTATTTCTCCTTAAAAATAAGAGAAACAGCCTATTTGCCTGATAAGGTGCCCTGCTCCCCTGCCTGCTCCTTTCTTCTTCTCCCATTGTAAGACAGGGCTACTCGGAGTCACAAGTATCCTGGCTTTCATTGGGCCATCTGTCTGTGAAAAGTGAGGGGAGAGGATTAATGTACTAATGAACACTACTCAAATTTTTAAACCTGCTTGGGTTTGACATTGGGCACTGACATTGAAGACCTTCTGTCCTTAAACTTCACAAGGGTTGCATTTGCTAAGCAAACAAGGCAAGGCCTGACTCCAGGAGTCCCAGCTATTTCGATATTGTCTGTTACAGTTTACAGCTAGCAAGCCCAGGAGTCTTGTAGTCAGGGTGGGGAGGAAGAGGTCTTCTACCTACTGCTACCATTTTCCAAAAGGCTATAATTCTCTGGAATCCTTGATTCCCATTTGGTTATAAATACCTTGTCACTATTATTTTTATAAATTGGAATCTAGAGAGAGAAAGGTTAAAATTTAGTACGCTCTGTCCCACCTACAGGTACCTAAACTACAATAAAACACATTTTCCTGCATTTTCTTATATGTTCTTTTTTAAACTATTTATTTATTATACTTTAAGTTCTGGGGTACATGTGCAGAACGTGTAGGTTTGTTACATAGGTACACACGTGCCATGGTGGTTTGCTGCATCCATCGCCCCGTCATCTACATTAGGTATTTCTCCTAATGCTATCTCTCCCCAATACCCCCTCACCCTGCTATCCCTATCCTAGCACCACACCCCGACAGGCCCCGGTGAGTGATGTTCCCCTCCCTGTGTCCATGTGTTCTCATTGTTCAACTCCCACTTATAAGTGAGAACATGCAGTGTTTGGTTTTCTGTTCTTGTGTCAGTTGGCTGAGAATGATGGATTGCAGCTTCATCCATGTCACCGCAAAGGACATGAACTCATCCTTTTTTTGGCTGCATAGTATTCCATGGTGTAAATGTGCCGCATTGTCTTTATCCAGTCTATTACTGACAGGCATTTGGGTTGGTTCTAAGTCTTTGTTGTGAATAGTGCCATAATAAATATACGTGTGAATGTGTCTTTATAATAGAATGATTTATAATTCTTTTAGGTATATACCCAGTAATGGGATTGCTGGGTCAAATGGAATTTCTAGTTCTAGATCCTTGATGAATCGCCATACTTTCTTCCACAGTGGGTGAACTAATTTACACTCCCAGCAACAGTGTAAAAGTTTTCATAATTCTCCACATCCTCTCCAGCATCTGATATCTTGATTTTTTAATGATCACCATTCTCACTGGCATGAGATGGTATCTTAATGTGGTTTTGATTTGCATTTCTCTAATGACCAGTGATGAGGAGCTTTTTCTTTTTTTCCCATTGGCTGCATAAATGTCTTCTTTTGAGAAGTGTCTGTTCATATCCTTTGCCCGCTTTTTGATGGGGTTGTTTTTCTCTTGTAAATTTCTTTAAGTTATTTGTAGATTCTGGATATTCGCCCTTTGTCAGATGGGTAGATTGCAAAAATTTTTTCCCATTCTTTTGGTTGCCAGTTCATTCTAATGTTACTTTCTTTTGCTGTGCAGATGCTCTTTAGTTCAATTAGATCCCATTTGTCTATTTTGGCTTTTGTTGCCATTGCTTTTGGTGTTTTAGTCATGAAGTCCTTGCCCATGCCTATGTCCTGAATGGTATTTCCTAGGTTTTCTTCTAGGGTTTTTATGGTGTTAGGTCTTAGGTTTAAATCTTTAATCCATCTGGAGTTAATTTTTGTATAAGGTGTAAGGAAAAGATCCAGTTTCATCTTCCTGCATATAGCTAGCCACTTTTCCAAACATCATTTATTAAATAGGGAATCCTTTTCCCATTGCTTGTTTTTGTCAGGTTTGTCAAAGTTCAGATGGTTGTAGATGTGTGACATTGTTTCTGAGGCCTCTGTTATTTTCCATTGGTCTATATCTCTGTTTAGTACCAGTACCATGCTGTTTTGATTACTATAGCCTTGCAGTGTAGTTTGAAGTCAGGTAGCATGATGCCTTCAGCTTTGTTTTTTTTTTTTTTTTTTTTTTTTTTTGCTCAGGATTGTCTGGGCTGTGCAGGCTTATTTTATTTTATTTTTTTCCAATTCTGTAAAGAAAGTCAATGGTAGCTTGATGGGGATAGCATTGAATCTAGAAATTACTTTTGGCAGTATGGCCATTTTCATGATGTTAATTATTCCTAACCATGAGCGTGGAAGGTTTTTCCATCTGCTTGTGTTCTCTCTTATTTCCTTGAGCAGTGGTTTGCAGTTATCCTTGAAGAGTTCCTTCACATCCCTTGTTAGTTGTATTCCCAGGTATTTTATTCTCTTTGTAGCAATTGTGAATGGAATGGAAGTTCACTCATGATTTTGCTCCCTGCTCGTTATTCGTGTATAGGAATGCTTGTGATTTTTGCACATTGATTTTGTATCCTGAGACTTTGCTGAAGTTGCTTATCAGTTTAAGGAGATTTTGGGCTGAGATGATGGGGTCTTCTAAATATACAATCATGCAATCTGCAAATTCAGATAATTTGACTACCTCCTTTCCTCCCTAATTGAATACCCTTTATTTCTTTTTCTTACCTATTGCCCTGGCCATAACTTCCACTACTCTGTTGAATAGAAGTGGTGAGAGTGGGCATCCTTGTCTTGTGCCAGTTTTCTTTTTTGTTTGTTTGTTTTGTTTTGTTTTGAAACAGAGTCGTCAGGCACCAGGCTGGAGTGCAGTGGCACAATCTTGGCTCACTGCAATCTCCACCTCCTGGGTTCAAGTAATTCTCTTGCCTCAGCCTCCTGATTGGCTGGGACTACAGGCATGCACCACCATACCCAGCTAATTTTTGTATTTTTTAGTAGAGACGGGGTTTCACCATGTTGGCCAGGATGGTTTCAATCTCTTGACCTCGTGATCTGCCAGCCTCAGCCTCCCAAAGTGCTAGGATTATAGGCGAGAGCCACCACGCCAGGCCAGTTTTCAAAGGAGATGCTTCCAGTTTTTGCCAACTCAGCATGATATTGGCTGTGGGTTTGTCATAAATATAGCTCTTATTATTTTGAGGTACATGCCATGGATACCTAGTTTGTTGAGAATTTTTAGCATAAAGGGCTGTTGAATTTTGTCAAATGCATTCTCTGCATCTATTGAGATAATCATGTGGTTTTCGTCTTAGGTTCTGTTTATGTGATGGATTACATTTATAGATATGCATATGTTGAACCAGCCTTGCATCCCAGGGATGAAGCCGACTTGATTGTGATGGATAAACTTTTTGATCTGCTGTTGGATTTTGTTTGCCATTATCTTATTGAGGATTTTTGCATCAATGTTCATCATGGATATTGACCTGAAATTTTGTTTTTTCATTGTGTCTCTGCTGGGTTTTGGTACTAGGATGATGTCGGTCTCATGAGTTAGAGAGGATTCCCTCTTTTTGTATTGTTTGGAATAGTTTCATTAGGAATGATATTAGCTCCTCTTTGTACCTCTGGTAGAATTCGGCTGTGAACCTATCTGGTCCTGGACTTTTATTGGTTGGTAGGCTACTTATTGCTGCCTCAATTTTAAATCTTGTTATTGGTCTATTAAGGGATTCAACTTGTTCCTGTTTAGCATTGTGAAGGTGTAAGTTTTCTTCTAGATTTACTGGTTTATTTGCATAGAGGTTTTTGTAGTAATCTCTGATCATAGTTTGTATTTCTGTGGGATCAGTGGTGATATCCCCTTTAGCATTTTTTATTGCATCTATTTGAGTCTTCTCTCTTTTATTAGTCTGGTTAGCGGTCTATATATTTTGTTGATCTTTTCAAAAAATCAACCCCCAGATTAATTGACTTTTTGAAGGGTTTTTGTGTGTGTGTGTCTCTATCTCCTTCAGTTCTGCTCTTAATTATTTATTGTCTTCTGCTAGCTTTTGAATTTGTTTGATCTTGCTCCTCTAGTTCTCTTAATCATGACATTAGGGTGTCAATGTTAGATCTTTCCTCACTTTTCTTGTGGGCATTTAGTGCTATAAATTTCCCCCTAGACACTGCTTCAAATGTGTCCCAGAAATTCTGTTATGTTGCATTTTCATTCTCATTAGTTTCAAAGAGCATCTTTATTTCTGCCTTCATTACTTTATTTATCCAGTAGTCATTCAGGAGCAGGTTGTTCAGTTTCCTTATAGTTGTGTGGTTCTGAGTGAGATTTTTTTTTTAATTAATTTATTTAACTTTAGGTGCATACTATATCTGGCATTTCTCTCCATGTTATCTCTCCCCACCCTTCCTTCCCTCCCCAACCCTCACTGTCTCTCCCCTACCCCCCTCAGCTGCCCCCAGTGTGTGATGCTCCCCTCCCTATGTCCATGTGTTCTCATTGTCCAACACTCACCTATGAGTGAGAACATGCAGTGTTTGGCTTTCCATTCTTGTGTCAGTTTGCTGAGAATGATGGTTTCCAGATTCATCCAAGTCCCCACAAAGGACATGAACTCATCGTTTTTTATGGCTGCATAGTATTCAATGGTGTATATGTACCATATTTTCTTTGTCCAGTCTGTCATTGATGGGCAGTTGGGTTGGTTCCAGGTCATTGCTATTGTACACAGGGCTGCAGTGAACATATGTGTGCATGTGTCTTTATAGTAGAACGATTTATAGCTCTTTGGGTATATGCCCAGTAATGGGATTGCTAGGTCAAATGGAATATTCCTAGATCCTTGAAAAATTGCCAAGCTGTCTTCCACAGTGGTTGAACTAATTTACACTCCCACCAACTGTGTAAGGGTGTTCCTATTTCTCCACATCCTTTCCAGCATCTCTTGTCTCCAGGTTTTTTAATGATCGCCATTCTAACTGGCGTGAGATGATATCTCAATGTGGTTTTGATTTGCGTTTCTCTAATGACCAGTGATGATGAGCATTTTTTCATGTTGTTGGCCTCATATATGTCTTCTTTTGTAAAGTGTCTGTTCATATCCTTCACCCACTTTTGAATGGGGTTATTTGTTTTTTCTCTTGTATACCTGTTTTAGTTCTTTGTAGATTCTAGATATTAGCCCTTTGTGAGATGGGTAGGTTGCAAAAATTTTTTCCCATTCTGTTGGTTGCAGATTCACTCTTATGATGGTTTCTTTTGCTGTACAGAAGCTCTGAATTTTAATTAAATCCCATTTTTCTATCTTGCCTTTTATTGCCATTGCTTTTGGTGTTTACTCATGAAGTCCTTGCCTATGCCTATGTCCTGGATGGTTTTGCCCATGTTTTCTCTTAGTGTTTTTATGGTGTTAGGTTTTATGCTTAAGTCTTTAATCCATCTGGAGTTAATTTTAGTGTAAGTGATAGGTAGGGGTCCAGTTTCTGCTTTCTGCACATTGCTAGCCAGTTGTCCCAACACCATTTATTAAACATGGAGTCCTTCCCCATTGCTTGTTTTTGTAAGGGTTTGTCAGAGATCAGATGGTTGTAGATGTGTGGTATTTCTTCTGGGGCCTCTGTTCTGTTCCAGTACCAGTACTGTGCTGTTTTGATTACTGTAGCCTTGTAGTATAGTTTGAAGTCTGGCAGTGTGATGCCCCCAGGTTTGTCCTTTTTGCTTAGGATTGTCTTGGCTATACAGGCTCTCTTGTGATTCCACATGAAGTTTAAAGTGTTTTTTTCCAGTTTTGTGAAGAAGGTCATTGGTAGCTTGATGGGAATAGCATTAAATCTATAGATCACTTTGGGCAGTATGGCCATTTTCACTATATTAATTCTCCCTAACCATGAGCATGAATGTTTTTCCATCTGTTTGTGTCCTTTCTTATTTCGTTGAGCAGTGGTTTGTAGTTCCCCTTGAAGAGGTCCTTTACTTCCTTTGTTAATTGTATTCCTAGGTATTTTATTCTCTTTGTAGCAGTTGTGAATGGTAGTTTGCTCTTGATTTGGCTCTCTGTTTGTCTGTTATTGGTATATAGGAATGCTTATAATTTCTGCACATTGATTTTGTATCCTGAGACTTTGCTGAAGTTGCTTATCTGTTTCAGAAGATTTTGGGCTGAGACAATGGGGTCTTGTAAATATATAATCATGTCATCTGCAAATAGAGACAGTTTGACTTCCTCCTTTCCTAATTGAATACCCTTTATTTCTTTTTCTTGCCTGATTGCTCTGGCTAGAACTTCCAATACTATACTGAATAGGAGTGGTGAGAGAGGGAATCCTTGTCTAGTGCCAGATTTCAATGGGAATTCTTCCCTCTTTTGTTTATTCAGTATGATATTGGCTGTAGGTCTGTCATATATAGCTTTTATTATTTTGAGACACGTTCCATCAATACCTAGTTTATTGCAAGTTTTTAGCATAAAGGGCTGTTGAATTTTGTTGAAGGTCTTTGCATCTATTTAGATAATCACGTGGTTTTTGTCTTTGGTTCCATTTATGTGATGCATTATGTTTATGGATTTGCATATATTGAACCAGCCTTGCATCCCTGGGATGAAGCCTATTTGATTATGATGGATAAGCTTCTTGATATGCTGTTGCCATCTGTTTGCCAGTATTTTATGGAAAATTTTTGTGTCAATGGTCATCATGGATATTGGCCTGAAGTTTTCTTTTTTAGTTGAGTCTCTGCCTGGTAATGGTATCAGGATGATGTTGGTTTCATAAAATGAGTTAGGGAAGATTCCCTCCTTTTGTATTGTTTGATAGTTTCAGAAGGAATGGAACCAGCTCCTCTTGTTACGTCTGGTAGAATGTGGCTGTGAATCCGTCTGGACCTGGACTTTTTTTGGTTGGAAGGCTATTAATTGATGACTCTACTTCATCCCTTGTTATTGGTCTATTCAGGGTTTCAACTTCCTCCTGGTTTAGTCTTGGGAGTGTACAAGTGTCTAGGAATTTATCCATTTCTTCCTGGTTTACTGGTTTATGTGCATAGAGTTGTTTGTAGTAATCTCTGATGGTAGTTTGTATTTCTGTGGGATCAGTGGTGATAGCCCCTTTATCATATTTTATTGCATCTATTTGATTCTTCTCCCTTTTCTTTTTTATTCATTTGGCTAGCAGTCTATTTTGTTGGTCTTTTCAAAAAAACCAGCTCCTGGATTTATTGATTTTTTGAAGGGTTTTTTGTGTCTCTATCTCCTTCAGTTCTGCTCTGATCTTAGTTATTTCTCATCTTCTGCTAGCTTTTGAGTTTTGTTTTTTTTTTTTTTTTATCTTCCTCCTCTAGCCCTTTCAATTTTGTTGATAGTGTGTCAATTTTAGATCTCTCCTTTTCATGTGGGCATTTATTGCTATAAATTTCCCTGTCAACACTGCTTTAAAGGTGTCCCAGAGATTCTGGTAGGTTGGGTCTTCATTCTGATTGGTTTTGAAGAACATCTTTATTTCTGCTTTCATTTCATTGTTTATCCAGTTGACACTGAGAAACAAGTTGTTCAGTTTCCAAGTGGTTGTGCGGGTTTGAGTGTGTTTCTTAATCCTGAGTTCTAGTCTGATTGCGCTGTGGTCTGATAGACTGTTATGATTTCCATTCTTTTGCATTTGCTGAGGAGTGATTTGCTTCCCATGATATGGTCAATTTTAGAGTAAGTGCAATGTGGTGCTGAGAAAAATTTATATTCTGTGGATTTGGGGTGGATCCTTCTGTAGTGTCTATTAGATCTGCTTGGTCCAGGTCTGCATTCAAGTCCTGGATATCCTTGTTAATTTTCTGTCTTGTTGATCTAATATTGACAGTGGAGTGTTGAAGTTTCCCACTATTATTGTGTGGGAGTCTAAATCTCATTTTAGGTGATTAAGAACTTGCTTTATGTATCTGGGTGCTCCTGTGTTGGGTGTGTATATATTTAGGATAGTTAGCTCTTCTTGTTGGATTGATCCTTTTACCATTATGTAGTGTCCTTCTATGTCTCTTTTGATCTTTGTTGGTTTGAAGTCCATTTTATCAGATACTAGGATTGCAACCCCTGCTTTTTGTGTTCTCCATTTGTTTGCTAAAACTTCTTCCATCCCTTTATTTTGAGTCTATGTGTGTCTTTGTATGTGAGATGGATTTCCTGAATATGGTACACCAATGGGTTATGACTTTTTATCCAGTTTGCCAGTTTGTGTCTTTCTATTGGGGCATTTAGGCCATTTACATTCAATGTTACTATTGTTATGTATGAATTTGATCCTGCCATTTTGTTACTGGCTGGTTTTCTTTCCCATTAGTTGACTCATTTTCTTCATTGCATTTTTGGTCTTTGCCCACTGGTTTGCTTTTGCAGTGACTGGTACTTGTTCCTTTCTGTGCTTAGTGTTTCTTTCAGGAGCTCTTGTAGGGCAGGTCTGGTGGTGACAAAATCTCTCAGTAATTGCTAGTCTGTGAAGAATTTTATTTCTTTTTCACTTATGAAGCTTAGTTTGGCTGGATATGAGATTCTGGGTTGAAAGTTCTTTTCTTTTGAATGTTGAATGTTGGCCTTCACTCTCTTCTGGCTTGTAGGGTTTCTGTCAAGAGATCTGCTGTGAGTCTGATTGGCTTCCCTCTGTGGGTGACCTGACCTTTCTCTCTGGCTGCCCTTAGCATTTTTTCCTTCATTTAAACCCTGGTGAATCTGACGATTATGTGCCTTGGGGTTGCTCTTCTTGAGGAATATCTTTGTGGAGTTCTCTGTATTTCTTGAATTTGAATGTTGGACTGCCTTGCTAGGCTTGGGAAGTTCTCCTGGATATCCTGGAGCGTGTTTTCCAGCTTGGATTCATTCTCCCCATCATATTCAGGTATACCGATCAAGCATAGATTAGGTCTTTTCACATAATCCCATATTTTTTGGAGGCTTTGTTCATTGCTTTCGCTCTTGTCTTGCCTTCTCTTTTTATTTTATCGAGTTGATCTTCGATTTCTGATATCCTTTCTTCTGCTTGGTCAATTCAGCTATTAACACTTGTGTCTGCTTCACATAGTTCTCATGCTGTGTTTTTTAACTCCATCAAGTCATTTATGTTCTTCTCTAAGCTGGTTATTCTAGTTAGCATTTTGTCTAACCTTTTTACAAGGTTTTTGGTTTCTTTGCATTGAGTTAGGACGTGTTCCTTTAGCTCAGAAAAGTTTGTTATTATCCACCTTCTGAAGCCTGTTTCTGTCAATTTGTCACACTGCTTCTCAGTCATGATGTGATCCTGTGTTGTTGAGGAGTTGTGATCCCTTGAAAGAGAAAAGGTGTTTTGGTCTTTGATGGTTTCATCTTTTTTGTGCTGTTTTTATCCCATCTTTGTAGGTTTACCTGGCTGTGTTGTCAGGGAGCTGCTTGAAGAGGTCACTTGTCTGCCTGTGGAAGCGCTACTGGGTTTCTTGGGACTCCTTCAGGTTACTAGGGAAGCTTCCTGTGTCTTTTTTGTTTGTACTGGGAGATTAGGCCTGCCTCTTCCACTGACCTAGTGGCCCTACTGGGTTGTCAAGAATGCTGTCCCGTTGCTACATAGATTTCCTGTGTTTTTTATTAAAACATGTAGCCCAGTCCCACCCCTCTAATGGTGGGTTGTGCCCTTCCTCCACTGGGCTGGATCATTGAGGGTTCATCTCAGACTGTGGCACTGGCTGCACAACCCACTAGAGTCAGAGCTTCAGCAATCTGGGGTTTGTGGGGGAGGGTAAGGACCTGCCCAGCAGCACCCGGCCGGCCGCCTCCCCCTTTCAGCTTCTTCTCTCTCCAGTCATGGGGTAGGGGCCAGCCCAGCTGCTCTGGCTTATAGCTCCCTCTCTCTCTGGGTGGGGGGAAGGGGCAATAGCTCAGTCTGCAGGTTCTCCTGGCAGCCTTTTGGGCTTATGCTTCTGTTTATGTCTGTGTGCCAATCCAGGACACCATCCTAAATTATTGTTCAACTCTGTGCTTGTAATTCCTGGCACTTGACTGGCAAAGATCCCCTGTTCTGTGTATTGCTGAGGCTTTGGGGGAAGCCCTGTATCTGGACTGGAGTGCCAGAGAGGGAGCCTCCGAATTGCCAGTCAGGTGCACTTTCTGGGTGAAGCAGCACCCCTCCCCACCTAGGTCTGTCCTGAGTGGGCTATGCTCACTGTCGGACTAGACCCATTGAAATGCACCTGGTACCTCAGCTGGAGCCAGGAGATCTCTGGATTTCTGCATCTCTCTCACTGAGTGTTGTGCACTGGAGTTTATTCAGCCATCTTTGATGCCCCTCGAGTGAGTTTCTTAATCCTGAGTTCTAATTTGATTGCACTGTGGTCTAAGAGACTGTTATGATTTCCATTATTTTGCATTTGCTGAGGAGTGTTTTACTTCCAATTATGTGGTCAATTTTAGAATAAGTGTGATGTGGTGCTGAGAAGAATGTATATTCTGTGGATTTGGGGTGGAAAGTTCTATAGATGTCTATTAGATACATTTGGTCCAGAACTGCGCTCAAGTCCTGGATATCCTTGTTAATTTTCTGTCTCATTGATCTGTCAAATATTGACAATGGGGTGTTAAAGCCTCCCGATATTATTGTGTGGGAGTGTAAGTCTCTTTGTAGGTCATTAAGAACTTGCTTTATGTACCTGGTGCTCCTATATTGGGTGTATATATATTTAGGATAGTTTAGCTCTTCTTGTTGCATTGATCCTTTTACCATTATGTAATGCCCTTCTTTGTCTCTTTTGCTCTTTGTTGGTTTAAAGTCTGTTTTATCAGAGACTAGGATTGCAACCCCTGCTTTTTTTTGCTCTCCATTTGCTTGGTAAATCTTCCATCCCTTTATTTTGAGCCTATGTGTGTCTCTGCACATGAGATGGGTCTCCTGAATACAGCACACCAACGGGTCTTGACTCTCTATCCAATTTGCTAGTCTGTCTTTTGATTAGAGCATTTAGACCACTTACATTTAAGGTTAATATTGTTATGTACAAATTTGATCCTGCCATTTTGATGCTAGCTGGTTGTTTTGCCCATTAGTTGATGCAGTTTCTTCATTGTGTCAATGCTCTTTACAATTTGGTATGTTTTTGCAGTGGCTGGTACTGGATGTTCCTTTCCATCTTTAGTGCTTCCATCAGGAACTCTTGTAAAGTCATGTCTGGTGGTGATGAAATCTCTCATCATTTGCTTGTCCATAAAGGACTTTATTTCTCCTTTCCTTATGAAGCTTAGTTTGGCTGAATATGAAATTCTGGGTTGAAAATTCTCTTCTTTAACAATGTTGAATATTGGCCTCCACTCTCTTCTGGCTTGCAGGGTTTCTGCCGAGAGATCTGCTGTGAGTTTGATGGGCTTCCCTTTGTGAGTAACCTGACCTTTCTCTCTGGCTGCACTTACCATTTTTCCCTTCATTTCAACCCTGGTAAATCTGATGATTATGTGCCTTGGGGTTGTTCTTCTCAAGGAGTATCTTTGTGATGTTCTCTCTATTTCCTGAATTTGAATGTTGGCCTGCCTTGCTAGGTTAGGGATGTTCTCCTGGGTAATATCCTGAAGAGTGTTTTCCAACTTGGTTTCATTCTCCCTGTCACTTTCAGGTGCACTGATCCAATGTAGATTTGGTCTTTTCACATAATCCCATATTTCTCGGAGGTTTTGTTCATTTCTTTTCACTCTTTTTTCCCTAATCTTGCCTTCTCACTTTATTTCATTGAGATGATCTTCAATCTCTGATATCCTTTCTTCCGCTTGACAGATTGAACTATTGAAACTTGTATGTGCTTCATGAAGTTATCATACTGTGTTTTTAAGCTCCAACAAGTCGTTTATGTTCTTCTCTATACTGGTTATTCTAGCAAGCATTTTGTCTAACCTTTTTTCAAGGTTCTTAGTTTCCTTTCATTGGGTTAGAACATGCTCCTTTAGCTCAGAGGTTTGTTTTTACCCACCTTCTGAAGCCTGCTTCTGTCAATTCCTCAAACTCATTTTCCATCCAGTTTTCTTCCCTTGCTGGTGAGGGACTGTGATCCCTTGGAGGAGAAGAGGCCTCTGGCTTTTGGCAATTTCAGCCGTTCGGTGCTGGTTCCTTCCCATCTTCGTGGATTTATCTACCCTTGTTCTTTTAAGTTGGTGACTTTTGGATGGGTTTCTGAGTGGATGTCCTTTCTGTTGATTTTGAAGCTATTTCTCTCTGTTAGTTTTTCTTCTAACAGTCAGGTCTTCTGGGGTTTGCTGGAGGTCCACTCCAGACACTGCTTGCCTGGGAATCACCTGCAGGGGCTGCAGAACAGCAAATATTTCTGCCTGTTCCTTCCTTTGGTCGCTTTGTCCCAGAAGCATACCTGCCAGATGTCAGCTAGAGCTCTCCTCTATGAGGTGACTATCAGCCAGGATACATGGGGGTCAGGGAGCCACTTGGGGAAGCAGTCTGTTCCTTATCAGAGCTCAATAGCTGTGCTGGGAGATCCTTCAGAGATGCTGGGCAGGGACATTTAAGTCTGCTGAAGCAGAACCCACAATCACCCCTTTTCCCACGTGCTCTGTCCCAGGAAGTTGGGGGCTTTATTTGTAAGTCTGTGATGGGCTGCTGCCTTTTTTCAGAGATGCCCTGACCAGCAAAGAAGGGAATCTTTTTGACAGTCTATCTGCAGAGGTCCTGCTGAACTGCCGTGGGTTTCACCCAGTTTCTGTGTAAACTTCCCAGTGACTTTGTTTACTCTGGCAAGGTTAAAACTGCCTACCCGAGCCTCAGCAATGGTAGACGCCTCTCCCTACCCTGATCTCAAACATCCAAGGTTGAGTTCAGACTGCTGTGCTGGCTATGAGAATTTCAAGCCAGTGGATCTTAGCTTGCTGGTCTTCATGGGGGTGGGACCCACCGAGCCAGATCACTTGGCTCCCTGGCTCCTG
The DNA here is from genome assembly GCF_009761245.1 of Sapajus apella. Classification (NCBI taxonomy): domain Eukaryota; kingdom Metazoa; phylum Chordata; class Mammalia; order Primates; family Cebidae; genus Sapajus; species Sapajus apella. The sequence goes on along the minus strand of NW_022437049.1, from coordinate 6,364,513 downwards.
CAGGGGAATGTGCAGTTCTGTCTCGCTGGCATTCCAGGCACCACTGGGGTATGAAAAAACAAAAACAAAAAACTGCCGCAGCTAAAATGGCTGCCCAGTTTTGTGCTGGAAACCTGGGGCACTGGCGTTGTAGGCACTGGAGGGAATCTCCTGGTCTGCAGGTTGTGAAGACTATGGGGATAGCGCAGAATCTGAGCCAGAGAGCCAGAGTGTCAGGCAATGTCCCAAATAGCTTCCCTTGGGTAGGAGAGGGATTTCTTCAGCCCTTTGTGCTTCCTGGGTGAGGCAACACCCACCTTGCTTCGGCTTGCACTACTACTCCCACTGTCTAACCAGTCCCAATGAGATGAACCTATACCTCTTTTGGAAATGCGGAGGTCATCTGCCTTCTGGATTGCTTTCACTGGGAATTGCAGACTGGAGCTGTTCATATTCAGCCATCTTGGTGGAAGTCTATACGTTCTTTTAAATAGTTCTTTAAGACAATGCCTTATTGCTTACGCCTTGGGGATAGGAAAATCAAAGTTCCAGGAAGATAAAGGACTTGTTTAAAGTCACTCAGTTGGTAAGTCTGGCTTAAATTATTAAATTACATGTTGTTTCTTAGGAAGAAAAAAACAAATTCTACAAAGTAGGCTTTGATACAAAGCTTAGTGAAGCTGACAAGACAATCTTAGAGGAGAGGAGTGTGTTAGAGTGAGACAGAAAGAGAAGAGACAGCAGTTACAGTGTGAGATGGTGGTAGTGGGTGATGGAAGAGGTAGAAGAAAGAATAAATCAGCATATTCCTGCTCTCTTCTCTATGTTGATACCAGCTAGACTTGTTTGGATTTAAACGGTGAGCCAACATAAATATAAACATCACAGCATCATGGAAGTGAAAACTTCTGAAGTCTTGGGAAAGAATAACAAAATGGTACTTGACTTTAGAGCTTCCTTAGTTTGAATAATGCAAAAGGTGAAAACTGTCTTCAAGTATCTTCTTTTTCTCAACTCCTCTTTAGCATTATCTAGCCTCCTCAAACAAATACTTACTCTATTGACATACAGCATTTTATACCCAATAAATGATTTATGATAATATCTTTTGGGAAATGATATACTACAATTTAACCTCCTGACTGCCCAAATAAACATTTATTTTAATTAGCTCCCATTCTCTGTGATTCAACATTATCACTAGTCATAGGTTCACTTACTCTCCCTACCACCAGAAAAAAAAATTAAAATTCATTTTACAGATTGCATATGCTCTTCACCCTGGGGTGACACTGGCTCAATGGGAAATTTTTACTAAATGATGAGTCATTGTTTGGGGAAACATGTGCAGTCATTAAGTCTCTGCAGGAAGTGCTTTCACTGTACCACCTGGGGAGTGCTAAGGGCATGTATGGTGACCCCCTTCAAATGACAACTAACACATCTCAGTTCCCCAAAGGAGCTCATCTTTGGGAGAAAACATAGCATAGACAGGGGTGGTTCTGATCTATTGATCTTCATTTAGGCAATAAAAATAAGAGACTGTTTCAGAAGTGCGACAACTTTGTAAATACTGATTTAACTGATTCCTTCATCACTTGTTGAAAAATGTACAAAGTCTCAGGTGCTCCTTTGAAAATGAATGACTGAATTTTGCAGAATTTCATCTGAGCAGAGCACAGTACTCAGCTTTTGGGCTTAGATTCAGAAAAGTTGTTTCAGTACAAGGTTTTGGAACTGGTCTTGAAAAACAAAGCAAAAGAAAACAGACATTGGTTTATGTTCCACAGGTGAGCCTAAATGGAAGGTGATGACAAAACAGCTGGTCAAATGGTTCTTAACCTGTTATAGATAATAAATAATTTGAGACACTAATACACACAGAGAGAAATATCCATTTAAATTCGAGTTACCAAACCCACAAGTTCTTCAATGAACCCCAGGTTAAGAGCATACAATCTGCTCAAAATCCAAACTACCTCAAAATATAATCTGCAGAGGGTCAGCCTCAGCATAACCTGGAATCTTTTTAGCAATTCAGACTTAGACTCTACTCCAGATCTGCTAAATCTGAATCTGCATTTTCATAATGTCTGCAGGTGATTCCCAGGCACACAAAACTTGAGAAACACTGCTTTCAATAGCCCTGTCCATGGTGAGCTTAGAAGTTAAGATTTATATCTCAAATGATGTTTGGACATGACTCATACTGTAACATGCTTAATAAAACCAATATGTATTATTTTTCAGTGAGAAGACAAAGGTATCAGTAGTATTTTACATGTGCTCAGTGAGAAATAACCTCTTTTTCTCAACTTCTTACTCCTCAATTCTTACTCCTCTTTGCCTTGCTGTTGATTCTCTTTGCAGAGAGTTGGTGCATGGAATAGCTAAGTTGAAAGTAAGAACTGGGATCTAGGAAATTCCTTAAGCTTTATTCACATTAGATTGGTACATTGTGAGGAACAATTCAGGAGATGCAGGATTTGCGAGAAAGAAGAAGCCAAGTAGTGACCACCTAATCTGTATACCTGTTGTGTATAAGGCCTTACTTGCTTACTTGGGACCTATGCTATTGTAATGTAGTGTGATCATTTGCAGTGTGACCATTTTACTGAGGTGGCTTCCTAGCTGTTAAATGGATTTATAATTTGAAAGCAAGTCCTGTTCAAGTGAAAAAGGCCACTCTTCTCTCTAGACTCAGGAAATGACATTCAGAAAACTCTGAGCAGTTGCTCTGAAATGCTCTGCTCATCATCTCTCTTCCATTCATGGGTCCATTTAATCACCCCTTCTCTGTTGCATATACTTGTGGGAAATATAGCATACATGAGTTAGTGTAGCACTAGCCATCAAGCTGTTAAAAAGGACTTTAAACTCCCTTTCACTTGATCCTACTGCTTCATATACAAGGTGATGGGAACTTCACTGGGCTCAACTTATCAGGCAACATGGACTCCAGATTTATCAAGTTTTCTAATGTGTCGGCCTCAGGCATGTGTGCACCAAGCAACCTGTTTCTATTAACTGAGGTACCACTCAGAGAGTGGCCAAAAAGAAAATGAACAAATAACTATATTCTTTTAAATACAACACTGACTAAATTAATGTTTGACTTAACAGTATATTAGGTTCACACATTATTGTGGTTTAAAAAAATGCAGTCTTAGCCAGGCATGGTGGCTCATGTCTGTAACCCTAACACTTTGGGAGTCTGAGGTGGGTGAATTGGTTGAGTCCAGGAGTTTCAGACCAGCCTGGACAACATGGTAAAATCCTGTCTCTGCAAAAAATACAAAAATTAGTCAAGTGAGGTGTTGCTCACCTGTAGCCCCAGTTACTCTGGAGGCTAAGGTGAGAGGATCACAGCTTGCTGGATCAAAGAATCAGAAATGTGAAAGAAGAATGTTTTAGAAGAGCACTTTGAAAATGATGTTGAAAATAGCAGTCACCAGTCACTGTAAGTGCCATTATTCTTGTAAGCCTGTAGTGCAATTATTCATTTCCAAATGAGAGGCATATACTCTCATGAATAGGGCTTACTTATTGTTTTTCACCAAAAAAGCTTGTTAGAATCCCTTTTACTACACAAGATAAAGGCATTCTCCTCTAAAAGCCTTGACATTCTAGTAAATAAAGAGATCCTGGAAATAAGAACATCAATCCTCCTGCAAGCCTATGATGAAAGTTGATGCTGGAAAATACACAAGATGTTTAACATGGCACTTGAATTCGTTTATAAGTCCCTGCCAGTAAGGTAAAAGAAGTATAAACATTCAGACTAGAAGACTGTTCTTCACATAATCTTTAAGATAGTACAGGTCATATCTTTAGAAATGGTTTGCTGATGGTTAAACTCTCAGTTTATTTTAATATCACAGAGACTTTTTGCTTGCAGTGTGTTAGATTTTTTATAACACATTTTCAATAGTCCATTAACACAGAGGTTTATGTGAGCACTTTTTCCCGTTGTTCCCAGAGAAAGCAACTGTAACTTGATGCTCATTGAAGAGCTTTAAAGAATTCTGCCAGCTATTTACAACACGTAAAATGTATGCCATGGTCTCAGAATCTTCATTCAAACTAAAACCGTTCTTACTCATAGTCTTTCATGAAGCAAAGAAAAAGGATAAATGGAAAATATCTACCCTTATTTCTGTAGTAAATAAGGTTGTAGAATTTCATGTTTCCTTTCTCTTTAAAGAAGACCATCTGCTTTCACAGATGAGAAAAGTGAGATTCACAGAAGCAAAATCAATTCTGTAGTTGACATAGTAGAGAGACTATTCCTTAGGACTCTCACTTCCACTGATCCACACTCCTTCTTTTTATGAACACAGAACATGGTGTTCTTCTCCATGCAGGCTACTTCATGTCTGTTTATTTTCGTAAAAATAAACTATTGAATTTCATGCTACCTGACTTCAAACTATACTACAAGCCTACAAACCACATGGTATTGGTACCAAAACACAGCTATAGAGACCAATGGAGCAGAACAGAGGCCTCAGAAATAATGCCACACCATCTACAACCATCTGATCTTTGACAAACCTGACAAAAATAAGCAATGGGGAAAAGATTCCCTATTTAATAAATTGTGTTGGGAAAACTGCTGAGTCATATGCAAAAAGCTGAAACTGGAGATCTTCCTTACACGCTATATAAAAATTAACTCAAGATGGGTTAAAGATTTAAATGTAAGGCCTAAAATCATAAACACCATAGAAGAAAACCCAGGCAAGACCATTCAGGGTATAGGCACAGGCAAGGACTAAAACACCAAAAGTCATGGCAACAAAAGTCAAAATAGACAAATGGGATCTAATTAAACCAAGGAGCTTCTGCAGAGCAAAATAAACTATCGTCACAGTAAGCAGGCAACCTAAAGAGTGGGAGAACATTTTTACAATGTACCCATATGACAAAGGACAAATATCCAGAATCTACAAAGAACTTAAACAAATCTACAAGAAAAAAAAAAAACCCATCAAAAAGTGGGCAAAGGATATGAACAGACACTTCTCAAAACGAGACATTCATGCAGCCAACAAACGTGGGAAAAAAAGCTGATCATCACTGGTCATTAGATAAATGCAAATCAAAACCACAATGAGATATCATCACATGCCAGTTAGAGTGGCAGTCATTAAAAAGTCAGGAGACAACAGATGCTGGAGAGGATGTGGAGAAACAGGAATGCTTTTACACTGTTGGTGGGAATGTAGATTAGTTCAACCATTGTGGAAGACAGTGTGGCAATTCCTCAAGGATCTAGAAATAGAAATACTATTTGAGCCAGCAATCCAATACTGGTTATATACCCAAAGGAGTATACATCATTCTATTATAAAGACACATGCACATGTATGTTCATTGTGGCACTGTTCACAATAGTAAAGACTTGGAACCAACCCACATGCCCATCAGTGATAGACTGGATAAAGAAAATGTGGCACGTATACACCATGGAATACTATGCAGCCATATAAAAGGATGAGTTCACATCATTTGCAGGGATATGGATGAAGCTGGAAACCATCCTTTTCAGCAAACTAACACAAGAACAGAAAACCAAACACCACATGTTCTCACTCATAAGTGGGAGTTGAACAATGAGAACACATGGACACAGGGAGGGGAACATCACATTCTATGGCCTATCTGGGGAGGTGGGTAGGGGAAGGATAGCATTAGAAGTAATACCTAATGTAGATGACAGGGTGATGGATACAGCAAACCACCATGGCACGTGTATATCTATGTAACAATCCTGCATGTTCTACACATGTACCCCAGAACTTAAAGTATAATTAATGAACTACTGAATTTCCAAGGGTTGTGGCTTCAATTTGTCTTTTCTACTCTATGCAATTTATTTGGCTTTAGCATAAGATGCTATTTATAGTTCAGATTATTAAACATTTTATCATAAAATGGTCATGAATTTGTAAGTTATTTCATTTATCTGCTTTTATCTTTTTCTAGTATCTAATCTAGTATCTGATCCTTATAAAGTTACAACTTGCTATGCTTTGTCTGAAATCATTATTAGACTTGAAATTGAAGAACCGAAGTTAAATTCTGGCCCTCATCCTTATTATTTTATTATATTCTGACCAATTCAACCAACAATTGAGTGCCCACCATATGTAAGGGTGGGGATGAAGGTTATAAGAATAATGACATGTGACCCTGGAAAAGTTGCAATGTATTTAACCTCTGAGTATTTACCTCTGTATTGGTAATGGTGATAAAGTTACTTCTCAGGTAAATATAAATTTATTTGAAAATGTCCTTTATAAACTATAAAAAGGTGACAAAGTATAGAGAATAAACCTTATAACTTTCTTTTAAAAAGATGTTTTCTAAGTATTTCATAAACAACAAAATCTATACTGCAGTAGTGAACTGTGTGACCTATGAAGTTTACAAGATATGTGAAAGCAATATTTACTGCCTTGAAAACAGCCTGCTGCCCACCTCTCCTTCACCATTTTTTCTGTCACTCATGGGGACACCCACTCTGCAGTATAATCCAAGGACGTTCTTTGTAATTTACATGTTTCAAATTATGTCTCCTATTAGGTTACAGTTCTGAAAACAGATTATTTTTCACTTACTCTTATTAGCTGGATGGCCACTGAATACTTGAACCTCAGAGTTTCATTGTGTTAGGTTGATAGTTAACTTCAATGTCATATAATTCTTGATGCAATATTTTCTCTTAATTGGGCAAATCTTTCATCAAAGCGATTCAAATTTTTCAACCATAGTCATTCACTCCCTCTCCCAAAGAGCTTTTTGCAATTCTGAAAAATACTAGCTGTTCGTTTTTTGCTCTCACTGACCTCTGGTCACACTCTCCAACGCCCATTGTGAGTAATAGTTCCATATGACTTAAACTCTTATTTTTATCTTATACTTCTTTATGCTCATCTTTATTTTTTAATTGGCTTCCAAAGCTCTGGCCATCAGTGGTGTGAAAGGAACAGATGTCAGAGTTCAGCCCCCTGGCTTCCTGCCTTACCATAGAGGGATAGTCAACAGACTGGACAGGTAAGTTTAAGACAGATGGCAACTATTCCAGAGTTTTCTCGGTAGTCGCCACTTTTGTTATAAGATCTCCTCTCCACATAATGCCAAAAGGAATAAAATAGTTACTCAAACACTCAGCTAAATGACTTAATCTACCTGATGCAGTTCTTTCTAAAGAATATTTAATTATTAGGATCCTTGAAGCCCCCTTTTAGCGGGGGAAAAAGTCACTCTAAGAATAACTGTTAACATCACAAAAGAACTAGGTAAAATCCTTTATCTGTTACCTCAGCCAAACTTAAAGAATTCAGAGAAATGTAGCATTGCTGATCTTGAGCAGGCTGCCTAACCTTTTTAGGCCTCCGCCTTGTCACTTACTTATAAATAGGGTATCAATCACTTAGCTTACTCATAATGGCTCTTCTTGAAATTATTTCTCTCTCCTCGGGGCAATTAACAGAGCTATTTTCCTGTTTATTTACTAAAATCTCATCAGAGGAAAATACTAATTTATTAAACCACTAAGTAACAGACTCACAAATATTATTGATATTTAAAGCAAATTTGCCTTAATTACATTTTACCAATGGACAATTTAGGATGACCAGACCAAATCAAATCAAATTTCATCTATTAAAAAAAATCTGTTAGGAGTGAGGACAGGAAAATTTCAAGGAGATAGCTACCAAAAAGCCACAGATGGATGAGATGAAACTTACATAATAAGATGTAGTGTGATTTTCCACTCTAGCATTGATTGGAAGTATTGGCTCCAGTAACACCAAATCAACACATCTCTCCTACTAAGCTATGCCAATGATTTATTCGATCTGACTGGCCTTTAATATGACCCTCTTGTGTCACCTGCTAAAAGATGCCTGATCTCCCATGACCTCTGCCTGTGGCTGATTTTAGCAGAATGTGGAACACCCCTGTGGTATTCTTGATGAATACCCTCAATGGCAGCCTAGGAGTGGCTCAGGGAAAGCAATTGTATTAATGCATTATAGTAATTTATTGGCAGTTTTGTGTGATAGCAGATTTACTGAAATAGGGCCTGCCAAAAAGATCAGGTTACAGCAAGAATACATGATTTCCCAACCATCCATAAAATATAAATCAAATGCCTTTTCTGTCCACTGTCAGCCACCTCCACCCAGTCCTTGTCCTCAATCCCCAGACAAATTGAAGTACATGCCACAATTTGCACGGGAAAATCAAACTCAATTTCGCAGTACAATGAAGTGAGTTTTGGTCTTGTCATGTCCACTGACATATTGATCCTTTGAAGATGGAAAAGATCAGAAAGCTCTGGAGTTTTGCTTTTATAAATATATGTGTGTAAAATACAATGTGTAAATGAAGGAAAATATAGTGCTTATGCAGTTTTACAAAGTTGCAAGAGGTCCAGGGGGCTAATGTTATAAAAGAGTATTATGATATAAAAGTCACTATTTAACAGATCACATTTTCTTTCCCTTTAGAATTATATCTCTAGAAGACAAATGGTCTCCTAACACAGGTTCATTTAAAGTGCAGCTGATCATTTCACAGCTAAAAGGAATTTTAACTAGTAAAAGAAAAAAAACCACACACACCCTATCTTGGCCCTTTGTAAAATTTATGTCAGATCTATAATGCAATAAGCCCAACACACTATCAAACATTTTCTATTTAACCTGAAAGGGGACTAAGCCAAATCACTTACATGTCTACATTTGTGATATGCAAAGTGTAGTGATTGCAGCCTCCATGAAATGTGTCAAGGTCTCACAGTTATTCACATCTATAGATAAAGCATTAAAAAAATGGAACCACTCTATTATAAGGTGATGATGAAATTGTAAGAAACACCATAAATACCCTAGAGTCTTGTAAGTTGCATTTTTAACTCAGCAGGTGGAAAAAAGCAATGAGGAAATGAATCTGTTTTCAGGTAGGCAAAATTTCAGTTGTTATGACAACAGAATGGCTTTCTAATTACTGCTTACTATAAAAATATTGCAAAATGCTCTGCAACCCCATGGAGACTATTACTGCATAATATGTGTTGCCCTAGACTCGTATAATTCTCCTGCAAACATAGCTCTGTGTGCCTTATTGGGAGGCAAACTAAGGCACAGACTTAGTTGATGATGTTGTTACCCATGAAAATCCACAGGGAGGGGAACACACACTGGGGCCTGTCAGTGGGTGGGGTGAAGGAAGGGAGAGCATCAGGATAAATAGCGAATGCATGTGGGGCTTAATACCTAGGTGATGGGTTGATAAGTATAGCAAACCACCATGGCACACGTTTAACTATGTAACAAACCTGCACATCCTGCACATGTATCCCAGAATCTAAAATAAGAATTTTTTAAAAAGCAAATGCTCACACAGGAATGTGAGTGGGGAAAGAGCTGCTTCCTTGATCCTAATCTCAAAGTGTTCAAAGAAGTTTCTTGTTAGGCATGATCTTTAAAAATTAGAGCAATGCCTCACATTACCATATTCTAAAGTAATTACTTGCAGTAAGTAAAGATAAATTCATTACTAATTATGCAGTCCTTTCTTGTGAAATCCACAGTAAAATTATTTGAGGTATTTTTTTTAAAGCTGACAAGAGAATGACTTTACTTCATCAATCAGTTTGACTAAAGTAATGATTTTCTTAGAATTAAAAACTTGTTGAAAGCTCTAAGTATTTCATCTGTAACTCTAAGAAGCATGTAGTTAATGTCACAGCTAATACATTTGTCATTCCGCTAATTTTCTTTTTCTATTAGAATAAGTAAACACCGGCCCTTTTTAAAAGCATGCTATTTACCATGTGTCAGGAGCAATGCAGGGAGAACTTATTTGAAAATCATGAGGGAAGGCATTATGAAATGAACAGGAATCATAGGAAGACAATAAGAAACACTAAAGGGAAAGTAATTTAAAAATTTCAAAGGGACAGTGGGGCACGCCTCAAGTTGAGTAGGGGTGAGTAATATTTAAAGGGGAACGATTAAAAAAAAACCATAAAATCAAACAAATACTCAAGCCAGAGATATCTGAAAATAGGAAAGAAGAGATGGCTTGAGAGAAATAGTTCAAATAAAAACAAACAAACAAAAGGCTTTTAAGTATACAATGAAAAGAAAAGAAAATGATACTTTGCCTGGTTGCCATTAGATCAGAGAGTGGTTCTTTGGCTCTTCAGACATATTTATTATTTGATGAAATTCATACAGAAACAGCCCTACTGACTCTACTTCCCTTCTGTGAAGGATATAATCCACTAATTTATGCTGCATTGCATCAGATTTTGTTTTAGGCAGCTTTGGGATTAATGTAATTAGAAGAAGATAACTACTAGCAAAAAAAAAAAAAAAAAAATAATTCCCAGCTCTTTCTTCCATCTTTAAAAGAATTGTATCCTTTTGTCATTATAGCACTCCAGAGCATGGGCTGATTTCGAAATCTTGTGTTCCAAACTAAACATCACTCTTCTTTTGGTGCTGTCAAGGAACAGTTAAGCCTCTTACCTTTCCTCATTAAAATGTGAGTGAAGAAGGCTAATGAGAAAATATATTCTTTAATGTGTAATTATTTAAGATGTTTCTTGTTTTCTTTTAATGATTTAATAGTTTTTTTGCTTTTGTTTTTGTCATTAAATAAGTTAGATATAAACTAAGAGGCACAAATGAGTTTCTAACATTTGAGAACCCAGGTTTTCTGAAGTTGAAAAGAGGAAAAGATGCATACTTACTTGCTAGACAGGCTTAAGCTGCTTAAATTCTCTGTGCCTCAGTTTCCTTGTGCATAAAATGAGGTTAAGACTAGTAGCTACCTCATAAAGTTGTTTTGAGGATCAAATGAGATGTAATAAGCCTTCAGAAGCATGCTTGTCCTATAAGTATGTGCATTAAAGATTCATTAAAGGTTATTGTTAGCAGTTGCAATTAACCTGTCACTATCATCTTGAATACTAGTTTTCTTCAAGGTCTGTTTCCTTGGTTGTGCTTGCAGTGGGGAAACAGATGCAGCCAGAAATCACAAGAATGCATACTCTTGGCACCAGAATTTCATTAAATGAATGCTCTTGCTTCAAGTTGTCTCTGTCTCATTTATCAAAGACCTCATAGTTTTGGGGCCATATAAAGTAGCAGATCCTTCCCATAATGTGTGTGTGTTTGGAGTATGTATGTATGGGAGAGTGGAGAGAGGGGCTGGGGCGATACAGACCTTCTTTAAGTCCCAATGTGGGCTTTGTTGTATGGGAAGGGCTATCTCCTGTAGAATGAAATCATGACCTGTGCTGAGCCCATGTGTCAGGGAAGACTCCATAGTGGAACGTGCATCCCAAGTGATGGGATCCTACATGCCTTCATGTTCCAGCCTACCTCCCAGAGAGGCTGTGTAGCTAAGTATCCATATTGCACATCATGCAAATGTTGAGAACATCAGAGAACATCGGAGGTGATGTGTAGAAATCAACTAATATTCCAGCAACTAGATACATTCTTAATATTGCTATACAGTAATTAATATTCATAGTTCATAGGCAATCTTATTTTTCTAGCTTTTATAGTCATTATGTGGCTTGTGTATTAATGCAACAAAATAAGTTATGGTAGGTCTGAGTAACAGAAAAGTAGTCAAATATATGAACATAATGTAGATTAGCCTAGTCTAGCTCTTGTGCTTATTAAGAGGGCCATCTCTGGTTACTTAGAACCACAGAACTTTACTATCTTATGCCTGATATGCTGAAGGTTTTAAGTACTACATGTTTATTGATCTGTATCTACTTATCTATTGACCTATCATTTATTCTACATGTTTCTTCTTTTCCTCCTTCTTCCTCCATCTCTTTTTGTCTCTGTCTCTCTTTGATAAGCTGCTTTTCTCCCTCCCCAATCCCTGACAAAAACAAAATGGGGCTCAAGTTCAGCCCTTTTGGATACTAGCTGAAGTAATAAAATCAGTACTACATTGGGAGTCTGGGACTCTCTAGTCTACTGGGAGTAGACTACTGGCTAGCCACATGCAAAAAGCTGAAGCTGGATCCTTTTCTTACACCTTATACAAAAATTAACTCCAGATGGGTTAAAGATTTAAACATAAGACCTAACACCATAAAAATCCTAGAAGAAAACTTAGGCAATACCATTCAGGACATAGGCATAGGCAAGAACTGCATGACTAAAACACGAAAAACAATGGTCACAAAAGCTAAAATTGACAAATGGGATCTAATTACAGAGCTTCTGCACAGCAAAAGAAACTATTAGAGTGAAACAGCAACCAACAGAACAGGAAAATTTTTTTGCCATCTACCTATGTAGATGGCAAAAGGGCTAGTATCCAGAATCTACAAAGAACTTAAACAAATTTACAAGAAGAAAACAACCCCATCAAAAGTGGGTGAAGGATATGAACAGACACTTTTCAAAAGAAGACATTTATGCAGCCAGCAACATATGAAAAAAAGACCATCATCTCTGGTCATTAGAGAACTGGTCATTAGAGAAATGCAAATCAAAACCACATTGAGCTAACCATCTCATGCCAGTTAGAATGGCGATCATTAAAAAATCAGGAGACAACAGATACTGGAAAGGATGTGGAGAAATAGGAACAGTTTTACACTGTTGGTGGGGATGTAAACTAGTTCAACCATTGTGGAAGACAGAGTGGCAGTTCCTCAAGGATCTAAAACTACAAATTCCATTTGAGCCAACAATCCCATTACTGGATATATACCCAAAGAGTTGTAAATCATTCTATTATAAAGACACATGCACATGTATGTTCACTGCGGCACTGTTCACAATAGTAAAGACTTGGAACCAACCCAAATGCCCATCAATGATAGACTGGATAAAGAAAGTGTGACACATATACACTATGGAATACTACGCAGCCATAAAAAAGGATGAGTTCATGTCCTTTGCAGGGACATGGATAAAGCTGGAAACCATCCTTTTCAGCAAACTGACACAAGAACAGAAAACCAAACACAGCATGTTCTTACTCATAAGTGGGAGCTGAACAATGAGAACACATGGAAAGGGGGATGCGAACATCACACACCATAGACTGTCGGCAGGTCGGGGGCTAGGAGAGGGGTAGCAGGGGGTGGGGTTATTTGGGAGGGATAGCATTAGGAGAAATACCTAGATGACCGAGTGATAGGTGCAGCAAACCACCATGGCACGTGTAAACTTATGTAACAAACCTGCACATTCTGCACATGTACCCCAGAATTTAAAGTATAATAATTTTTAAAAAGATAATTTTTAAAAAGAAGGCCTATGACATATAGGCCTTCTCAAGCACCCTCATGCACTTAAGAAGAGGCACCAATAATAAGAATTTTGAAGATGAACAATCAAGTACCTTACCTGGCTGAGACAAAAGTGGTGTGTAAGGGACTTTCGGTTCTATTGCACTCATTGGTGGAGGTAGCAAAGGATTGGCAAAGCTGCGGAGTGGATGAGTTGGTCGAACACAAGCCGTGGGGATGGTTCTGCTTGGTGCCTCCTCACTGCTGGAATGCTCAGGCTGAGATGGGGGCAGCATGGGTGGTTGTTGGGTGGTTGGTCCTTCACTCACTGCTGCAGTGGAGGAAAGAAAAGTCATTCATTATTCCTGGACAAAGTCTGTTTTCCCTAAGTCACTGGGAGGGTCTCTGGATCCATTCAGAGAGATATGATAGGATGTGGTGAGCCTCTTCTCCAAATTATGAATATTTATTATTCTTTTACCTTCATATTCTTATGGAACATGATAGCACTTCCCCTTTAAACGTAGAAATAGATCCAGCAGGACAGAAATTTATCTTGGAGGAAGGGTAGTAAAATAAATTCAGCACTGACTATATTGCCTGAACTGTCTGGTCCCTCTAATCATAAGTGAAGCGAGAAAAAAGTTATTTCTCCTTTCATAAGTAGCAAGTCAGTGAAATTCAATGTACCAAACCCTGCTATAGCTGCATTATTATCTACCAGCCAATATGCCAATTTTTCTGTGATTTAAACATGCCATGTCAACTGTCAAACAAATCAGAGTTACAGGATGCTCAGAGGCATTGCTAATAAAACGTTACAAATAATAATCACTATCATTATCTTCCATAACAAAATAGAGGCACATCTAGCTAAAAAAGCTACATGAGAGATGGCTCTGCCAGAACAAGTTGCCTGAATGCAGAATTGCAATTTTTCCTCTTTGGTAGTAAACCTTGTAATTTTCAGGCAGATTACAGTAGTTGAAGAGGTTCTGCACAGTTAACTGTGAGAGCCTATGGGCATATGGAAAGCTTTGTATATGGAAATACACCTCCCCCCCCCCATAGAACACAGTTAAGATGGAATAAAATATTTTCAAGAAAATTTCTCTTGTTAATGACACAGTAATTGAACTTGAACTGTTCATTCATATTCAAAGTCAACAGGTCCAGGTTAAACTGCAAGTGAAACGAGCTGCATAGTTAGGTGTAACTGTTAATAAAATATTTCTGATGACTTATTTCTCAAAGTTTTGTCAGGTAAATTGAAGCAAAATGTGACTGAAGATAATATCTTGCTTTTGAAAGAGAATTTTTAACTAGGAAATATTTCAAGACAATTAGTGAGATAATTTTGAGACAAGTCTCCCGGAGGCTCAATAAGGTCAGCAAAGGGCAGAGGAAATAGAAAGAAAATCTGATAATGCTGAAGGGAATAGAGATACAAAAGATCAAGACATAATATTAAAGTTATGCAGAAGTGAAATGTGTTTTCAGAGGGTATCTATACTCATTCCTCTATATTCAGAAGGGGTTAGAGGTCTTCTGGGTCATTGAGCAGCCTCTGGGCTTTTCCCATTCAGAGATGAAGGTGGAAAGATATAAGGTTGGCTGAGCACAGGATGTAGCCATATAGCAATCAGAGCCAAAATACAGGCAGAAACTTGATAAAAGATATCTTCAAATAAAAAAAATGTAAACAAGGCAGCAAACGAGAGAATCGCAAGGAGTTTGAAGAGAAGTACCTTAGACTATAAAGGGGAGAGGAACATATGTGCTTGTATTCAAGCAGTATTGTGTAATGAGATTTTTGAGAGTGTGATTCTAGAGACAATGAAAATTACTCAGGTTTGACTTTGGACTCATTTAATATAAAGAAGAATATGACCAATGGTCAAATGTTTGATCAAAGGCTTGATTATTTAGCCAATAACCAACTTTGGGCATCTTTGTGTCACTGGCTTGTGAGAGATGCCATCAAGTTCCATCCCCACTCTGTTCCTGTGAGAAAGTTTCCTTTAATGTGGGCCTTTTTGCTAGCAATTCCTTCCAGCCACAGGTCTCAGAGGACCCTTATGAAACATTAGATTATAGGCATTGCTTAGGAGGGAAAAGGAGGCTCTTTCAGAGAGGGTTCTCAAGATAATCCTTGGGTTGGAGAAAATTATTCATCACAAAGGGTTTGTAATCTCACAGGAGAAATTCTGGGGAAGTGAAAATGCTTCAGCTTCCACTATACTGGTCTCTCTTTTCCTTTGTGAATTACGTGTCTCACAAATGAGGTTCCTGTGGATGTTTCTCTATGTTCCCCTTTCATCTGCAATGGGCCAGCTTTTATTAAACGGTCTATAAATGGCAAAGTAAAAATATCCATAGAGGGAAGTAAATTTCACAATTTTCCTTAAAAATCTGCCTTAAATAATTCTCACTATTGAAGACAGATTGTAATTAACCCACATTATATTTTTAACAGTGCTTTAACCAGTGACAATAATATGTTTGTTTTACTTCCTTCTGTCTTTTCAATTTTTACTTTTCTACTTTTGAATTTTTGAAATGAATGAAATATACATTAAAATATTATTGTGAACATAAGTTAATAGAATGTACATGCATTTTTTAGTCTTTTGAAATTCGGTGTCTTATTTTGAAAAATTTCCTATTTTACACGAATTTTGATTATGTCATTGAGTATTCTTTATCCCAATCCTACTCTTTAATGCTATTGCTCCTCATCAGAAACTCTAAAAACAACAGCTGTCTGCATGCCCAGTCCTCTGCCCCCAGTTTTCAGCTGGCATCCATGATCCTGGCTGCAAACATCATGATGTGGCTCTTGACTTTGAGGGAATTGAAAATGGCTCTACACGGATGGGCCTCCTCTTTAGCAAAATCCATTCTTAGTACCACACAGGGAGAAAAGAAAAATGCCTAATGTACTAGGCAGGAGTGAGAGGGCCCTTCCTCAAGATGGAATATATCACTAATCCCTAAGGGACAGATTCTGTTGTCTTCAAAATGAATATACTGAACAGGTATAGGATTTCCATATATAATTCATATTTCTTATATTTTAAGTAGAGTAAAATAAATGCTTTTTGGAACCGGCTAACATTTAAAGCAGCAAAAACCCATTAACAAACACAGTAGCAACTGCTCCACTAGTGAAATATTCTCATTTCAGGTTAGCACATTTGTCCAGTTCAGGCACTGGCTTCAGGACACCAATGTGAAACAAGCTGGCTTAGTGACATGGCATTTAGCTGTGCCAAGAGCTCTGAAAGAGAAGAAACTTGCTTTTGCCCATGACATGCCTCTGCTCTGCAACTCAGAGTGTAGAGTGAAAATCAAATACATGCTAGCAAGGCACTTGTTTTCACATGATGAAACAGTCTGAGTTCATTGTGCAGATAGCGTACAATTACACAGCAGAGTCAAATCTCAAGGCACTTTATAACAATTGATGTCAATACACATAAATAATTGCTACAGAATAACTGGCAAAAATATTGCGGAAATGGAAATGAGATTTTTCTTCTATCTAAAAACTACAATACGTGATAGAAATATAGCAAGCCAATAACTCTAAGTAAAGACTTTGAGACATGAACACCTCAAGGAACCCAATTCATTCATTAATCTCAGAAGAACGAAATGATGCAGTATTTTTGCATAGCCCCAGTTTCTTACAGCCTGGATATTTTAAAAGACCCTAGAGAATAATCCATGAATTCCATTGCACTCCTGATTTTATCTAGGTCAAGTTTCACTTATTAGTTGATTTCTAGTTTGAGGGACAACAGGGGCAGAAAGATAGCATGGATAAAGTTGACCAGCCTTCCCATTAGTTAAGACAATGTCAGAACTATAAGGAAGAGTAGAAATCTCTTAAAATTCTCTCCCAACCCCTACTTGTTTCAAAGATGAGAAAGTGGGGGCACAAATTTTATACTTAATTGTAGAAATGAGGCCCCAAGTCTACCTACTGGTTGAAGTTTTCAAATATAATGCAGCTCAACTGTTGCCTAGGGATAGCTCATTTGCTTATTGAGGCTAACAGTGGTACTGCAGTTACTTATTAAGAAGAGGAGGCTGGATGGGATGCCTCACTCCTGTAATCCCAACATGCTGGGAGGCCGAGACAGGCAGATCACCTGAGTTCAGGAGTTTGGGACCAGCCTGGTCAATGTGGTGAAATCCCATCTCTACTAAACAGACAAAAAAATTAGCCAGATGTGGTGGTGCATGCATATAATCCCAGCTCCTCGGGAGGCTGAGACTGGAGAATTTCTTGAACCTCAGAGGTGGAGGTTACAGTGAGCCAAGAATGTGTCACTGCACTCCAGCCTGGATGGCTGAGTGAGACTTCATCTCAAGAAAAGAAAGAAGAGGAAATATTTGTTCATCGCAACTATGCAAATATTTACTAATAGGTCAGCGAATACATGTAATGCAAATGAATACATGTAATGCACATCTTTTCTTTCCTTATGGTGGGAGAGAAATTCAGCTTTATTTGTGCCTTCAGAAGGCAGCAGATCTTTGGGATAGGACTTTAGTGATTCATTTCTTATAAAACTCAAAGGTCTTTCAGATAACTTTGGAGGAAAAAGAGTTTCCACCTTGGCAAAGTCAACTTTTTCTTTTTTTTACGTGTACCTTTCTCTGTTTCCCAAGCTACTAATAAGATATCTCCACCCAGAGTCATGAAATGTTCTCTGCTTGAGAGAGAACAGGAATGTTTAGTGTTCTCTAAGGCATTTAGAAACTAATACGGAATGGCGGGAAGCAAGACATTAACTATTTCTGACAGTGATTTAGAGAATAGTTAGTTTCCTAGAAGGGAGGGTGAGTGTTATTTATTTATTTTTCTTTTAAGCAATTACTTGGAACACGTATTAGATCTTAGTCCCTTTGCATTGCACATAGCTTTGTTCAAAAGATTCTTGATGAATGACTGAAAATATATTTTAAAAATCTGTAAAATTTTGGCCAGAAGTAGAACATCCATTGTCTTTTGATTTTAGAAGAATTAAAAAAATTATTAAGCATTTTGTCATATAATTACTTTTATTTAATAATCCTTTTAAAATTAAAAGAAACCTAGGGACTAAATATATTACTCAATCTCTCTCTCTCTTTCTTTCTTCTTTTTATTTGTTTTTTTTCTTGAGAGAGACAAAGTCTCTTTTCCCCCGGCTGGAGTACGATGGCCTGGTCTTCACTCACTGCAACCTCTGCCTCCTGGGTTCAAGTGATCCTCCTGCCTCAGCCTCCCGAGTAACTGGAACTACAGGCATGTGCCATCATATCCAGTTAATTTTTTTTTGTATTTTTAGTAGAGATGGAGTTTCATCCTGTTGGCCAGAATGGTCTCAATCTCTTGACCTAGTGATCCACCTGCCTTGGTCTCCCAAAGTGCTGGGATTACAGGCGTGAGCCACCAAGCCCAGCCCAATCAATTAATTTCTAAGAAATTTTATTTTTAGAGGAATTTGAGGTTCACAGGACAATTGAGCAGAAGGTACAGAGATTTCCCCATGCCTCCTATCTCACATACACACAGCCTACTAACCGTCAAAATCAGAAGTCACACATGAGACTTCTAACCACAGATATAAACAAATTTTATACTAGCTGATTTCCTTTAGTCATTTTCATTAAGCTTTAACTTTTGGAGTCATTTTCCCATGATCCAATAAGAGACAGTCTCACATGCTGCACCAATTTAAGAGAAAAAAGGAAAGAGTAAATAGATGTTGGACCTCAATGAATACATTTTCAAAAGAAAACTATGCCTTTAAAAAAGGAAAAGAAATGAGTGGCACAACATGAATAAAAATACTGAATTGCTAATTTTAAAAGTCCTGATTTTTGGCATGTACCAGTCATGATGGAGAGACCTAGTAATACACATTTTTTTTTTTTTTTTAAATTTGAAATGGAGTCTAGCTCTGTCACCCAGGCTACAGCGCAGTAGCACATTCTCAGCTCACTGCGACCTCTGCCTCCTAGACTCAAGAGATTCTCATGCCTTACCCTCCCTAGTAGCTGGGACGATAGGCATGTGCCACCACACCAAACTAATTTAGTAGAGACAGAGTTTCACCATATTGGCAAGGCTGGTCTCCAAATCCTGACCTCAAGTGATCTGCCCACCTCTGCCTTTGAAAGTCTACACATTCTTTTAATGTTTCCGTTTAAAGTCAGAGCATATACAATAAATCAAAAGAATGTAGTAGGCAGCAAACCAATGAGGGGAATACTAAATTAAAAGTAAAAACTTGTCTTTTTTGTTGCAGAGAGCTTCATTTTAGAAGTGAAGAAGGCACTTATGGGCTCTAAATTCTTTGATTGGAATTGCATTTCCAGTTGTCTCGGGATTTGAAAATTTTTTGGTTGTTAGACTTTCCATATCTTTCCCATTTAATTCCCTTCAGTGTGGTTTGGGCACCTATTTTTCCTTGAGTTTTTGCACACAACTCTATTCTGTAGATATTATGTGCAGTGAGAAAGGAGAAAATAAATCCAATTCTCCCTTGGCAGATCTTTGATGGCTTTTAATTCTAACCTTGCTATATCTAGACGATTTATGATTTCTTAGAGCTGTCCCTGTTTGGTTGGAAAAATATACCTTACCTCAAAATATATTTTATTGTTGTTACTATCATATCTATTACAAAACATCCTATCTCACATGAGATGCTGAGTCACCTGTTCTTAACTAAGAGATGAAAGCCATAAAATAGATTTTAAAATGCTGTGCTCAAAAAAAAAAAAAGTCAAATGGCACAGCAGAAATCACCAGGGTGTATATAATAGCTTGGGAGTCTCTTTCCATTTCTACCTTCCTTCAAATAAATGAAATACTACTCTGGAAATCCTTTTTTTTTTTTTCTGAGAATTAATTTTTAAAGCCAAAAAAAATATTACTTAACTGATTAAAGAAATCTAAAGCATTCATCTAAGTATTGTTTCATCAGCAGTGAGACATAACCAACACATACCAAATATGATGGGAGATATTACTTGATTATTAGTTTCCTATTTAATAGGACATATTAATTTCAAGCACCCATCACATCAATGTTTGATGGAACCACTTGATCCTTGTGTTCCCACCACTTCCCCCCATATTGTTAGTGGAGTGTGCTGTGGAAAGGGGCCCAGGGAACCAGTATAAATGCACATGAGCTAGGATCCAAAGCACTTGTGTTAGAAAGGAAAATTCTAGTACCACAGTCATAGGGAAATCAATCTTCCCAGAGCTAAGAAGATCAGAATGCTACTCATTTTACAAGACGCCTTTGCTATTACTCATTCATTCTTATTTAAAAAATAAAAAGGAAAATGCATTACACTGACTTCTTCCTGCTCCAAAACCTCGGTCCACTGACAGTGTTGGGAATGGCACAGGCCGGAGAGTGAACTGCGGGTGGGGATATCCACAGGTGGGAGACGGGAGGATTCCTGGGTACTGGGCACTTTCTAGGGTCGGCACAGGGATGGCACTCACAACAGCTGCAAAAGAAAAAGGTTAATGAGTTATTTGAATCTTATGTATGCATGCAACATGCAAAAAAAATGGTGGAATTTTCAGATCCTCAAATCCATACATAACCTTCATGGTATCACATAGATTCCCATGCTTACCTCTCTCCACCAATCCCACTTTTTACTTTAGAAAACACAGCTCACTCCTCAAGCATCTTACTATGAGATATTATTCTGCAGTTTAAAACATTCTAAGTCTCCAAACAAAGAAACAGTTAATCAAGTTACCATAAATCCACCTTAACATTTTATTTTGATCATTTTGTTTGTTGTTTGTCTTGGCCTTATTCTTTCTTCTAAGGATGAACTATGGCATTATAAAGGTTAGGTTGTTCACAATCAAGTATATTGTGTAGAGTGGGCCGAAAAAGTGTTGGGAATTTTCCATTAATTCTATAAAACAATGTATTGCTCTTGAGAGACAGTTCAGAGACACAGAGAGAGAGAGAGAGAAGCAAAGTGTTTTCTCAATAGTCATACTTAGGATTTATCTTTAAATAGAAAATATCTTCAAATACCCAAATCAGAGCAGGTGAGTGACATATTAAGTATAACTGAATGTTTTTCAGGAATACCAACATTTTAAAGTTATTTTTAGGACCTCAGGTAGTTGCAAGTTGAAAGGTTATTAAAAATAACTTAGGAAGATAGATTATAGTGTGATTTTTGGCATGTAATTTGGAAGAAGTTCAAATTATTGAGTGATTGCTATGAAGATCTCATTACAGTACTCATTCATATATATAAACACTATATACATATATACTATATATATATATATATATATATATATATATATGCAAACATATGCAAAGGTTTCACAGTGTATCAATAAGAAGCACACTGGAACAGAATTAATGCAATAAGCAACATTCAGACATGGATAATATGCAATTAATACACAAAAAGCCCCATTCATATCATTAAGTGATAACAGGCCAATAAAATTTTACTTTATATGCAATTGTCAGAAACACTAATTGTAATGTTAACAAAATCCACAGGAAAGAAAATTAACAATTAAAGACTCATAGTCACCGAATTAAAAACATAAAATTTTGGTTTATATAAATTTTATGCTGCAAAAACATAGATAATCAATAAAAGACCCACAAACATAAAAATAGATCATGTCTGTATGTTAATCTATAGGGGAAAATTGTAGATTCTAGTTCAAGGATAAAAATAAGTGATGTTAACTTTTATTTGTTAACAAGCCACCCCCTTACATATTTTGTAAAGGGGTGATGTTTGTATCAAACCACTATGGTATTTTTATGCTTTTAGATTAGTTTAAAATTCCAGAAAAATTCCATCTTTCACAGGTATGTTATATGTAACAAAATATTTTTGCATCAAATTTTAAATGTATGAGGAGGTACATTGTTTTTCTAAATTTAGAGAAAAGTGAATGAACATTTGAGAATAAGTGGTACAAAGCACAATGCCTCAATAAAAATACTTTATAAAAAGCACATTATGTATATACAAACACATAAAGAGGCTCCAGAAAAAGGGAAATTTAAAAAATGACAAGGAAACTTTTTATAAGAATCAAAGATTCAAACCAGATATCAGCCAAAATCTTACAAATTCTTTAAAGAAAGAAGTTATAATTTTGTTGTCTCTGTGTCTTTCCTAGTACAGTGCTAGAGATACTTCATATTTTTCAAGTGAGTAAATACGAAGGATTTTCTAGGAGTATTATTTAGAAATGTGTCATTTTAACACACTGGAGACTTTTAGAGTGGCTTGATGGATGATTTAGTCTACTGTGGTATATAGTTACTATAACTACAATAATAATGTACTTGAACATATTTGTAAATACAAGCCATATAAGATCTATTTTTAAACAACTCAAATTTTCAGACTCTGAGACA
Organism: Sapajus apella; assembly: GCF_009761245.1. Classification (NCBI taxonomy): domain Eukaryota; kingdom Metazoa; phylum Chordata; class Mammalia; order Primates; family Cebidae; genus Sapajus; species Sapajus apella. Next base: position 6,341,800 of record NW_022437049.1, on the reverse strand, counting down.
GTCAGCTGAATTATTTCAACTGTCTTACTGATCAAATAGATCACTGCAGTCATTAAGGTGGATTGCTAGGTTGCAAAGCATTCCCTGTATTCATAATTTTCACTCATAAATAAATGTGACAGTGGTAGTCTCCCTTAAATATAGAAGATACTAATTCTACAAATTGTGCATACTATATTTTCTTATCAAAATGATTATACTACAAGCAAAATAATTATTAACAAATGTTTAATATAATATGTTTAGAAAAGGAGTTTCATAAGTATGTTCTGATTAGGAGCCAAACAAATTTGGACAGGGAAACATAAAACAATTTTGCAAGCCATCTAGTCTTATAGTTAGAGCACTGAAAACACTCAAGAGACTAAATTTATACTGCAGTTCCAAGTCTTTCATTACTGAAGAAAGAAATTTTACTTTCTAATAGTTTTACATGTTTGCTACTGGCCTGATAACAAAGGGTTTACAAATAAAAGTTCTTTCAAAAATAATAAATCTGTCATATGTTTCTACATCTCAAAAATGCTGATTATTTCCTGACATGAAATAGAATAGTCAGCATCCCAAAGCTTTGATCTTGGAGTATGTCATTCTATGATTCATTTCTGAAAAGGCACAGAAGTCTACATTTACTTACAATAAAAAATAATCATTCTTAAAGTAAGTTGAATAAAATACCAGATATTAAGCTATATTTTGGTATTTTTCCCCTCGATGTCAGTTTTGAAAGTCAGAAATACACACACACATACACACACACACACACACACACACACACACACACACACACAAATGCTTCAACTCAAAGCATTCACTCCACTGCTATGTTTATGTAAAATAGCTCAGTAAGTGATATTATCAAGCATTTTCAATAAATCTCTGCTCTGCGGCAAAAATGACAAGAAATCTGTTCTGACACAGCTTTCTGACAATTGAATTTATCTCTGACACTGATGCACAAAGAGTTTTCAAGTAGAAATTCCCTCACCAAATTACTTAGCTTCATGAACAAAGCACATTGGTATTTGAAAACTTCCATATTTCTGTGGGATTGGGGGTGATGTCCCTTTATCATTTTTTATTGCATCTATTTGATTCTTCTCTCTTTTCTTTTTTATTAGTCTGGCTAGAGGTCTATCTATTTTGTTGATCTTTTTAAAAAACCAGCTCCAGGATTTGTTGATTTTTTGAACGGTTTTTTTGTGTCTCTATCTCCTTCAGTTCGGCTCTGGTCTTAGCTATTTCTTTTCTTCTGCTAGTTTTTGAGATTTTTGATCTTGTTCCTCTAACTCTTTCAATTTTGATGATAGGGTGTCGATTTTAGACCTTTCCTTGTTCCTCATGTGGGCATTTATTGCTATGAATTTCCCTCTAGACGCTGCTTTAAATGTGTCTCAGAGATTCTGATATGTTGCATCTTCATTCTCATTTGAAGAACATCTTTATTTCTGCCATCATTTAATTGTTTATTCAGTCAACATTCAGGAGCCAGTTGTTCATTTCCCGTGAAGCTGTGTGGTTTTGAGTTAGTTTCTTAATCCTGAGCTCTACTTTGATTGCACTGTGGTCTGAGAGACTGTTTGTTATGATTTCTGTTCTTTTGCATTTGCTGAGGAGTGATTTACTTCCAATTATGTGGTTGATTTTAGAGTAAGTGTGATGTGGTGCTGAGAAGAATGTATATTCTGTAGATTTGGGGTTGAGAGTTCTGTAAATGTCTGTTAAGTTTACTTGGTCCAGATCTGCACTCAAGTTCTGGATTTCCTTGTTGATTTTCTGTCTCATTGATCTGTCTCATATTGACAGTGGAGTGTTAAAGTCTCCCACTATTATTCTGCAGGAGTCTAAGTCTCTTTGTAGGTTGTTAAGGACTTGCTTTACGTATCTGGGTGCTCCTGTATTGGGTGAACATATATTTAGAATAGTTAGCTCTTGTTGTTGCATTGATCCTTTTACTTTATGTAATGCCCTTCTTTGTCTCTTTTGATCTTTGTTGGTTTAAAGTCCATTTTATCAGAGCCTAGGATTGCAACCCCTGATTTTTTTTTCTCTCCATTTGCTTGGAAAGTCTTCTTCCATCCCTTTATTTTATTTTGAGTCTGTGTGTCTTTGGCCATGACATGGGTCTCCTGAATACTGTACACTGATAATTCTTGGCTTTTTATCCAATTTGCTAGTCTGTGTCTTTTGATTGGGGCATTCAGTCCATTTACATTTAATGTTAATATTATTTTGTGTGAATTTGATCCTGCCATTTTATTACTGGTTGGTTGTTTTGCCCTTTGGTTGGTGTAATTTCTACATTGCATCATTGGTATTTACCATTTGGTTCTTTTTTGCAGTGGCTGGTACTGGTTTTTCCTTTCTGTGTTTAGTGCTTCCTTCAGGAACTCTTGTAGGGCAGGTCTGGTAGTGACAAAATCTCTCAGCAATTGTTTGTCTGTAAAGGATTTTATTTCTCCATTACCTATGAAGCTTAGTTTGGCTGGATATGAAATTCTGGGTTGAAAGTTCTTTTCTTTAAGGATGTTGAATATTGGCCTCCACTCTATTCTGGCTTGCAGAGTTTCTGCTGAGAGATCTGCTGTGAGTCTGGTGTGCTTCCCATTGTTGTTGACCCGACCTTTCTCTCTGCTGCCCTTAGCATTTTTTTCCTTCATTTCAACCCTGGTGGATCTGACGATTATGTGCCTTGGGGTTGGTCTTCTAGAGGAGTATCATTGTGATGTTCTCTGTATTTCCGGTATTTGAATGTTGGCCTGCCTTGTTAGGTTGGTGAAGTTCTCCTGGATAATATCCTGAAGAGTGTTTTGCACCTTGGATTCATTCTTCCTGTCATCTTCTGGTACACGGAATCAAGCACAGGCCTTTTCACATAATCCCATATTTCTTGAAGGCTTTGTTCATTTCTTTTCGCTGTTTGTTCTCTTTTCTTGCCTTCTCGTTTTATTTCATTGAGTTGATCTTCAATCTCTGATGTCCTTTCTTCTGCTTGATCTGTTCAGCTACCGAAACTTGTGTATGTGTCACGAAGTTCTTGTGCTGTGGTTTTCAGTTCCATCAAGTCGTTTATGTTCTTCTCTATGCTGGTTATTCTAGTTAGCATTTTGTCTAAGCTTTTTGCAAGGTTTTTAGTTTCTTTGCATTGAGATAGAACATGTTCCTTTAACTCAGAGAATTTTGTTATTACCCACCCTCTGAAGCCTGCTTCTGTCAATTCAGCAAATTCGTTCTCCGTCCAGCTTTGTTCCCTTGCTGGTGAGGAGTTGTGATATCGTAGTGGGGGAGAGGCATTCTGGTTTTGATGGTTTCATTCTTCTTGCACTGGTTTCTTCCCATCTTTTTGAATTTATATAGTTTTGATCTCAGGTAGCTGCTTGGGGAGGCGGCCTTTCCTTTGTCTGCCTGCAGAGGCACTGCTGGGCTGCCATGGATTCAGTGGACCTGCTGTGTCTTTTATTTACTCAGGAAAATTAGGCTGGCTTCTGCAATGGCTGCAGCCCTTCCCCTGCCAAGCTGGATCATTCCTGGTTGCTTTCTAACTGATATTCTAGGTGTGAGACTCTGGAGTGAGAGGAGTTTTTTAGCCTGCTGGCTTTGTGCAGGGGACCCGTCCTGCTGTATGGGCTGTTTACCTGCTTCCAGTTCCCCTTCTTTCTGGAGGGCAGGTAGCTCTGTCCAGCCAGGTTTCTGGCTTTCATGACAGCCAGTGCTTCCTCCTAGATCTATGCTGACAGCCTCAGTGTCGGCCGAAGTTGCTGTTCTGTCCTGTTCAGGCAGCTGGCTAAGGCTTCTTAGCCCGGCGAAGATCTCCTGGTATGTGGGTTGTAGAGGGCTTGGGTGAAGCGCTGTATCTGAACCAATATCCCAGAGAGGGAGATCCCCCAGTCCTCCAGTCAGTTGACACTCCTCCTGGGTGGGGTAGTGCCCTGCCTTGCCTCAACTTGCCCTATTTGGTTTATACCCACTGTCCAACCAGACCCACAAAATGCACCTGGTACCTTGTTTGGAATTGTGGAGACCAGTCAGCTTCTGAGTCTCTCTCACTGGGAGCTGCTTTCCAGAGCTGCCTCTTATTCAGCCATCTTGGGACAAACTACCATTAGAGATTACTACAAACAACTCTATGCACATAAACCAGTAAACATGGAAGAAATGGATAAATTCCTGGACAATTGCACCCTCCCAAGTCTAAACTGGGAAGAAGTTGAAACCATGAATAGACCAAAACAAAGGCTGAAGTTGAGGCAGCAATTAATAGCCTACCAAATAAAAAAAGCCTAGGTCCAGATGGGTTTAAAGCCGAATTCTACCAGATGTACAAAGAGGAGCTGGTACCATTCCTTCTGAAACTATTCCAAACAATACAAAAAGAAGGAATCCTCCCTGACTCATTTTATGAGACCAACATCATCCTAATACCACACCCAGGCTGAGACACAACTAAAAAAGAAAACTTCAGGCAAATATCCATGATGAACATCAACACAAAAATCTTCAATAAAATACTGGCAAACAGAATGCAAGAGCAAATCAAAAATTTATTCATCATGAACAAGTAGGTTTTATCCCGGGGATACAAGGCTGGTTCAACATATGCAAGGGTATAAACATAATCCATCACATAAACAGAACCAAAGACAAAAACCACGATTATCTCAATGGATGCAGTGAAGGCCTTCGACAAAATTCAACAGCCCTTTATGCTAAAAACCCTCAATAAACTAGGTATCAATGGAACCTGTTACAAAATAATAAAAGCTATTTACGACAAACCCACAGCCAATATCATATTGAATGGACAAAACCTGGAAGCATTCTCTTTGAAATCTGCCACTAAACGAGGACGCCCTCTGGCACCACTCTTATTCAATATAGTACTGGAAGTTCTAGCCAGAGCAATCAGGCAAGAAAAAGAAATAAAGGATATTCAATTAGGAAAAGAGGAAGGCAAATTGTCTCTATTTGCAGATGACATGATTCTATATTTAGAAGACCCCATCGCCTCAGCCCCAAATCTCCTGGAACTTATAAGCAACTTCAGCAGTCTCAGGATACAAAATAAATGTGCAGAAATTACAAGCATTTCTGTATACCAATAACAGACAAATGGAGAACCAAATCAAAAGTGAACTCCCATTCACAATTACTACAAAGAGAATAAAATACCTAGGAATACAATAACAAAGGATGTAAAGGACCTCTTCAAAGAGAACTATAAACCACTGCTCAATGAAATAAGAGAGGACACAAACAGATGTAAAAACATTCCATGCTCATGGTTGGAAAGAATCAACATCATGAAAATGGCCCTACTGCCCAAAGTAATTTATAGATTCCACACTATCCCCATCAAGCTACCAATGACCTTCTTCATAGAACTGGAAAAAAACACTTCAAACTTCATATGGAACCAAAAGAGAGCCCACATAGCCAAAACAATCCTAAGCAAAAAGAACAAAGCTGGAGGCATCAAGCTGCCTGACTTCAAACTGTACTACAAGGCCACAGTAATCAAAACAGCATGGTAGTGGCACCAAAACAGAGACGTAGACCAATGGAACAGAAAAGAGGCCTTAGAAGCAACACCACACATCTAAAATTGTCTGATCTTTGACAAACCTGAGAATAACAAGCAATGGGGAAAGGATTCCCTGTTTAACAAATGGTGTTGGGAAAACTGGCTAGCAATGTGCAGAAAGCAGAAACTGGACCCCTTCCTGACACCATACACTAAAATTAACTCCAGATGGATTAAAGTTCTAAACATAAGACCTAAAACCATAAAAACCCTAAAAGAAAACCTAGGAAAAACCATTCAGGACATAGGCATAGACAAAGACTTCATGACTAAAATACCAAAAGCAATGGCAAAAAAAAAAAAAAAAGCCAAAATAGACAAATGGGATCTAATTAAACTATAAAGAAGACATCTATGAGGCCAACAAATATGTGAAAAAAATGCTCATCGTCGCTGGTCATTAGAGAATTGCAAATCAAAACCACATTGAGATACCATCTCACACCAGTTAGAATGGTGGTCATCAAAAAATCAGGAGACAAGAGATGCTGGAGAGGATGTGAAGAAACAGGAACACTTTTACACTGTTGGTGGGAGTGCAAATTAGTGCAACCATTGTGGAAGACAGTGTGGCAACTCCTCAAGGACCTAGAAATAAAAATACCATTTGACCCAGCAATCCCATTATTGGGTATATACCCAGAGAATCATAAATTGTTCTGTTATAAAGACACATGCACACATATGTTCACTGTGGCACTGTTTACAGTAGCAAAGACCTGGAGCCAGCCTAAATGTCCATAAATGATAGACAGGATAAAGAAAACATGGCACATATACACCATGGAATACTATGTAGCCATAAAAAAACGATGAGTTCATGTCCTTTGCAGGGACATGCATGAATCTGGAAACCATCATTCATAGCAAACTGACATAAGAACAGAAAACCAAACACCGCATTTTCTCACTCATAGGTGGGTGTTGAACAATTAGAACACGTGGACACAGGGAGGGTAGCATCACACATTGAAGTCAGTTGTGGGTGGCTAGGGGAGGGACAGCAGGGGGTGGGGAGGGATAACATGGGAAGAAATACCAGATATAGGCGATGGTGGGAAGAAAGCAGCAAACCACCTTGCCATGTATGTACCTATACAACAATCCTACATGATCTGTATATGTACTCCAGAACCTAAAGTACAATTAAAATCAAGGCTCATAATAAAAAAGAAAACTTCCATAATTTTTAAAACGTTAGCACTAAATCCCTATAGGAAATGGAAAGTAAAGGTTTTTTATTAAGCTACAAATTTTAAGAAATAAAACTCTCCCTAGATATTTCTCAACATGGTACTTGATGGAATTGAGCGATTTGTTAAGGAGACAAAGGGGACAAAGATAATGGTATGTTGAAATGAAAGAGCTTAACTGAAATGGTTTTTCATTCTGCCTCTTTTTATCTTTTTTCCACAATGACCTGTATATTATCTGGGACATTTGGAAATTTAGCATCTATTGTCCTTGATAAATATTTATATCTCCTTCACATTTTCAGGTGTTCTTTGATAAGCAAGTGCCACAGAATGGCATCCACAGGTATTCAAAAACTCCATGGAGGGCTGCTTTTGGAAAAGCCATAAGATTCATAAGTAAGTGCTTTGCAGCGATCCTTAACATAGTGGTAAAGAGTCTAAGTGCTGAAGTAAAACCGCCTGGGTTCGTTACCTAGTTCTGCTCCCTGCCAGTGAATAAGCTTCAGAGCCAGCATCAAAGATGGCTCTCACTGATCCCACATCATGGAATTCACATGCCTGTGAAGTTCCCTTGCACATTACTGGGACTTGTCTGGTGACCAGTAGAATGTGGCAGAAATGATGGTATGTCTCTTCTAAGATATGGTTTAAAAAGATTGCACATGCTCTCTCTCTCTCTCTCTGTCTCTTAGCTCACTCATGCTGGAGAAAGCCAGGTGTCATGTCTTGGGGAATCCACGTGTGATGTCTTGAAGACATGTTGGCAGACCTGTGCATAGGCCCATGTGGCAAGAAACCAGACCCTCTCAGTTCAAGACACTCCAAGAAACCTCATGAAACAGCTTGAGGCTCTGAGCCTGAACCACCTAGCTAAACTACTCTTAGATTCCTGATTCTCAGATCCTATTGAGAAAATAAACAATAATTGTTTTATGTTGCTATATTTTGGGAGTAACTTGTTACATACTAAGAGCTATATGTTGAAGAGCAAATTATTCAGGCTCTGTTTTTCAGTTTCCTTACCTGTAAAACGGAGTACTGATTTTATGATGTGGTTGTGAGGATTAGAGAGATCATCCACAGAGAAGAGCAACAGAATATAGAGTCAGAAGTTGACACCTCATAAATTTTGGGCATTTTAATTAATTTGCAAGGCTGCAACAGATCCATCCCAAACTGGATTGAATATCTTTTAACTGAAAATATGTTTTAAAACATCCTGTCTTATGTTAAAAAAGAAGAGTACCATGCATTAAGATAAAATAATAGTTTTTAATTCAAATGTGAGTGTGAGGGAAGTATGACCCTGAAAGATTTTGGATATGAGAAAGATAAGTTCTGCCCCCAGGGGAGAAAAAGAACTGCAATTATGATTATAAAACAAAATCCGAGTTCAAGTTCTTGTTTTGTCATTTATAAGGGAAGGCCTTTAACTTATTGAAGTCTATCTGGCCAATTTTTAATGTGGTTTATACACATTTCCAAGATAAGACAATGTGGACTGGCTAGCTTAGTGCTTGCTACAGCAGGGATATGTGTTATGATCAAACACAGTGAACTGTAAGAAGGAAACTTTAAGACCCCTGCAATCTCCTACTATACTGCTTCTATGTGGACCTTTTCTCCTTCTATCTGGACCTTTTCAACTGAGATCTTCTCAAAAGAGATGTGTCTGTGAAGCCCAGATATATGAAATAGTTGAAAACATCCAAGTGTACATTTTGGCTCCATGAGTATTAGACAGAAGATGGGGCTGAGGGAAGGAAGACTCTAATCTTGTTCCAAGGAATTCCTTTAAGATGAACTCAAGGTATCACAGTATTCTTTTCTAAGGAGACCAGAAAGATTTCCCCAAGATAGTATAAATCCATTTGCCTTAGTCAACTGAGATAGGAAATGTCATGAGGTTTAAGAAATGGTCCATTTTGTTGAAGAAATCTCTAAGGCATTAGGAATTAAGAAATAATTAGGTAGTATAAGTCATAAAAGGCAGGTCATCTGTATTTTTACATTGCTCTAGAAACTGTTTCTAGAAGCTAAGTTTGTATAATTTTTACACTCCATCATCTAATTTTTTTTTACTTTCACCAACTCTGCCACATCCCTTCTTCATTATTTCTATATCTTTGAAAACAAGCTACTTCTTATCTTGTAAAATCTTCCCAAAAAACACAATTCTGTACTCGCTACAGGAACCTTTTTAAGCTTACAAGTCATCTTGACTGTGTCTGCATAACCCTACTTACTTGATGATTTTTGTAGTCCAAAAGAATTACCAATTAATTGTGTTTGAAAATTTATTTTCAAACTACCAAACTACCAAGAAATGACATCTGGGTCTCCAACTCTCATTCATTAGCAACTCTTTTAAATTCCATTTTTATGCAGAGCCATGGCATTGCACAAAACATTGTGTAATGCATAATGCATTGTGGGCCTACAGAGTTTGCATAAAAAATACTGGTTCTTCCCGTATTTCAGAGTAAGAGGAGGAATGAAGTATGTCATTGAGGACTCAAAGAATAAAAATTGATATTAATAATGAATTGAACAAATTGTATTTAAAATCATGTATTAGGTAATGAGATCATGTCTAATACAAATTTAGGAGTGCTTTGAACTCACCACTGTTCCTACAGTTCTGAATAGCTGAAAATTTGTGTGCTGTTGATATTTATCATACGAGAATGATTGTCTGTACCCCTTACTCCTAGGAAAGCATTCTTGGTTGGTTGTGGGCATCCACAAGGGCTGAAGTGTGATGGAATAAACTCCCAGTCTCAGAAGACTATTGAGCTGGGACTTTTCTTAGGATGCTGGCTTCACACACCTTATACACATGGGTCAAAGGGATGATCATCTTACAGATCAATCCCTCTCAATGTCCACTTGTGTAGGAATAGGCCTCTTGGTAGGACAGCACCCAGAGTCAGTAGAACTCCAGTTTTTAAAATCAGCCTTTCCTCATGTAGCTTTATTTTACTCTCTATAGCTTCTCCCACTCACTGTTTGTGTTCTACAGCCAAGTGACTAATGCAGATGGTGGGAATGGGAGGAAGAGTGCTGGCTCTCACAGTGAATGTTCTAGAAAGCCTAGAAACCAGTAGCCATGGTAGCCCCAAAGCTATCACAAAGCAAAAGTATATAACTTCCTTTGCTTCAGTGTTTTTACTAGAATTTTCAGGATACCTTTTTGAGACTTCTTTTTCCTTTAAAGAATTATTTTCCTTTTTTCCCCTCAAACATTTACAGAAAAAGAGAAGCGAGAAAAAGATAAAATTCGAGATATTGCCCAACAACCTCTCATACATTAAATGATCTTACAGGTCATCTGCTTCAATCTATATCCTTCCTAGTTCCTATTCCCCTCCTCCTCTTCAGCATTTTACAAAAGAAGAAAATGATCTAGCAATAGAAATACTATTTGACCCAGCAATCCCATTACTGAGTATATACCCAGAGGATTATAAATCATTCTATTATAAAGGCACATGCACATGTATGTTTACTGCAGGACTGTTCACAGTAGCAAAGACTTGGAACCAAGCCAAATGCCCATTAATGATAGACTGCATAAAGAAAATGTGGCACATATACACCATGGAATACTATGCAGCCATAAAAAAGGATGAGTTCATGTCCTTTGCAAGGGCATGGATGAATTTGGAAACCATCATTCTCAGCAAACTGACACAAGAACAAGTGGGAGTTGAACAATGAGAACACATGGACACAGGGAGGGGAACATCACACGCCAGGGAATGTTGAGGGGTTGGGGGCTAAGGGACGGATAGCAGTGGGTGGGGTTACTGGGGAGGGATAGCATCAGGAGAAATACCTTATGCAGCTGATGGGGTGATCATCTACATTAGGTTACAAACCTCTACACAATGCACTGTGCCCCAGAACTTAAAGTAAAATAAATAAAAAAAGAAAATAGCCGCACAAATAGTTACATCCAATTGTGCAATAAAATCTAGAAATGTAATGTAGACCTGGATTTCTTTTCAAAAAATCCTCTCAGCCAAATCAAGTTGCTCACCCAAAGCTACACCCCACTTCTTGGAAGTAGCCTATATGACAGATTACTTGAGTCAGGATACAAAAAGCCAGTCCCTCTTGACTCATTTAGGACAACTCTAAAGGACAGTCTCAGTTCAGCTGAGGTCTTCATTAAACAGCATCACCAGTTAAATCCTTCCCTTTCCCCAATTCGGTATACTTCACCCTCACTGGTGTTATTCCTGAAAGCACTTGCCAATAAATCTATCTTCCAATCTCTGTTCTGAGTTTTACATAATTAATTTCATTATAGTAAGAAACAGCATTTAAAATAATTTTTTGGCCATTATGCAAAATAATCAACCTTTGCCACCATTTTATGGTAAGAGCAACTAGATTGGGGAATCAAAAGATTTGAGTTCATCTCCTGCCTATGCTGTTAGCTGGCATGTTTCTCATGAGCCTCAGCTAATTTAGCTGTGAAGAATGTTTGGGGGTAAGAAGTAGCATGTGTCATATCATATTTTCAACCAAAAAGTATAATATTAGATAAATAAGCAGACATTGCCCTCCCATGAAATTAAATACATTTTCTCTGTGAGTTTTGAGAGCCATAAAACAACTTCAGATAACTTATGTTTTACCTGTTAATTAACATTTTATAGAGCATAGTAAGAAATGTCAAGGAAGAAAGAAAATAACAATCTTATAAAAATAATGGCTCTTAAATGAAATAGCAAAGATCTTTATACAGTGATTAGACATCTGAACAATGGTATGGCTTTGGTTTATACAAGGCTTGATACCCCAGTAAATGTAAATAATTACAAATGGGGCCATTATAAATTTATCTGCTCTCCTGAATGAAATCATAACTCTGCCAAGAAACAGATATACAATTTTTAAACATAGTTATTTATGGCCTTATTAATCACCTCAGATGCAAAGGGCTATTTTATCAAAAAGCTTAAGAATTTATTTGGGCCAGGCAGGGTGGCTCTCACACCTGTACTCCCAATACTTTGGGAAGCAGAGGCAGAAGGATTGCTTGAGCCCAGGAATTTGAGACCAGCCTAAGCAACATGGTAAAACCTTGTCTCCACAAAAAGTACAACAACTAGCTGGACATGTTGGCTTGTGCCTGCAGTCCCATCTACTGAGGAAACTGAGGTGGGAAGATTCCTTGAGCCCAGGAGGTGGAGGTTACAGTGAGCAGAGATTGAGATTTTACCACTGCACTGCAGCTGGGCAACAGAGCAAGACCCTGAGTCAAAAAAATTAAAAAAAATTATTTTAATATTAACTGTGTTTATATGTTAAAATAATTTCCTTTTGTTAGATACAGTTTCACTAACAGAGGGCTTATAGATAACAATGAAGGCAATGTGACCAAGTTATTAAAATATATATATATATACACAAAAATATATATTCTATTGTCTTTTTTCTTATTGAATTATAATATACGTAGGGAAAATTGAGAATATGCTAAATACAGTGCTCAATGATTTTACAAAGTGAAATGCCTGTGGTCCATCATCCAGAACAAGAAATAGAACATTATCAGAAGGTGCTCATAGTCCCTTCTTCTCCGCTAGTCCACTCCTATCAAAAGTAACCGTCCTCCTGAATTCTAACCATGCATTAGTCCATTTTCATGCTTCTGATAAAGACATCCCCGAGACTGGGCAATTTACAAAGGAAAGAGGTTTATTGGACTTACACTTCCACACAATCATGGAAGAAGGTGAAAAGCACATCTCACATGACAGCAGACAAGAGAGCTTGTGCCAGGAGACTCCCGTTTTTAAAACCATTAGATCTTATGAGACTTATTTACTATCACAAGAAGAGCACAGGAAAGGCCTGCCCCACGATTTAATTACGTCCCACTGGGTAATTGTGGGGTCCCTCCCACAACATGTGGGAATTTAAGATAAGATTTGGGTGAGGACACAGCCAAACCATCAACCCCATGGACTGTTATTTTGTTCATCTTTAAATTTTATAAAAATTAAATCACACAGATGCATCAGGTTTCTGAATTGCAACTTCATACCTGTGAGAGTCTCCATATTGTTTTGTATAATATTAGTTTATTTGTATTGCTGCATTGTATTCTACTATATGAATATACTATAATGTATTCATCTATAGTAATGAAGATATGACAAACAGCCCACATTCTTATATGCGTCTGTTGATTAATATTTTATATATTTCTATTGGGTAAATATCCATGAGAATATATCTAAGAATGAAACTGCTGAATCCTTATAAATTTTAGAAAACTATTTGATGGTTTAAAACCATGTATGTGTTGATATCTAATAATTACAAAAAAATTAATTTTTGGTAACTTTATGGGTTCCATTTATGTAGCATAAGACACTAAGAGTAAGAGAAGATTTGCTATTTCAGGCATGCAAAAACTCCAAGCTCCAGATAACAGATGAAGCAATATGTATAGTGGATAGAGCAAGCAGAGGTTTCAAGTTCAGACTGTCGGAGCCTGAGCCTTCATGTTTATACACTGAAGATGGCACCTTCAGAAAATCTTTTTGAAAAATAAAAGGATATGAATAATTTAAGAGATAAAAGCCATATTTATATTTGGAAAAGCAGTATACTGTAGAGGTTCTGAGGTTGCCCAGGTATCCTAGAGCAAGTAGCTTAAGCTGGCTGAGTCTCTGTTTCCCATGTGTAAAATGAGGATAATCTTCCCATATGATAATAATGTGAGGATTAAATGAAAATAAAAATTAGCAAGGTATTTACCAAGTGAATGTTATTAAAAATTCCTCATACTTGTTAGATTTTATTTCTCTTTCTCTCTAAGCCTATTATTTCCTTTTCTGTTTAATGAAAACACGTTTAACTGCTCTTAATACATCAGACAATTTTGTTAGAAGACATTCTATTTATAACTGATAAAAAAGAGCCCGCCAAACATCAATGTGTTACAAACATAAGGAAGGCATTTTAATAATGCATTTATTTGTTTATTCATTCATTTGACAGATATTTCACAAGCACCAATTTTGTGCTAGGTGCTAAACAATAAAATGTGTGAATATGAAGATGAATTAGATACAATTCATCCTTCTCATGAAGTAATTCACAAGCTGTTAGAGGAGGGAAGATTTGGACTTGAAAGCCTAAGCAAACAAGGCAGTATTGTGTGTAATAAACACTATATTGTGCTACAAGAAAATGTTATTCAAACATATAAAAGGGAGTCATTATTTCTAGATGGAGTAACCAGAAAAGCATTTGTAAGAGCATCAGTATCTACTCTGGTCTTTGAAAGATACATAAAACATTTTAGGTTGAGAAAACCATTGAGTCATTTCAAAAGGAAAGAAATAATGTAAAGGAGAAAACAAATGAAGGACAGTGCATATTTGTGGATTGGTAATGAGTCTACCTTAGCATGAGTCTGGGTACATATAAGGATAGAGTAACAGAAATCTAGATTCCAATATGATATGCTGAAAACATTTAAAGGTTTTAAAAATTTGTTTCTTGGCAGACAATAGGAGCCACTGGAGAAATGTATGGGGTAGAATGCCATGCTTACCTTGTTTTAGGAAGAAATCTGACAAGCAATATGCATAAGAGGCTGGAAGGTGCTAGCCAAGAAGACTTAGCTAGGAAACTGTCTTGGCAGTTTAGATGTGAAGTCACAAATAATAAATAAAAGAATTAAGAATGGGAGAATAGCCAGGGATTCAAAGATATCGTGAAAGAAAAAGCAATGGCATATGGAAATTCATTGGATGAAGAAGCTACTTCTAATTAGATGGACAGAAAAGCTCCACAGATTCTAAAGTACAATAATTTTTGAGAAGAAAGCAATAAATGATTGGCACGGATAGAACTTAGTTATTAACACAAGATGAAAGCACCTAGAGGGAAAAAGGCAACTCAATTCCCAGTATCTTTCTCGGTAGTGAAAGGTATAAAAAAAAAAAAAAAAAAGGACAATAGCTTCACAGGATATGACAGCTAGGAGTATAATGATTAAGAACAGGGAACTCTGAAATCAGACCCTTTGAGTCCAAATTCTGGCTCTACCACATACTAGCTGTGTGACTGCTAGCTAGTTACTCAAACTCTCCAAGTCTTAGTTCTCTCAGTACTTCAGAGAATGTAACAATGAGAAGCATAATAATAGTGCTTACTAGATGACTTGAACAGTTCGCATTCATTATAAATGTCATGTAACTTTTTGCATTTATTACAGTAAAGTTGAGAGAAGATGTAATGGAGCATAGGGAGGATGTGGCATATGGTAAGTTAAAAAAACAACAACTATTAATTCATTCATTTGACTAAATAGTATTGATTGCAGACTTACCATGTGCCAGATGCTGTTCTGGGTATTGGGGATACAAAATGAACAAAATAGGTAAAATAATTGCACCTATAAGATTATATTAAAATACAGGAAGCAAATAAATAACAAATACAATACCATAAATAGAATAGTGTAATGCATTAATAAAGAAAAATTAAGCATAACAGAGAAGTAGAGAGTGACCAGAGATGCTACGTCAGGCAATGGTAAAGGAAGACCTGCTTATGAAGGTGGCAGTTGAAGAGACCTAAAAGAAATGAGGAATGCGCCATATAAATATCTACAAAAAGAGATTCCAGACAAAGACTGCAGCAAGTGCAGTATCCCTGAGCTGAGACATGCCTACTATCCAAGGAACACAGAGGAAGGTTACATGACTATAATTAATTATAGAAAGGAGCAATAGGAGATCAAGTGAGGTATAGACCCAGAGACCAAATCACATGGAACCTTGTAGGACACAGTAAAATTAGTTGATTTTGTTTCTACATTTGATGGAAGTCACAGAGGAACAACATGATCTAATTTATATATTGAGAGATTGCTGTGTAGACAACAGATTATAAAGGCAAAAGCTAATGAAGATTAATGCGTACAAAAAATAGAAAGAATAAATAAGACTATTTGATAGCACAACATGGTGACTATAGTCAATAATAATTTAATTGTACATTTAAAAATACTGAAGAGTATAATTAGATTGTTTTTAACACAAAAGATAAACACTTGCATAGTTAGATACCATATTCTTCATGATGTGATTATTACATATCCCATCTTATATCAAAACATCTCATGTACCCCAAAAATATTATACACCTACTATGTACCCATAACAATTATGAATAATTTTTTTTGAAAAGCTAAGGAAGAGACTAGTTACAAGCTTATTGCTGTAGTCTAGTAACTGTAAGAGATGGTGGGAGCTTGTATAAGGGCAAAACAGTGAAGATCGAAAACAGTGGTCACATTTGGGACATGTTTTGTAAACAAGAATTTGGTAAAAGATTGAATTTAGGGTATAATGAAATTAGAATAAAGAGGCATGGAACTAGAGTTTGTGAACAGAATAAGTTGATTCATATAATTTGGCTCTGTGTCCCTACCCAAATCTCATCTTGAATTGTAATCCCCACATGTTAAGAGAGGGACCAAGTAGGAGGTGATTGGCTCATGGGGGCAGTTTTCTCCACGCTTCTCATGACAGTGAGTGAGTTCTCATGAGATCTGGTGGTTTTATAAGGGGTTCTTTCCCCTTGGGTTTTTTTCTCTCTCTCTTCACCTTCTGCCTCTTCTTCACCTTCCTCCATGATTCTAAATTTCCTGAGGCCTCCCCAGCCATGCAGAACTGTCAGTCAATGAAACCTCCTTTGCCTTTATGTTACCCAGTCTCAGGTGGTATCTTTACAGCAGTGTGAAAATGGACTGATACAGTAAATTGGTACCAAAAAGAGTGGGGGACTGCTATAAAGATAGCCTGAAAATTGTGGACATGACTTTGGAAATGGAACAGTTTAGAGGGCTCAGAAGAAGATAGGAAAATGTGGGAAAGTTTGGAACTGCCAAGAGACTTAATGAATGGTTTTGACCAAAATGCTTGTAGTGATATGGACAATGAAGTTCAGGCTGAGGTGGTCTCAGATGGAGATGAGGAAATTATTGAGAACTGGAACAAAGGAGATCCTGCTATGCATTAGCAAAGAGAATTGTGGCATTTTGCCCTTTCTCTAGAGATCCTGCCACAGGATAATATCATCCAGGATTAATTGGAATTTTGATAATATTTAAAGCCACTGATACTAGATGACATTATCTAAGAAGCTGGTATAGGGAGAAAAGAGAAGAAACCTGAAGACTGAGGCCTGAGGCATTCTCTGACTCAGAGATCAGGAATAAGAAGATAAATAAGTGACTGAAGAAGAGCAGCCAGAAGGGTAGAAAGAAAACCAGGGGCATTTAGTATGCTACAAGCCAAAGTGAGAAAGTGTTTCAAGGACATAAGTGAGATCCTATGTCAATTTTTTTCTGAAAGTCTGAGACTTGAGCATTGGATTTGACAATGCGGAGATTATTGACAACTTTGGCAATCATGGATTCAGTGGAGAGTGACTGTAATATCTTATTAAAAGTAATAAGAAATCTTACAAAGAGGATAAAGTACAGATTTTTAAAAATATTTCAGTAAATACAGCTTTAATTGGAGTGGGAAGGGCATTGAGTTATAAAACAGGAGCTATGACAGAATATTAATATTTGTATGCCTACTATGGTGATAAGGAAGAAACCTGATAATGCAGGAAAGGGAAGGGGCAATTACAGAAGAGTCCCTAAATGGGTGAGATGGGATTGCAACAAGATACTCAGATGCAGCACTAACAGATCAATTAGATTTGAGGGAAGAACAAGGATCCCACTCTCTGAATGCTTCTCTTTTCTTGCTGATACAAGACTATTAGGCAAGAGTAGGGAAAGAAGGGAGGTACTGAAATCCAAAAAGCAAGAATACATCTAAGATATTCATCTTATAAAGTGAAACTATGAACCACTAGAGCAATACAGTATCATTTCCAAATAGTGAGAGCTCACCTTGAACTTTTGATTATAAATACTCAGTAAACAGGCTATGTGTTTTTCTCCAGATACAGAGTGGTGTATGCACTGGGGAGCTGCTTATTTAATCAGGTCTTTTTCAGGTGAGTAAGATGGGGAAGGAGAACCAAGGGAGATAAGAGTGAAGATAATAAGTGACTATAAAACCTAAATTAAGGCCAGGTGTGGTGGCTCACATCTGTAATCCCAGCATTTGGGAGGCTGAGGCAGGCAGATCGCAAGGTCAGGAGAAAGAGACCATCGTGGCTAACACGGTGAAATACCGTCTCTACTAAAAATACAAAAAATTAGCCAGGTGTCGTGGCATGCACCTGAGTCCCAGCTACTCGGAGGCTGAGGCAGGAGAATCACTTGAACCCAGGAGACAGAGGTTGCAGTGAGCTGAGATCATGCCACTGCACTCCAGCCCGGGCAAGAGTGACTCCATCTCAAAAACAAAAACAAAAACAAAAATTCCTAAGTTAAGCTTGCAGAGAAATGAGGACAAGAGGGGGATAACGGGTGAGAGGAAGTGGTGGAGCTAATGGGTTGGGGTTCCTGGTGGAATTGAAGAATTGATGGCAAGTGGGCAATAAAGTAAGTAGGTAACTAATAAGTTGATAAAAACTGCCATTTTGTACTGGTTTGATTTGGTGTGACATGAAATTGATGAACTGAAGAGGGAAGGAGTCAATATCTTCACAGGCAACATAGAGGAACTAACCATCTAAGGTATCAGATGAATTATCTGCATGAATACTGTTATTACCAAGACTGAACATAGAGGTAACTGGAAAGGAAATGATCCACAGATAATAATATCTTTAGTAAGTGTGGGAGGATGACAGAAAACTTCAACAAGGGATGGGTAGTAAGTGGGAGCGGGTCAACATCTGGTTTAAAGGAACTAGATTATTTAAGTTTGAGAATTAGACCCATTAAAAAGTTTATTTAAAA
Source organism: Sapajus apella (assembly GCF_009761245.1). Taxonomy (NCBI): domain Eukaryota; kingdom Metazoa; phylum Chordata; class Mammalia; order Primates; family Cebidae; genus Sapajus; species Sapajus apella. The sequence goes on along the minus strand of NW_022437049.1, from coordinate 6,323,115 downwards.
ATCTATGGAGGTTGGGCACGGTAGCTCACACCTATAATCCCAGCACTTTGGGAGGCTGAAGAAAGATCACATGAAGTCAAGAGTTGGAGACCAGTCTGGCCAACATAGCAAAACCATGTCTCTACTAAAAATACAAAAATTAGCTGGGTGTGGTGGTGCACACCTGTAGTCTCAGCTTCTTGGAAGGCTGAGGCATGAGAATCACTTGAACCCAGGAGGCAGAGGCTGCAGTGAGCCAAGGTCGTGCCACTGCACTCCAGCCTGGGCAACACAGCAAAACTCTGTCTCAAAAAACAAACAAACAAACAAACAAAAAACACTATGGAGGTGATCATTAGAATAAGGGCAATACTACTAAAATATATATCAGCTCTTTTTATGTAAATGCATATATTTTACAATTTCTTTAACCATCTGTTTGCCAACAGAGAGACCATTTGATTATATACAAAAAATACAGTCAGAGAAGAAGACTTGGACTTCAAATTATTAATAATATGGTTTTAGGCATTCTCCATTTTCATTTGCTCAGAAACTTCAAGGAAAATTCTAATTATTTTTGATAATTTGATTTTTTTTATAGAAAAGATACATAGAGAAAGCATTCCATCTCTTCATCATGGCACCAATATTGACTCACCAGGATTGTTGGACTGGGCATCCATGGGAATCATGAGCTTGGCCCGGGGTGCTCGGCGTGCAGCCAGTGACCTCTCCAGAGTGGACATAGAGCTCCCTGCTTCCTCAGTGTCTTGACCTGAAAAATATACACTCCTGAGAAACATACCCTCTACAAGGATGCAACACTTTACATAATTTTCTGGCAGCTATTCCAATGCCTTTTTAGTCTTACAGATGTTTTCAATGATAATATCATCTACCTTCTTGTTATCTGAGTAATATATTTCATTGTAAAATCTTAAAATTAACCAAAAATTCTAAATTCATTGCACATAACCGTTATTTATATTTTGATGCTTATAATTCTGCATATGTTTGTATATGTGACAGTGGGAGGGCATATGTTAATGTATTTGTTTTTCAAAAATGGCATTGTATTATGCATACTTTTTGTAACCTGTTTTAAAAGATAACACAAAAATCTCTCTCTGTTAAAAGTCAGTGGTATAATTATTAACAGCTATGTAATATTCCACTATATTAATTTACTACAATTCATTCAATACTTTAAGCCTAACCATATTAAATTGTATTACAAAAAACCTACAAGAAATAAACTATACTCTTCAAAAATAAGAGCAGATATATTTACCTAAATCTATTGTGATTCCATAAAATGTCATACTAAAGAGTCACTAAAATTTAGAAGAAAGGATATATGCAAATTTGAAAGGTTAATTTTAATATGTATTAAAAACTGAAGTTCTGAATAGTGTATGCTCCCATGTGTGTAATATGCATATAAAAGCATATTGTGACACACACACATTTGTATGTGTATAAGAATGTATATATATGGATAAGTACACACTTACATCTATGCAATAAGATTACACACAAAATTTTTAACATTGTTTTTGTTTTGTGAAAGGGATTAGGAATTTGGGATGGGGAAGAGGCAGACATACTTTTACTATTTTAGGTACTTACTATTTTATGAAATGTTTTTTATTCTTTTTGTTTTTTATCATATGCATACATTCTCTTTAAAATTAACATCACAATTAATAAAATTTAAAATAAAAATTATACTGGGAGAAGCTTCCGCACAGGTGAAATAACAGTAGCTTCCTAAATCTAACTCTGTCCACGGGTCCTCCAAAAACTACACAGAATCATATAAAACATATTTAACTTTGCAAACCTGGCCAGACACAGTGGCTCACAGCTGTAATCCCAGCACTTTGGGAGGCTGAGGCAGACAGATCACTTGAGGTCAGGGGTTTGAGACCAGCCTGGCCAACATCATCATTGTCCAGTGAAGGAAAATGAAGAGAATTTGTCTCAAGCAGATAAACCCTCAAAAAAATAGCTAATGAAATTTCTTTAAACAGGAAGTAGTAACCAAAAAGGAATAATGAACAACAGAAAGGGTGAAACTATTAATTAAATATAAGAGACCTTCCTCTTCTTTAGTTTTTAAAATTATGTACTTCTCCTCGCCACTCAAAAAAAATAATTCTAGGACCAACTAGGGTAACATAGTTTTCAAATAAGTCACTTGATATTGTTGCGTGTCTGTGTGTTGGTTTTCAGTTTTGCAATTTTTTTTTTCTTCTAAGAATGGACCGTGCTTGATATTATATGAGTTCATTGAAAAGTTAAACAAAATTATTCTCCTATTACTCTTTTTGTAGCATACAGGATTTAATTAATATGTATATAAATAAAAATAACCAATAAAAAGTTAGGTGTTAAATTGCCCATTTGGTGTTACATAGCTCTTTTATAGATGTTATTCACTGAATTGAACATTTTTAAAAATTGAATACTATCAAATGCCATAGACTGAAATTTACTTATTCATTCTTCCAAAGTGAAAGTAAGACACTAATCCTGTGGTGATGCTGTAGTGAAAGTATAAGAGGATAAATTCATTTCACGAAAGCAAATTCTATTTATAAATCCTAGAGATCAAACAGACCTGGACTCTTGTGTTTCTCTATTGTAAGTTTTAAGTAAAGAAAATTATTTTGAAATCCACTAGATGTAGAAGAGATGTATCATGAAGCAGTGACTTATCATCTTAATTCCTAGATATTTTAGTGGGATCCTCTATTTTTTGTGGTTAAAGAATGAAGTAGGTTTTGTTTAAGCAGCTTGCATGCCAGAAGTAGGGAAGAATTAGTAAAATTAACTCTCACTTAATAAAATTAGTTGTTGTTAATGTAGCAATTGCTCGGTTCAGTTCTCTTTTCCATAGCTAGAGTGTGAATATTGTAAATTAATTTCTGGTTTTATCCAAAAAGCTAATTTCATGGGTACAAAACAAGATAAGTGCTTACATAAAAGTATTATGTGAGTTAATTGAAACTGGATCAACAAAACATGAATTTTGGAGTCAGATTTTTGGTCCTGGCTGTGATACTAGCTTTGAAATTGGGTCACATTATTTAACCCTTCTTAACTTTGATTACTTCATTTACTATATTAAAAGAATGATGATAGCACCTACCTCAAAGTATTTTCTGAAGATAAGGCAAAATAATGTATAAAAGTCCTAATCATAGACTTTAACATAATCTCTCTTTACATAGTTATTGCCTACTCAGGAACCCCATTGTTAAATATAATGTTTCCCAGTAATGTTATTCACTTATGTTGAGTTTTGTTCTGTTAAGCATGAGAGCAGAAAGAATACATAATTTAACATAAAGTATAGCTTTGAGAATTACTTTCCTGTTATTACAAAATTGGCAACTAGGTCCTCAATTTGACGACAAATAGGCTCAAGTACCCTTTTATTCCAAAGAAAACAGTCATCATTTGGGATTAAATCTTCCCCCAGGACTTATTAAGAGACATCAACTTAATGTCATCTCAGTATATAAAAGATGAAAGGAAAAGGTAAGAAGGATGTGTCCCAGAAGTCTTTGGCAAAATTTCCTGAGGCCAGAGAGACAATTCTATCCCTTCCAGTGGGAGGTGGAGGTACTCTCCCCTCCCTGATACCTAGTCAAGAACAAAGCTATAAGAAGGATCACCTATAAAATAGGGAGGTTCCTACAAAAGGGATTTATTTTTCTATCACTCCACAGTTGAAAGCCTGTTTAGGCAGCAGGCTTGCTGTTCAACCCTGTGTCTATGTAAGCAGAGGAAAAAGTAATTGAGAGCAAGGCTGAGAGAGAGCCAGTGGTAGAGTACAAGGTCTCTCACCATTGGGCCTGGCAAGAATATAGGAGATTCTCGTGGGCCAAGTGAGTGTGTGAAAAGTTGGTTGGGCTTGATTCCCCTTGCTGGAATTTCCCAGAGGCCTCACGAGGGAAGAGAAAGAGCTGTGCTAGGTGGTAAGCCTGGACTTGATGTCTCCCATCGTGGAACTGGACCTGGTCCACAAGGCCACATAAAGCAGCAGTTCCCAACATTTTTGGCACCAGGGACCATTTTCAAGAAAGACCATTTTTTTCATGGACCCGTGGGTAGGGGGCAGGGGATGGTCTCAGGATGATTCAAGCCTATTATATTTATTGTGCCCTTTATTTCTATTATCATTACATTCAAGCTTATTACATTTATTGTACACTTTATTTCTATTATTACATTCAAGCTTATTACATTTATTGTGCACTTTATTTCTATTATTATTACATGGTAATATATAATGAAATAATTATGCAACTCACCATAAGGTAGAATCAATGGGAGCCCTGAGTTTGTTTTCCTGTAACTAGATGGTCCCATCTTGGGTGATGGGAGACAGGGGCAGATCATCAGGCATTAGATTCTCATAAGAAGCATGCAACCTAGATCCCTCACATGTGCAGTTCACAATAGGGTTCACACTCCTATGAGAACCCAGTGCTCCTGCTGCTTTGACAGGAGGCAGAGATCATGCAGTAATGGAAGTGATAGGGAGTGGCTATAAATACAGATGAAACTTCGCTCTCTTGCCCGCTGCTCACTTCCTGCTCTGTGGCCCAGTTCCTAACAGGCCATGAACCAGTATTCGTCCATGGCACAAAGGTTGGATACCCTTGTCATAAAGAAGTTTTACTTCTGTTTCATAAGAGACCCAGAATTTGGATACCACATAGAGGTTTGCATATGTGTCCAGAAAAGCTGTGAAGAACTTCAAAGGATCCCTTCTTTTCTTTCTCCTCCCCTCTCCTCTTCACCCCATCTCTTTTCTCTCACCTGCTCAGGAAAAGTGGAGAGGAGGGGAAAAGATGTCAGGGTGTTTCTGAAACAGACTTTGTACCTGCTTCTTCTCAACCCCACCATTCCATTTCACTTCAATGTACTGGAGGATTGAAAACACAAATTCTGACCCCCAGTCCTCAGAGCCAAAAGTCTAACTGGGCATGAGAAAAGATAGTCTTTAATTAAATTTCAGATTATAATTTTTAGTGGAACTAGATTGTCCTTCAAAAACTGGAGCGACAAGGAAGTTACTAAATCTGCCTAAGACATCATTTAAGAGCTCAGAAAGAAATTTTCAACAATCCATGGTTGACAATCAATACTTCTATTTCTTGTTTATGCAATTCTGATCTGACAGCATCCAGTAAATCAGTAACACATTCAAATAACTAAAATATTTTAATTCACTTTAAAAACAGCTGCTCCTCATTCTACAATCACATTATAAGTAGACGGAGTTTTTTGATGAGAGTATTTGGTTGATGATTCCCGTAAGCACTTAGGTAATATAAAGACCCATAGAAAGTGAACTATCTTACAATCATTTTCGAGTGTTCTTACTTATCCCTGGACACCAGTGATTGTTCTGCACCAATTCATTGAACAGTAGGCTTTTTTCTTCAGATCCCTTTGTATAACATCATAATATTCAGACAGAATCCCATCAAACTACTCTGGTGATCACACAAAATGATTGTATGTGGATGACAGTTGATTTTCATACTAATCAGAGGCCAAAGTAACAGAATATTCAGTTATTTTTTTGATACTTCAAGTGCCCTGATCTGACTTTTTAAAACAAGGAATTAACAGACAATTTAGAATTAACTTTCAATTATCTATAGAAATAAGGAACTAGAAAATGTACAGATGGCTTCAAATTTTATTGCCTCAACAAAACATTTGCTTAACAATTAACAAAAAGCAATCAATTCATTTAGGATTCAAATTTCTATATTTCCCAACTGTGCTACTTCCAACCTCTTCAAAGATTCAGGAATTATTAATATTATAAAAGAATTGTTAAAATTATATCAAGACACAGGATGATGAAGACAGACATATAATTGGTTAATCAACCAAATTTATATTCAATTCATTTAACTATTGATAAATGACCCATAATGACATGCAAATTAGTGGGGAAGACATTTCCATAAAAGGAGTGAAAAATTCCGTTGGGTTCAGAATGGCATGTTTTCCCTAATGCCAGTGAAAAAAAAATTACCTGAATGAGAGGTGCTTTTGCTCCCCAGTTGGGTTTCTGACTGGCTGTGGCTGACTGGTGTGAGGTCTTGGCAACTTTGGATGGGAGAGTCCCTTCCTGCAGGGTCAGTGCTGGATGGCTTCTCAATATTTTTCATCTCCATTTCTTCATGATGGATCCAAAGATCAGGGGGTCGGAGGTCCTTCTGGCTGCCCTTCCTTTTGCCAACACTGTGGGTGGCTCGTTTTCTATAAAACCAAGTTAGAAGGCAAATTTGAGAGCTTCTATTCAATGGCACTTCCTCTCTTTCATCAGTCAATTCAAGTTAGAAGCAGGGAAAGGAAACAAAAGGACTCCCAGAATGAGCCTTGTGAAATCCAGGAATTGGCAGACTTGTCTTGGCTGCCTTTCCTCTTCTTCCCTAGAGTTTCACCACATTATGGGGGATGCAGTGCTGAATCCCCAGGGCCTCTGCTGCCTGCCAGAGAGCTCCTTACTCCAGCTTCACCGGCTGCAGATTCACGCGTAAGGTGACAATGGGTTAGATGGAGCCATATGCCAATCTTTGGAGCTAGGCATAAGGAACCTGACGGCAACATCTGTTTAGGAGATAAATGAAGGAGCTGCTTTGAAAGGGCAAATGGAAATAAAAAAGCCAGAATGTATGCCAACAGCAAAGATGAGGGCTTAGAAGAAAGTCTAAACCTCAGCTGTATAATTTAATGTGCAACTGGGAAGCTTGCTATTTGAAAACAAAAGGCCACATGAGAACATTCTTAGGAGAATAAAACACTTTTGCCTTGGCATCACTGAGTGTCCAGATTCAAACACAGTGAGACACATCCTTTGAAAGGAGAAGAACACAGTTTGAAAATGTATTTCACATGTCTCTTATTTGCCTCAATAAAGCTTCAACAATGATAAATTTATTTTTGGGGGTGATAATCTCTTCTTGGGACTAGTGAGATTAAATGTTCCCTGCATGATAAGTAAAGTGCACAATGTTCATGTTAGTCATTCTTTACAGCAGGGGGTTAGTAAACTATGGTAAGTAAGCCAAATCTGCCCACAGCCTAGTTTTGTAAATAAATTTTATTGAAACATGGCCAAGCTCATTTATTTTTGCAGAGCAACTGCAGAATTGAATAGTTGTGACAGGTACTATATGGCTCAAAAATCCTAAACAATGTATTATTTGGTCCTTTACAGAAACGGTTTTTGACCCTTTCCCTCGTTTTATAACTTTTAAACCTCTACTTGTAAATTCTATTTCTTTTAAAACAAAAATGCTCTGTAAGAAATAATGCAAACAGTTAAAATCTAGTTTGACACACCAGAGAACCATCTACTTCCCACTTCCTTAATTTGCAATGAACAGTTTATTATAATATGTACTTTCCATGGTTGCTTAATGGCTCAAACAAGCTACTCTCAGTGAAAACACCTGTAACCTGTGCAAAGTCATTGGATTGTCTGGTTTTCCAATGATGAATAAACAGCTTTGTAAATATTAGATAATTAAATATTTGGGGTAGTGTAATTTGTTGAATTTTCCCTGACTTTTGTTTGTTTTTCTTGAAGCATGCTGATGAGGACAGGAGATAAAGAACCCCCTGGATGTAATACCTATTTTGTATTTTAGCAGAGAAAAAAATAACATTACCTGCATTTTGCCGATTTCCTGGTAGCAGTCCCATAATGTTTTAAACCGATGGTCTGAAATAACTCCTGTTTTCCTGTGTCTAAGATAATAACTCACTGCTAACCATTTATTCCCTAAATTCATTTCTGTATATTTCAGTTACCCACAGCAAACTGATCTGCAACTCACACACAGCTTCCTGTGTAATCTACTCCCAGTAACATCATAGAAAATGTAGTGTCATTCTCAAACTTGGGTGTTTCACCCTGTTGTCTCTCTTTCTAGGAGATCAAAATGGTAAATAACACCAGTGTCTGTGTGGCTGCACACAGAGAAGTACCAGTTCCCAAATCCAGGAAAACATAGCCAGGCTCCTTATTTAACTCAGTATTTAAATAACCTGGAGTAAAGACAGTAGGCAGGATAAAATTGAGCCCAGCAATAAATTACAAATTCTGGTTTCCCTTTGCTTATATGCATGCCTTTTCATTTATTCATTTATTTGCTAGTTTCCGTGACTTCAGTACCAGCCAGCCCCAGATGGCTTCTGTTTTTTAAACAGTTCCAAACCTGGCAAACCTTTTTGTATGCTGTGATTCATAATCTCCATCAGGGAAGAATATAATTCCTCATAAAATGTATAGGCATTTTTCTGCTGGATTTTAATCAGATCAAGAGCAGCTCTAAGAAGCTGCTCACCCACCCAGGTGACTGTCAGTCAAGAAACTAAAGATCTCTCAGCAGAATTTTCTTTTTGTATTTATTCTAACTATGACCATCCAACCACTTTTATTTCCTATCATGTCTCTTATTAAAGGAGAAATCTTTGGCCTTGTTTCTTCCTCTTTTGTCCCTCCAACCTCTACCACAGCAGGTTTGTAATAAAACTAACATGTGCTCATAACTAAATTGTCTGAAATTTTCTCAAAAATAGGAACAGGTATCGCCCTGACCTTCGGCCCATCTGTTGGTCCCTGACATGACTGCTGCTTGTTGCAGCCTACAATTCTTATGTCTCACCATTATATTCTTCAAAATGTGTATTCCGATGCTCCTAGTGGAGTGCTTGACAAAGTGTAGTCTCTAAACCAGAGGCATCATCATGGCCACTGCCTGGGAACTGGTTAGAAATGTACATTCTCAGGCTCTACCACAGAACCACCAAATCAGATACTTGGTTGCAGGGGGCAATCTGTCTTTTTACACTCTCCAAGTGAATCTGTGCACCTAAAATTTGAGAAGTACTATCATAGTGAATTACCTGGTTTCATTTGTTGTTATTTTAAAGCTAGTTTTCCTATTTGACATAGAGTATTTCACATGTTTAGCCCTTCTGCAAATACCAGGTATATCTTTTTCCTCAGGCACCAGTCATCTTCCTGCTTTTGAAATAGCCCTAGAATAGGGGAGTCTCCTACCCCAGGTATTCTTGATAAAGCCAAAGCAAAGAGCCCTCCCAGGCTGTCCGCTTTCTCCTTCTGAGATCATGGCAAAACTTTCACAACATGGTCAGGTACTGGTGCTCTATTTTTGGTTTTGTTTGTTTATTTATTTAATTTCTGCCCAGACTGCCTTAAACATCCTATTTATCTACAAATGACGTATTCTTTAAGTTTCCTTTCAAGCCTCTCTCCTTCAGGGAACCTTCCTGACCATCTCAGGTCACTGTAATCTTAGAGTGTCTAAATCACTTCCCTCATCTCTCTCTATACCATTCACCTTGGCATTGATCACCACATGTCTTATTGAGCTGTCCAGCTGCTCCCTTTGTGATAATTCAATTCCTTCAGTGATAGTGGAGCAAACTCTGTTTCCTTCACTTCTTCAACATCATCCATTGTTTTACAACACATTTATTTATTCAATCAATATTTATGGAATATTGACTATGTGTCAAGAAATGTGCTAAGTACTACAAATTTAAGATGAGAGACGTATTGAAAGCTTAAAAAACGATTTGAAAATGGCATGGCTCCTGGGAATGTCTTCATTGTTGGAATGAGGAGCATGCACTGTGGCATGACAGGTCGTGTGCATGAAAAAGCAGAAGGGTCCAAAACATAGGATGCCCCAAATAGATACTTTTTCTTTTTTCTTCTTCTTTTTTTTATTTTTGTTTGTTTAAGATGGAGTCTCGCTCAGTTGCCCAAGCTAGAGTGCAGTGGTGCGATCTCAGCTCACTGCAACCTCTGCCTCCTGTTTCAAGTGCTTCTCCTGCCTCAGCCTCCAGAGTAGCTGGGATTACAGGCGTATGCCACCACACCTGGCTAGTATTTTGAATTTTTAGTAGAGATGGGGTTCACTGTGTTAGCCAAAATGGTATCGATCTCCTGACCTCCCAAAGTGCTGGGATTACACCATGCCCAGCCTACATTTTTAATAATATCAAGAAGTCGTGGGAAATTGCAGAAAGATTTTTAGCTTGAGAGTTAACATTAATCAAATTTGTTACTTTGTATGATGCAGATCCCAAATAAAGCACACAGTAATTACTTGAATTAAATAATGAGAACTACTTTCCATTATTGATACGCAAGTATTTATCTGAAAGCTTCTTCTCTGGTTCTGTATGTACTTACCCATTCCTTACTTTATACATATCCTAGTACTAAGATTTTTTTCCTTTTAACTTTTAATTGGTATCTTGGGGATGTGAATGAGTAAAACCCAACATGAGTGGAGTGTCCCTTTTATGCAAGAATGTGTCCTTTGAAGTTCTAAAATCCAACTATTATCCCACAGGTTATTTTGGCACATCATAATAAATTACTAAGTTCCCACTATGGACTTAGGCATCATCTGCTAAAGTTGTTCACAACTTTATTAGGCAGACTAATAAAGAGTTCTGTACTAATTCTAGTGGTGAGAAGACAATTCCCAACATCAGACAGGGATTGAAGCAGGAACATTCTGCCCTACCAGGGGCTTGGGGGGAAGTCTTCAGGTGTGAATAAGTAATTATAAGTTAATCAGAAAAAGATACATTGATAAGTACAAACAGTCCTGTGCTTCCTCTCCAAATCTTTTCCAGAGACTTCTAGCCTCCTAGTTATCCATTTTGATTATTTTTATTTCACTAACTGCTATTAAAAACAAAACCAGAAAACTAGTATTAGAAATCCAGGATGAATTCCAGACACTCAAATATATCTGTATATTCTGAGACAGGATTAAGATATATTGAAGTCCTAAAGTAGTTGGTAGTTCAAATCTCTATGAGGCGAATATTGAGAACCAATTAAAATGTTAACAAGTGAAAAATCAGTAAAAGTGACCTATAGTGGTTAAAATACTGTAGATTTCATTTAAGAGCTTGAACATTTCATCATCAGTACTAAAGATAATTATTCTTGTCAAGATTTAAATGCATACTAATCTTTAAAACTTGCTATCCACATGTCAAGTCAAATAGAAGGCCCAGCCAACCAGTGGTTCTATCAAGTACATCTTGTATTTTATTCACATGTTCAAATTTAAAGCATTCAGACAAGACTGCACATCACCTACCCAGGTAAGTGCCTTAGAAATGTAATAACCATGTGTTCTAGAGCTCCTGTATTTGCTCAATTTCATTTTGTCCTCAGTATCTGTGAATAAATTCTAACTTATAACGTGATCTACATGTTGGGCAAGAAAATGTTACTGCCTCATTAAAAAGCAGAGAAACAGGGGCGAAAATCAACTTAAGTTTTGTTTCATTTTTTCTCTTTTGAGACAGGTCTCATTCTGTTACCCAGGCTGGAGTACAGTGATGCAGTCATGGCTCACTGCAGCCTCCACATCCCAGGCTCAAGAGATCCTCCCACGTCAGCCTCCTTTCTGTGACTACAGGCGTGCACCACTATATCTGACTAATTGAAGGCTATTTCAGAGACAAGGTCTCACTATGTGGCCCAAGCTGGTCTCAAACTCCTGGTCTCAAGCCATCCTCCTATCTTGGCCCCCCAAAATGCTGGGGTTACAGGTGTGAGCCACCACACCCAGCCTTAAGTTTTCATAAAATATAACTTTTCTATGGATCATACTATAATCTCACTAATAGAAAATGTGAAGGGGGTCTCTTCAAAGTACAGTAGTAAAAAAAGTTTAATAAATGACTACAAAATGCAAAATTATTTGTATTTCCTATTAATTTAAAGCTTAATGCTACTGTATGATTCTATAAATTATAGGTATTCTATGGGGAATTTCTATGTCTTAAAAGTAGAAGAAGATTCTATCTGGCTGTGGACAAACATACTAACAAAAAAGCTAGAGAGAAGGATAGAAAGTATTTAGTCCAGATTGTCATTATATTTAAAGAAACTCCCACCCAAGTATTAAGGGTCTTCACTTAGGTGATATAATTAGTTTATTTAAAGAAGTAGTAGACCCAGAACTAGAACTTGGTTACTAACTTTCATTAGCTATTTTATGTAATATAATTTTCATTTTTATTACATAAAATAGCTAATGAAAGTTAATACCCGCTATTCTGAATCAACTGGATAGCTAATGAAAGTTAGTACCCACTATTTTGAAACAACTGGATAGCCTAATTCATTGTTAAATATATGCATGATTTTTTAAAGGTTAGGTTTATTAAATGCACAGACATTTACCTGAACAAGATATTACTGAGAGTCCATAGAACTTTTTCAATTCACTTGGATATAATTCAAGTCCCCCAACAAAACACAGTGAAAAATTTATATTCTCTAGAATCCCAAAGAGATACTGAAGAAGCTCATGAATGCATTTTCTACTTCACTTTATTAATTAAAGTCCCATTTTCTAAGGGCTTTGGAGAGGATCTTATTTCTGTTTCAGATTGGAATTGATTTCACTTTCACCTGCATTATCCAGTTTGTTTTGAAGGGCTCAATTGTGGTGATATCGACGAGTAGGGGTTCTCAATGAAACAAAAAACTAAACTAAATTATAGTTCAGAAATAACATGAAGGAAACATTTTCTTTCTCTCTATGAACATATGCAACCAAAGGGACAAAAATGAATGTCATTGGATTTGTTACTGAAGAAAGATATCAAACAAAGTGTGAAACACAAGTAACTATTAAGAGACTTTGAGACTGCAGTGAGGAAAAACCAAAGTGACAGTCAAACTTAGTGTTTTGGGATTTTCAGTCATTAATAGAACCATTTATTCCTTAATTCAGTCCCTAATTTTAAAAAACAAGTCATACCCAGGTCTCAGTGTCCCCTCTTTCCAAATAAAGCCCTTAAGCTTTTACCAAAGTGCTAAGGGTGAGATTTAAGATGATTTGAGAGTTTCTCAGGATAGCACCAAATCCCACTTTTGCACATTGGGAAGACTGGTGCTCTGTGGGAAACAAAGTAGATCCAGGAATCCAGTTCATCAGATCAATCTATTCCTCAAATATTCTTCTCACAGAAATGACATAGGAGGGGGAAAAAAAAACCCAAATCAAAAACAAACCTTCTATGGATAGTTTAGTTACATTTAGATAGTTGAGTGAATGCTTCCGTGTCTTAAAAGCAGTTACATGGTAGGCTGGGTGTGATTTTGCTGCCTCCTCCCCACCTTCTTTTATGAGTCCCTCTTAGGTCTGCTTCATCTGCTGCCTTGATGTTTCACTGTTCCATGACTGCACAACCCCTTTCCTGATAATGCTGCACCAAGAGATTGTTCAATGCTTTACTCAATTAGTTACTTTCTCCCCAGAGCCTTATTAACTGCCCAGCACTGTGGAAACTCTGTGAGTGATGATGACTTCCCAGAATGCTCACACATCAGCCTGGCCCAGCTGAGCTCACTCTAGCAGGTTTCTTGCTTAGGCACAATGGACCAGCACACTAGCTATCAAACTAGTCCAATCTCACAAATGCAGCTGGATAGAAAATATGTCCTGCCATAGCAATAGATTAAATACAAAGCCTGCATCTATAGCCCATGTTACTTTCTTCAGTAGGTACATCTTCCCTTGTTCTCTTTCTAAACGCCTCACTTTAGAGTGCTGGAAGATATACTAGAGACCTACAACTAGAAACGTAGGACTTAAAAAGAGAGAGAGAAAGAGAAAGTGTGAGCTATTAGCAAGAGAAGGGGGAACATTATTTGCTGGAAAATTATTTCTAGCAAATTGTAAAGTATACAGTTGTCAAACCAGCCACCTATGAGCCCAAACCTCAGGCCAAGCCAAAACCTCATGGAAAAGCCTAAGATAATCAATGCAGTGAGAAAGCGTAGCCGAAAAAGACACATCAGTCTGAATTTTAAAAGGACGAGAGAGTCAAAGAGGCAGAGAATGGCTGGGAGATTATTGCTGCCTCCCAGCACTGGCTGACACTGGATAACAGGCCAGTTACAGGGTGAGGTTGCAAGGATACGGGCTGAATAAAAACACTTTTACATTTTAAGCTTTGTACTCTGATGCATCATTCTCTGCATGTGCTAGAACCTAATGCTGCAAAATATGAAAATATTTTAAAGCCCTCAACACTTAATTTCTGACAATTAACCACAAACAATACATTCAAATCATTTTGAATCTCTAAACTCTCTCTTCTTTCTTAACTAGTGCCTCCAAACTAAGCACCCACAGGATTGTAACTGCACAGTTTGGCATTCTATATTTAGTCATCTATCCAACAAGCATTGATTAAGTGCCTACAGACCTCCTTGGAAAAAGTGATAAATATGTGCACACAGAGATGTATTTCTCAAATCTTTTGTCCATGATTGTTGGGAGGGTCAGAAGCAGGGGCATGGTGGAGTCCATTCTCTAGGTGTTACCTAAGGAACACCTGCCCTCACTTGAAAATGAGAAGTGATCAGAGAAGTAAAAGCAAGCAGAAATGTAAGCGGGTCCCAGATGGACTTTGTTTGTTATCATATCGGCAAGTCTAATCCTCACTCACTGCATGATAGGCCTGGAATAGACAAAAAGGTGAGGTTTTGCCAGGGTCAAGAAATAAGGAGATGGGGTGAATAATGAAAGAAGATAGGAAGAGGGCTGTCAAAAATATGACCCCAGAAGATGATGACTTCTTTCCGCTTGGGAGCCAGCTGTTACCTACTTTCTCTGCTGGGCTGAAGAGCGTCGGGTGCAAATCACGGCCACAATGACGACCACCAGCACTGTGATGACACCAACGGTGACCACAATGATCACAAGCAGGTTGCTGTTCTTCTGAGGAGTGACGCTGCCGTGCGGGGGGTGCATTTGTCCAATTGGCGGCTCTGGGAAAAGACAGGAAAATGAAGTTCAAGTTGAGGAAGATGTGGCAGAAGTGTTGATCAAACTTTCTTGGGATGTACAAATTTGCTAATGTTCTGAGCATTTCTGAACTTAGGGAGTTTGAGGGAAGCAATGAAAAAATGAGAGGAAACACCTAAATTATTTACACAAGATTAATAAAAACCTATATCTGCACAAAAATAAAACTTTTAGAGAAATGTTCACAGTAGCATTGTTCAGAATAGCCAAAAGTGGAAACAAGTTAAATGTCTATGACTGTCAAATGAATAGACAAATGTGGTATATATATCCCTATGATAGAATATTATTCAGTCATAAAAAGAAATGAAGCACTAATAACTACTAAAATATGGATAAACTATGGAAACACTGTGCTAAGTGAAAGAAGCCAGACACAAAAGGATACATATTATATGATTGAATTTGTATGAAATATCCAGAATAGGCAAATTTAGAGAGATAAAAGTAGATCAGTGTTTTCTAGTGGATGCGGGGAGGTGTGAATGGGGAGGAATAGCTAACAGATACAGGGTATACTTTTGGGATGATTACAATGTTCTGGAATGAAATAGTGGTGACAGTGGCCCAATTTTATGAATACACTGAAAACCACTGAACTGTACATTTTCTCTTTTCTTTTTTGAATCGTACATTTTCAAAGGGAGAGCTTATGGTACATGAGACATATCTCAATAAAAACAAGATTAAGCTTTCCTATTGAGTGGAAGGCAGGGAGAGAAGAAGAGATGCTACTTTGTACCATAAGAATTCCTGAGTGACAAGAACCAGAGAGGCTATGGTTTATGAGAAAACACTATTTATTTGATGCTGTGAAAGACAAACTACTTGATACCAATCACTCAATTTACTACCATTCCTTTTAAGATGCCACCTATAAAGCAATTTAATTTTCAACCTGTCAAAGGTATATGAATCCCACTTAAAAGCAGCCACCAGGTTCAAGAGAGTGCCCAAGTTCTAACACAAATGTTTTCCTGCATTGCATCAGTATTTCATGGCAGAAAATATGTAGGTGGAAAATAGCAGAATAATAAGACAACTGTGATGATTTTTTTGCCTTTATAAGAATGGCTAATGACCCTTGGCATAGCTTTCTTAAGCCCTCAGTCAATGATAAATCAATTAGAAACACTCTGTTCTATGTCATGTCTGTCATTACAAGTTATACACTCTTAAAAATTAAATATTAGGTTATAATATTATTTACAAATAATTTAGAAAGTATCAAAAAGCAAGGAGTTTGTATGTTTTCCTATACCTAAGTTTATTTTTCTTTAACAACCTATAATAATTTTCTATACCCCTTGAGCAAAATATTATGCCTCTGAACCTCAGTGCCTGCATCTGTATAAAGAATATAATAATACCTATTTTTTAGTTACTGACAGAATTAGAGAAAATACATGCATAGCAACCATATCAGCACCTGATGCAGAATAAGTGCTTATAATAAAATTACATGACTAAAGCAGTAAATAAAATGTTGCTTAAATTTATAATCTACAATAGAATACATAGCATTTGGGATATTTATGGTGTGTACTTCCAGACTGTAAAGCTTTTTTTTTTTTTTTTTTTTTTTTTTTTTTTTTTTTTTTTTGTAGAGACAAGAGTCTTGCTCTGTAGCCCAGGCTGGGGAGTACAGTGGTGCCATCTCTGCAACCTCCACCTCCTCCGCTCAAGCGATTCTCCTGCCTCAGCCTCCTAATTAGCTGTGATTACAGACACCTGCCACCATGCCTGGTCAATTTTTGTATTTTAGTAGAGATGGGGTTTTGCCATGTTGGCCAGACTGGTCTTGAATGCCTGACTTCAGGTGATCTGCCCGCCTCAGCCTCCCAAAGTGTTGGGATTATAGGTGTGAGCCACCATATTTTTAGGAATAATACTGATATAATTTGGCTAGGTCTCCACTCAAATCTCATCTTGAAAATCCCCATGTGTCCTAGAAGGGACCTGGTGGGAGATAATTTAATCATGGGGTTGATCACCCTCATGCTGATAGTGAGTTCTTACAAGATCTGATGGTTTCATAAGGTGCTTTTCTAGCCCTTTCGCTCAGCATTTCTCCTAGCTGCTGCTCTTCTCCATGCGAAGGACATTTTTGCTTCCACTACCATAACTATTGTAAGTTTCCTGAAGCTTCCCAAGCCATACCAAACCGTGAGTCAATTAAACCTCTTTCATTTATAAATTGCCCAGTCTCAGGTATGTCTTTATTAGCAGCATGAGAACAGACTAATACAAATACTTAATATGAAAGATAAATTAACCTCTTCTAACAAGTTAATATGACCCAGTACTTGCCTCAAAATTGAAATGATGTCTTTTGACAAGTTACCTAAGAATCTTTGCTGTTCTATAAAAAAGTCACCAAAACTTAAATTATAACTGATTAATTATTATTGGAAACAGAAATACTTCTGATATAAGTTGAATCTTAGAGGAAAAACAACTCATCAAAATTTTTAGATAATAGCACTTTCTGTTAAAAAATTGTGATACAAATGAAAGAAATAAGATTTCCTTGAAGTAATTTTTACACTTACCATAAAAGAACAAAGCAAGAAATGAAAGGTCAAAACTCCCTTTTTTCATAGTTTTACTTATTATTTAAAAAGTTACTTTACAGTAGTATCTCAATATGCCCTTTTTGTACTTAATAAGTTAATTGATTGGAATAAATTAACCTTTTATGTGAGAACTTATGAGGAACATAGCTAGGGATCTCACAGATTTTTATAAGCATGACTTAAATTTAAGAATTCACTGTTTCTGACAAACTTAGCTTGAATCATATAAAACAGTATACCTTGTCAACATTTTAAAAAGCATGTTAAACTGAAATTATTCAAATTTATACCCTTATTTCTTTCTTATCACCCTGGAAGACATCATGCTCCAAGTCAAAAAAAAAATAACTGAATTCTGCTAAGTACCAGTGAGATTATATTGATGTCATTTGCCTGGGAGAGTCAGGGTTCATGAGGGCTTCCATTACCAATCTTTGATTGCAGGCTTTTATGACTTCCTCATAAAAGTTCCCATCAGTTTAAAATTTGGTATTCAAGGTCTTTCATTTATCTCCCAATCTGAAATCAAAGGCTGAATAATCAAATTACGTGACATCAAGTGGGCAATTTAAAAAGTCAAGTGCAATGGTGTCTTCAGTTGCTGTCAATTCTTGTTATTTGCAAGAGTTGTGTTCTATAAAGTTGCCACAAACACTAATTAGCAAATGCTGAATGATTACTTCTAGCAGAAACACAAGGTTAGCTTCCTGTGAGCCTCTGATCACAGCTGTTTTATCAACCAGTCAATATCTACTTTGTTTTTCTGTGTTTCTACTTAAAGACATCTTATTTAATATATAATGTTGATTCATTATACTGAAACATCCAACAACACTATAACTAATGCCTGGACAAAGCTTTTCAAAATTTGTACAGAGAATACATTTTCTCCGTAAGTCACACCATACCCTTATTGTGTTGAAGAACCTAGAAAGCACTTCAGCACTATATTTGGGGGCCGTTTTAAACCCCGAAGTCACCAACAAAAAGAAAACAAATAGAAAAATTGGCATAGAACATACCACAAAAAGGGCACTTTCTTATAGTATGAGGGCTGAAACAAGAAGACAGAAAGTACCTTTTATTCTGCCTTAGCTGGTCACGTGACCAGCTCTGCACACATCCATGAATAATCATGAAAGCATTGTGAGTATTGATTTGGGGGTTATAAATAAATTTTAGCATGCAGGTAAATTCACAAAATCAGATTCTACAAGTAATGGGGATCTATATCTTAATATATCAAAAGACTGCTACAAATTAGAAAAAATTTTAGAGCTCTCAAACCCAAATTAGTGCAATTAGAAAATATGGAAGACAGCTTAGCTCCAGAAGGGATGAGTGGTATTGCAATCTGTTAGGCTTCAATGGGGAAGCTGTGTGGAATAAGTCAAAGACTTGTAACTATCCCACAGGACACTGTGATGATTTGTGATTATTTCATGAGATAATGGTGACACCACAGTGACCACAAGCACTGGCACAAAATTGGCACTCGTTAGACATTATCCTGTGGCTCATTGAATTTTTTTTTTTTTTTTTTAGAGACAGGGTCTCACTCTGTGACCAATGCAGGAATGCAGTGGCACAATCATAGCTCACTGTAGTCTTGAACTCTTAGGCTCAAGTAATTCTCCTACCTCAACTTCCCTAGTAGCTAAGACAACAGGTGCCTGTCATCATGCTTAGATAATTTTTAAGTTTTTTGTAGAGACAAAGTCTTGCTATGTTGCCCAGGCTGGCCTCAAACTCCTGGCCTCAAGCAATCCTCCTGCCTCGGCCTCCCAAAGTACTTGGATAACAGGCAAGAGCCACCATGTCCACCCAATGTATTTTATCCTATGTAGTGATACTATGTAAAGGAAAAAACCTAGTATCATAATATATCTGTCTCTGGTCATAACATACTAGTGTGGGTACCCAGTGTCTAAGTAATGAAGACCTAGATATGTTCCATTAAACTTAGTAAGAATGATGTCAAAGTTTTTACGATCCCATGAGCATTCCATTTATTTTTTATTTTCATGATCATGGTAAAATGTTTCAGCCTTTTCCTACTAAATGTAATAAAAGCAAATTAACAGATTTTATAAAGACTTAGTAAAAAAATTGGTTTATTGAAATAACTTTTGGTTTTATACAATGTTAGACTGTCAAAAATGTTTTATATTTCTTATCATATTTTGCTCTCATAAAAACTCTGCAGCAAACTCACTGATAGACCAAAGCTCTGAGTACTTAATTATCATTGGAAAGAAAGCTAGATATTGACTCCAAGAGCCTGGGCTCCTACTTAGAGGACCTAGTCCCCTTGCCACAATGGGTATAATGGCTGTGCCCCAACAGCTACAATATCAGTAGACAGGTAAACAATGTGAACATAAGAATGACAAGTACACTTCTGAGGAAGGAAAGAGGTCCAATGAAAGCCTATATTTGGGGGTTGAACTTTACTCCTACAATTGCAGTTTACTCTGATAATGGTTTTATAATTATTAAAATACTTTGAGCTCAACATATGTCTTAAAAATTTTACAAGTATTTGAATTTGAGCCAAAGTTCATATGGCCTTGGTCATTTCAAAATATTTCCCCTAAAATAAGATGTCGTAGAGGATCTCCATCCAAGAAGGCCATTTAGGAACAACTCAGGATTGCAGCTGCCAGTGAAAGCGCAGAGGGTGAGTGGATGCCGCATTTTTATTGCCCACAGACTAGGAAATTCCCAGGCAGAGGAGCTCCACAGCTCACCAGCATGGCTGTTTCGGCCAGCATGGCTGTGCCGGCCGGCACCGCTGCTTTGCCCCGCGCGGCTGCTTTCTTGGCGCCCCGGAGCCGCGGTTCTCCATACAAAATACACCGGTCCAGTTGCCCTTTTGGCTGGTGACTGGAGCCACGGGAAGTCGCCCATTCGTCTGTTTAAAAAGGGGACTGAGCAGGGAACCAGGACAGTAGATTCCAGGGCAAAAAAAAAAAAAAAAAAAAAAACACGCCACAAACCTCAGTGTCGCTGTTTAAGCCAGCGCAGTGAGTGGCCGCAGGGGAAAACAAACAGACCCCGGCGCCTCTTCAACAGGCGACTGGAACACCAACTTAAAAAAGGCTCTGAGGCAGGGAGCCAGGCGATCAGGCTCGGCTGGTCCCACCCCCACAAAAGAACAGCAACCAGAAACTCTGGATTGAGAGTTTCACAGCAAGCGCAGCTGAGCCCGGGACAGTCCAGCTCTGTGGGGGAGGGGCATCCGCCATTACCGAGGCAGCCCGCCACGACTGAGGTAGTCGGCCAATGCTGAGGCAGCCTGCCATTGCCAAGGCAGCCTGCCACAGCAGAGGGACTCCGCCTCAACAGAGGCGGGCCACCATCGCCAAAGCAGTTCTAACTACACCCATATAAACAGGACTGCAAGGAAGTTCACTCGGCAGCTGGGCGGAGCCCACAGCAGCTCAGCAAAGCCTATATAGGCCGACAGTGACTAGGCTGCCTCCTTGCTGGGCAAGGCAGGTCTGAAGGAAAAAAAAAAGAAGGCAGCAGCATAACGGAAACTCATAACTAAAGCCCTAAATCCCTGGGACAGAGCACCTGGGAACAAAAAGCAGTTTATGAGTTCTGCTGCAGCTGACCTAAACATACCTGCCCAGCAGCTCTGAATGAACAACAGAGCTCACAGCTCACCATTTGAGCTCCTATAAAGAAGAGACCGTCTCCTCAAGCAGCTCCCTGACCCCTATATATCCAAAGAGACACCTCATAAAGGAGAGATCAGATTGACACTAGGCGGGTATCCTTCTGGGACAAAGGTAGCAGAAGGAGAAAACTGGTAACAACCCTTACTGTTCAGCAGCTGCTGCAGGTGAACCCCAGGCAAGCAGCGTATGGATTGAACCTCAGCAGACCTACAGCAGAGGGGCCAGACTGTCAGAAGGAAAACCAAGAAACAGAAATAACCTTATCATCAACAAACAGAACATCAATCTGAAAGATCTGAGACCCAATCTGAAAGCCAGCAACTACAAAGTCGACAGGTGGATAAATCCTTAAAGTTGAGAAGAAACCAGTGCAAAAAGGATGAAAACACCCGAAACCAGAACACCTCTCCTCCTACAAGGGATCACAACTCCTCACCAGCAAGGGAACAAGGTTGGATGGAGAACGAGTGTGATGAAATGACAGAATCAGAATTCAGAAGGTGGGTAGTAAGAAACTTCTGTGAACTTAAAGAACATGTTCTAACCAAATGCAAAGAAACTAAGAACCTTGAAAAAAGATTTGACGAAATGCTAACGAAAATGGACAAAATAGAAAGGAATATAAGTGAATTGATGGAGCTGAAAAACGCAACACGAGAACTTCGCGAAGCATGCACAACCATCAACAGCCAAATTGACCAAGCAGAAGAAAGGATATCAGAGGTCGAAGATCAACTCAATGAAATAAAATGGGAAGGCAAGACTGGAGAAAAAAGGGTAAAAAGGAATGAACAAAATCTCCAAGAAATGTGGGACTATGTGAAAAGACCTAATCTACTTTTGATAGGTGTACCTGAATGCAACGAAGAGAATGAATCCAAGCTGGAAAATACTCTTCAGGATATTATCCAGGAAAACTTCCCCAACCTAGCAAGGCAGGCAAACATTCAAGTCCAGGAAATACAGAGAACACCACAAAGATATACATCAAGAAGAGCAACCCCAAGGCACATAATCGCCAGATTCACCAGGGTCGAAATGAAGGAGAAAATACTAAGGGCAGCCAGAGAGAAAGGTCGGGTTACGCACAAAGGGAAGCCCATCAGACTCACAGCAGATCTCTCAGCAGAAACCCTACAAGCCAGAAGAGAGTGGGGGCCAATATTCAACATCCTTAAAGAAAAGAACTTTCAACCCAGAATCTCCTATCCAGCCAAACTAAGCTTCATAAGTGAAGGAAAAATAAAATCCTTCGGGAACATGCAAGTACTCAGAGATTTCGTCACCACCAGGCCAGCTCTATGAGAGCTCCTGAAAGAGGCTCTACACATATAAAGGAGCAACAAGTACCAGCTCAACTAAAGGGCAAAACACACAGCTAGCAACAAAATGGCAGTATCAAATTCGCACATAACAATATTAACCCTAAATGTAAATGGACTAAATGCCCCAATCAAAAGACACAGACTGGCAAATTGGATCAAAAGCCAAAACCCACTGGTGTGCTGTATGCAGGAAACCCATCTCACATGCAAGAATACACAAAGGCTCAAAATAAAGGGATGGAGAAGGATTTACCAAGCAAATGGAGAGCAAAAAAAAAGCAGGAGCTGCAATTCTCATCTCTGATAAATTAGACTTTAAAGCAACAAAGATCATAGGAGACAAAGAGGGACATTACATAATGGTAAAAGGATCAATGCAACAAGAAGAGCTAATATCCTAAATATATACACACCCAATACAGGAGCACCCAGATACATAAGGCAAGTTCTTAATGACTTACAAAGAGACTTAGACTCCCACACAATAATAGTGGGAGACTTTAACACCCCATTGTCAACATTAGACAGATCAACCAGACAGAAAATTAACAAGGATATCCAGGACTTGAACTCAGACCTGGACCAAGCAAACCTAATAGACATTTACAGAACTGTCCACCCGAAATCCGCAGAATATACATTCTTCTCAGCACCACAACACACCTACTCTAAAATTGACCACATAATTGGAAGTAAATCACTCCTCAGCAAATGCAAAAGAATGGAAATCGTAACAAACAGTCTCTCAGACCACAGTGCAATCAAGTTAGAACTCAGAATTCAAAAACTAACCCAGAACCGCACAGCTTCATGGAAACTGAACAACTGGCTCTTGAATGTTGACTGGATAAACAATGAAATGAAGACAGAAATAAAGATGTTCTTCAAAACCAACGAGAATGAATACACAACATAACAGAATCTCTGGGACACATTTAAAGCAGTGTCTAGAGGAAAATATATAGCAATAAGTGCCCACATGAGAAGCAAGGAGAGATCAAAAATTGACACCCTATCATCAAAACTGAAAGAGCTAGAGGAGCAAGATCAAAAAACCTCAAAGTCTAGCAGAAGACAAGAAATAGCTAAGATCAGAGCAGAACTGAAGGAGATAGAGACACAAAAAACCCTTCAAAAAATCAATAAATCCAGGAGCTGGTTTTTTGAAAAGATCAACAAAATAGACAGACCACTAGCCAGATTAATAAAAAAGAAAAGAGAGAATAACCAAATTGATGCAATAAAAAATGATAAAGGGGATTTCACCACAGATTCCACAGAAATTCAAACTATCATCAGAGATTATTACAAACAACTCTATGCACATAAACTAATAAACCTGGAAGAAATGGATAAATTCCTGGACACTTGCCTCCTGCCAAGCCTAAACCAGGAAGAAGCCGAAACCCTGAACAGACCCATAACAAGGTCTGAAGTTGAGGCAGCAATTAAGAGCTTACCACCCAAAAAAAGCCCAGGTCCAGACGGGTTCACAGCCAAATTCTACCAGACATACAAAGAGGAGCTGGTACCATTCCTTCTGAAACTATTCCAAACAATACAAAAAGACGGAATTCTTCCCAAATCATTTTATGACACCAACATCATCCTGATTCCAAAACCCGGCAGAGACTCAACAAGAAAAGAAAACTTCAGGCCAATATCCATGACGAACATAGATGCAAAAATCTTCAATAAAATACTGACAAGCCAATTGCAACAGCACATCAAAAAGCTTATCCACCATGATCAAGTAGGCTTCATCCCGGGGATGCAAGGCTGGTTCAACATACGCAAGTCTATAAACATAATTCACCACATAAACAGAACCAAAGACAAAAACCACATGATTATATCAATTGATGCAGAGAAGGCCTTTGACAAAATCCAACAGCGCTTTATGCTAAAAACCCTCAATAGGCTAAGTATTGATGGAACATATCTCAAAATAATAAAAGCTATTTATGACAAACCAACAGCCAATAACATACTGAATGGGCAAAAACTGGAAGCATTCCCCTTGAAATGTGGCACCAGACAAGGATGCCCTCTCTCACTACTGCTATTCAATATAGTATTAGAAGTTCTAGCCAGAGCAATCAGGCAAGAAAAAGAAATAAAGGGCATTCAAATAGGAAAGGAGGAAGTCAAATTGTCTCTAGTTGCAGACGACATGATTGTATATCTAGAAGACCCCATCGTTTCAGCCCCAAATCTCCTGAAACTGATAAGCAAGTTCAGCAAAGTCTCAGGATACAAAATCAATGTGCAAAAATCACATGCATTCCTATACACCAATAACAGACTTAAAGAGAGCCAAATCAAGAACAAACTTCCGTTCACAATTGCCACAAAGCAAATAAAATACCTATGAATACAACTAACAAGGAACGTAAAGGACCTCTTCAAGGAGAACTACAAACCACTGCTCAACGAAATAAGAGAGGACACAAACAGATGGAGAAACATTCCATGTTCATGGTTAGGAAGAATCAATATCGTGAAAATGGCCATACGGCCCAAAGTAAGTTACAGATTCAATGTTATCCCCATAAAGCTACCAATGACCTTCTTCGCAGAACTGGAAAAAAACACCTTAAACTTCATATGGAACCAAAAGAGAGCCCACATAGCCAAGTCAATTCTAAGCAAAAAGAACAAAACGGGAGGCATCACACTACCGGACTTCAAACTATACTACAGGTCTACAGTAATCAAAACAGCATGGTACTGGTCCCAAAACAGAGATATAGACCAATGGAACAGAACAGAGGTCTCGGAGTCAACACAACATATCTACAACCATCTGATCTTTGACAAACCAGACAAAAACAAGCAATGGGGAAAGGATTCCCTGTTCAATAAATGGTGTTGGGAAAGCTGGATAGCCATGTGCAGAAAGCAGAATCTGGACCCCTTCCTGACACCTTACACTAAAATTAACTCCAGATGGATTAAAGGCTTAAACATAAGACCTAACACCATAAAAACCCTAGAAGAAAATCTAGGCAAAACCATTCAGGACATAGGTGTAGGCAAGGACTTCATGACTCAAACACCAAAAGAGTTGACAACAAAAGCCAAAATAGACAAATGGGACCTAATCAAACTTCACAGCTTCTGCACAGCAAAAGAAACAGTCATTAGAGTGAATCAGCAACCATCAAAATGGGAAAAAATTTTTGCAGTTTACCCATCTGACAAAGGGCTGATATCCAGAATTTACAAAGAACTAAAACAGATTTACAAGAAAAAAAACTAACAATCCCATTCAAAAGTGGGCAAAGGATATGAACAGACACTTGACAGAAGAAGACATACATCAGGCCAACAAACATATGAAAAAATGCTCATCATCACTGGTCATCAGAGAAATGCAAATCAAAACAACATTGAGATACCATCTCACGCCAGTTAGAATGGCGATCATTAAAAACTCTGGAGACAACATATGCTGGAGAGGATGTGGAGAAATAGGAACACTTTTGCACTGTTGGTGGGAGTGTAAATTAGTTCAACCATTGTGGAAGACAGTGTGGCGATTCCTCAAGGACCTAGAAATAGAAATTCCATTTGACCCAGCAATCCCATTACTGGGTATATATCCAAAGGATTACAAATCGTTCTACTATAAAGACACGTGCACACGAATGTTCATTGCAGCACTGTTTACAATAGCAAAGGCCTGGAACCAACCCAAATGCCCATCGACGATAGACTGGATAGGGAAAATGTGGCACATACACACTATGGAATATTATGCAGCCATCAAAAACGATGAGTTTGTGTCCTTTGTAGGGACATGGACGAACCTGGAAACCATCATTCTCAGCAAACTGACAGAAGAGCAGAAGATCAAACACCGCATGTTCTCACTCATAGGCGGGTGTTGAACAATGAGAACACATGGACACAGGGAGGGGAGCACTACACACTGGGGTCAGTTGGGGGGAAATAGGCGAGGGACGGTGGGGGGTGGGGAGCTGGGGAGAGATAGCAAGGGGAGAAATGCCAGATGTAGGTGATGGGGAGGAAGGCAGCAAATCACACTGCCACGTGTGTACCTATGAAACAATTTTACATGTTCTTCACATGTACCCCAAAACCTAAAATGCAATAAAATAAATATATGGGAAAAAAAAATAAGATACCGTAGTCAATCAGCTGGAAGACAACTCACAGATAATTTAGCCCATTGTGCCCTAAAATAAGATATTTATCAGCATTACGGGGGTCAGTTCCTAGGACAGGTAATTTGAGAACATATTTATTTTTAAAAACTATCTGGATTTTTAATATGCTGATGTGGATTATTAATTGCCAGGAGGGGTGGGGCAAGGATAGCAGAGAATGGATTCAATTATTCCATGAATATGTATTGAAGATCTAGTTAGATGTTGGAGATACAATGTTGTAATCAAACGAAGCATGATTATGGACCTCATAGAACTTGTAGTTTACTAGAAAAAGTAGATGTTCAACAAATCATGAGGGAAATAAATATAGGCACACCATGGAAATACTGTAGGTTTGGTTCCAGACCACTGCAATGAAGCAAAAATCATGATAAAGCAAGTTGCATTAATTTTTTGGTTTTCCAGAGCATATAAAAGTGTGTTTACACTATATTGTAGTCTATTAAGTGTGTAATAGCATCGCATCTAAAAAATAGTATACCTTAATTTAAAAATACTTTATTTCTAAAAAAAAAATGCTAAGAATCATCTGAGCCTTCAGCGAGTTACAGACCTTTTGCTGATGGAGGCTCTTGTCTTTATGTTGATGGCTGCTGAGTGATGAGGTTGGGGATTGCTGAAGGGTGGGGTGGCTGTGGAAATCTCTCTTCTTTTTTTTCTTTCTTTTTTTTTGAGACAGAGCCTTGCTCTGTCACCCAGGCTGCAGTACAGTGGTGCAAACTCCATTCACTGCAACTTCTGCTTCCTGGATTCAAGAGATTCTCCTGCCTCATCTTCCTTTTTGTATTTTTAGTATAGATGGTGTTTCATCATGTGGCCAGACTGCTCTCGAACTCCTGACCTCAAATAATCTGCTCACCTTAGCTTCCCAAAGTGCTGGGATTACAGGATTGAGCCACCATGCCCTGCCTATGGCAATTTCTTAAAATAAGAATACAATAAAGTTTGCTGCATCAATTGATCCTTCTTTTCATGAAATATTTCTCTGTAGCATGTGATGTATTTGATAGCATTTTACCCATATTAGAAATCCTTTTATAATTGGAGTCAATTTTCTCAAACCCTGCCACTGCTTTATCAACTAAGTTTAAATAATATTATAAATCCTTAATTGTCACTTCAGAAGTGTTCACAACATCTTTACAAGCAGATTTCATCTCATCTCATCTGCTAAAATTTTATCATGAGGTTGCAGCAGTTCAGCCAGTTACTTCTCCAGGGCTCCTCTTACAATTCTGGCTCTCTTGCTATTTCCGCCACAGTTACTTCCTCCACTGAAGTCGTGAGCCTCTCAAAATCATCTCTAAGGATTGGAATCTACTTCTTCCAAATTCCCATTAGTGTTAATATTTTGACATTTTCCCATGAATCAGAAATGTTCTTAATGACATCTAGAATGGTGAATCCTTTCCATAATATTTTCAATTTACTTTGCCCAGATCCATCAGAGGAAATCACTCTTTATGACAGCTGTAGCCCTGTGAAATATCTTTCTTAAATAATAAGACTGAAAGCATGACTCCTTGATCCATAGGCTGCAGAATGGATGCTGTGTTCGCAGGCATGAAAATAGCATTAATCTTTTGTGTATTTCCATCATAGCTCTTGGGTGACTAGGAGCATTGTCAACATGCAGTAATATTTTGAAAGGAATCATTTTCAAAGCAGTAGGTCTCAATAGTGGGCTTAAAACATTTAGTAAACCATGCTATAAACAGATGTGCACTTATCTAGACTTTGTTGTACCATTTAGCATAGTAGATTTAGCATAATTCTTAAGGCCCTAAGATTTTCAGAGTAAATGTAAGCATTAGTTTTAACTGAAAATCCAGCTACAGTATCGCCGATGTGAGAGTAAGTCTGTCCTTTGAAACTTTGCAACCAGCTATTGACCTCTCTCTAGCTATGAAAGTCCTAAATGGCATCTTCTTCCAACTTATGGTTATTTTGTCTGCATTGAAAACCTCTTGTTTAGTGCAGCCATGTTCATCTGTCATCTTAGCTATATCTTCTAGATAACTTGCTGCAGCTTCTATATCAACACTTGCTGTTGCACTTTGCACTTTTATGTTACACCTTTATGCTTCTGGTCTTAAACCTCATGAATCAACTTCTGCCAGCTTCCAACTCTTCTTCTGCAGCTTTCTCGCCTCTATAAATCTTCACAGAATTGAAGAGAATTAGGGCCTTGCTCTGGATAAAGCCTTAGCTGAAGGGAATGTTGTCACTGGTTTTATCTTTTATCCAGACCACAAAAACTTTCTCCATATCAGCAATAAGGCTGTTCTGCTTTCTTGTCATTTATGTGCTCACTGGAGTAGCACTTTGAATTTCCTTCAAGAACTTTCCCTTTGCATTCACAACTTAGCTAACCAGTTGGCATAAGAGGTCTAGCTCTCAGCCCATCTTGGCTTTTGGCATGTCTTCATCACTAAGCCTAACAATTTCAAGCTTTTAAATTTTAAAGGGAGAGACGGGTGACTCTTCCTTCCACTTGAACACATAGAGGCCTTGTAGGGTTATTAACAGTGCTGTGCTCAGAGAATAAGGGAGGCTCAAAAAGAAGGGGAGAGACAGGGTAGCGGCGGGTGGGTGAAGCAGTGGGAACACATACAACAATTTATCAATTAAGGGCATCATCATATATGGGTGCAGTTTGTGGTGCCCCAAAGCAATTACAATAGTGACATCAATGACCATTGACCACAGATCACCACAGAAGATATAATAATAATTTAAAAGTTAGAAAAATTACCCAAATGTCACACAGAGACATGAAGTGAGCACATGCTGTTGGAAATATGTTGCCAATAGTCTTGCACAATGCAGGGTTAGCAAAAACCTTCAATCTGGAAAAAATGCAGTATCTGTGAAGCACAATAATGTAAAGCAAAAATAAAAGGAGGGATGCTTGTATAAAATAACAATTATAGCTGGTGCTAAAAAAAGATCACAAAGGTTCATGTAGAGAGGTATAACATGACAATGCATGGCTGTTGTTGCGGGTTCACGAAATAACTCATTATGAAAGTAACAGGCTGAAGCATGAGTTACCAATAAGCATCAGCTCCTATTCCTTTAAACAGAACTGAGAGCAGGTTATGTGCCTGGAACACAGCCAGCAAAAGGGAGAAGGGCACAAGGGGAGGCTGGGCAGAGAAACAGGACCAAGTCATACTGAGTCTTGCAGATTTCATTCAATTTTCCTAAATGCAATCACAGACCCTTTAAGGGGTTTCAGCAGCCAGCAACAGATGTGATTTGTTTTAAGGACATCACTCCGGCTACTGTGTGGAGAGGGGTCAGTGGCTGAAGCATGGAGATCAGCTAAGAGGTTAGTTACTAAAGTTCTCCAAATGAGAGATGATAGCTTGAACTGAGACAGTGGCAATTACAATCAGGCAAAGTGGACAGTTACACAATACAGTTTGAAAGTGAATGAGCAAAACATGGGTTGGATATGGGGGAGGAAAGAATGAGAGAATCAGGTTCAGGCTTAAGGAGTAGTCCTCATGCCTGAGATGAGGGAAAGGGTGAAAGAGAAGGCTCAAAGTGGGAAGAACAACAGTTCTGTCTTGAATTTGTCAGGCTGGACATCTCATGATAATTGCTAGAGAGACAGCCAGGGCATTTATCTCTCTCTGCATTAGAAATATAAATTTGGGAGCTGGCACAAGGATGGAATTTCAATCCATGGGAAAGAATGAGATCACCAAAATCAAAACGTTAAGGCTGAAGAGAGAAGCACTGTCAAGGCTAAAACCTCTACTGTTCAAACAGAAGACAAAAGCCTGGCAAAAGGGCAGTGAAGTTCCAAACCACTTTCTCAATTGCTTGACGTAGGACACTTTATTTATTTATTTATTATTTATTATTCATTCATTCATTCAGAACTTCTCAAGGGGACCCATGCACCCTGGAACAACCAAGAGGTTATGCTAATCTAGCTCAGCGGTTTCCAACTGGGAAGATTCCTGCTAAGGGGAAATTTGGTAATGTCTACAGACATTTTGGATTGTTACAACACGGAAGAGAGGAGATACTATTGGCATCCAGCGAGTAAAGGCCCTGGGATGCTGCTAAGCATCCCATAATGAACAGGACAGTGCCCACAACAAAGAAAAATCCAATCTTACATGTTAAGGCTGGTGAGGTTCAGAAATTCTGCTCAAGTTTGACACTTTCTATATCCAGTTGAAAACTGAGTGCTGGAATTTAAGTGACTTGATTTGTCACACAGCTCTAAGCCCTAAAATGTCAGTTCTAGAATCTAGAATTAGACTAATACTTCTAAAATCCTTTGGGATAAAGATAATGGGTGGATGATAGGTGGGCAGTCTCTTGTAATCACTGGACTGGAATCTAGGACGTCAGATTGCTCTAGTTTTCTTTTCATCTGGGAAAAGGCTGTAAAATTTTATTTCCATACCTTTTCTTTTGCACTAAGACTTCTGCTGAGTACAGCGTTGGGTGTCTTCTAATAGTTACCAACCTTGGAATGATCATTTCATAAAAATGTGGAAAGAATTTAATGTATGCTTTATTTATATTGGTTAAAATGTTATTGAATTCTGAAAAAGTAAAACAGGTTTGCAAAAATAGAGAGCAAATCACTTCCTTTAGACAAGTTTTATAAAGCATTAATATGATTCTGAGTATTTAAAAATTAATAATGTTGATCTTTTTAATTAACATTGCTATGCCAAAGTTTTAAAATCTGTCAAGCTTAACTTTGTCTTTAAAGGTTGAGGTCAATAAAAAACTATTATGAGGTTTATAGATATTTTAATCAAACTTGCTACACTGATTTTACAAATTATAGGTAGTGCTATCAAAAAAAGGAAATTGCCATTTTATCTTCTCTAATCAGAAAAGCAGGATTATGCTTAAGTAATTTTCATAGTTCCTGTCATCTATACAAATGTAAACTACAAAACACATTTTCAGATATTGAAGATTTTTCTGTATTAAGAATGTAGACCCTAATCTAAAATTGAATGCATCATAAAAGAAAAATACTGCCACGTCATTACATATTAGGTTTGATTCTACCTGTCATCAGAAAATAATTTAAGAAGCCTCTTCCAGTTCTTCAACTTAATTAAGGGCTCCCAACTACAGGAATAAACATGAACTATAGCTTTGTTTTTCTTTATTTGAATTTCAAGAGTGCATTTTTAAAAGAGTGGCATGCTGTAAGAGAAAGTAAATGATTAGCGAGGTCTAAATTTATTTGCAACTGGCTTGAGTATCCTGACAGTAAGCCATTATTCTATTACAATGCTTTGAAGAATGAATCCAGCAAGTGTAGAGAGAGCTAGGAAACCTCTATAATTCTGTCACTCTAAGGGGAGATGTATGAAATTTTATTGTATACAAGGTTTAAAAATTCAGACATTAAATATTTTGATGTAGCCCACTTTGTAAGGGTGAGGTACACTGGAGTTTTGTCACTCAGGGGGCTTGCTTGAACATCTATTTGGAAAACATACCCCCCCTTCTTAAAACTTAAGACATTAGCAAAAATTTAACTAGAAATCTGGGGTTTTCAGATGCCTTTGTTGATTTGCTTGTATTAGCCAAGGCTAAAATCACATTACATATTTCCTATCATTTATTTGCTAGCAAAATAGAGTAGGAAACAAATAAAATTTGGTCTCCACCATCCATGGCTCTCTGAAGTTATCAATTCACCTTAATCAGCCAGGCAGCTTGCAATAATTTGTTATTCCAGTAGGGAATCTAGAAATATTTCAGGTACGTTGTTCATCTCATTCATTTAGCATGAACTCCCTAAAACATCATTAAGTGATGCAGAAAATTGGGAAGGAGTAATGTCAATAATCCATCTAAAATGCCTCAAAGCCACTGAAAGGCATTAGTCTATTTGATGTTCATGGCTTTCTCCTGTGAGATAATGTTTAACAGGTCAAATTTAATTTTGATTATTTTTTCTCCCTAGAAATCTTAAATGGCAAAATGAAAATGAATACAATGATGTGGATTTCTCTGTCTTTCTCTTCATATAATGTCTGACACCTTTGAAAAGGAAAATAACTGTCGACTTATATATTCACCTCAAATGTGGGCTGGGATTTCTTTTCAACCAAAATTTATTTTAATTTGAATACCAAATTCAAATAGTTAACAACAAACTTTTGAATTTGAACTGAAATTGGGATTGCCATATTTCACAATTAAAAATATGGGAGGCCCAATTAGGTTAGAATTATTTCTAGCTGTTTATGCATATAGACCTTGAGATGCATATGTACATTGAGATGGGAATCCTTTGTATAATTTTTCTTTATCTCTCTCTATATGTGTGTGTGTGTATGTGTGTGTGTGTGTGTGTGTGTGTGTGTGTGTGTGTGTATCCTCTTGGGAAAACTGATGCATTAGATTATTACAGCCTATAAGAAATGATCACTTGATTCACACAACTGTTTTAATTTCACATGCAGCAAACTACTTTTAGATTGAAATTTTGACTTCTGTTCTGGATTTTTTAACAGGAGATCAAACAAATGGAAATTTATCAGTTCAGTAATCAAGTTTCTTATGTAAACCTCTTAAAATGGTTAAATAATTTTGTTATTTCATAAAATAGAATACTGTAAAGCAACCAAGGTAAGTGAGTGAAGGCCACTCGTAAACACACGGATACATCTCCAAAACTGAGTTAAAAATGAAAGCAAGTTGCAGCAAAATACAATATTATTTGTATAAATTTGTAAAAATGTTAAGCAACATAATGTTTAGGGATACGTATACATATTCAGTAAACATCAAATTAGTTAGAGCACTTATATGAGAGCAAGGAACAGACAGTGGTAAGAAGCATGTGAGAAAACACAGACATACAAGAGATTTCAATTCCATGTTGTATATTTCATGTTTTAATCTTGGTGATGGGTATACAAGTGTTCATCTTCACATTTTGAATATCTGGAGGTCTTTTTAGTAAATCAAACAACAGCAATAATTAAAAATAAACCTACAAAATAGCCTTATATATATATTAGTCCCCTAAATTTGGCCAGTATTAATCCATCCTTTTAGAGTTTGTTTCAGCAAAACTAAAAGATCCTGGAATGTAGCCCCCAAACTAGCCTTGTATTTTCATGGAGTTCTAGGTATCACCTCCATCTGGTCATCCTTAAAGCCAGCAACTATTCGGGCATGCTCCACTAGGATGAGCAGAAGTGAATGTCTAATCTTGACAACACAAAGAAAACTTAGCACTAAGATGCTAGAGGATTTTGAAGGATTAATGTACTCTGCAGGCAAAAATCCAAGTAACTTTAATATATATGAAGTTGAATGGGTTTCAGTTCAACCAACCTTAGATCTCACCTCTCTCAAATAAAATTAGATTCTTGCAAACATTTTAAATATATTGCGACATTTAAAAATCTTGGTATTTCACAGCTTTGTGTCATTTATAAAATGTTTGACACTGGGCTTCTCTAACTGACTCCTTTTTTACACACCTGTCAACTCTTATTGGCATCATCTCCTGGCAGAATGTACTAGAGATTTTTATTTTTTTTAATAGCTTCATGTTTCTATTATCCCACTAAGACACTAAATCCAAGGTTCCTGGCACTTTCAGTTGATAGAAAATTTGCCTCAAACACTCTTGAATTAACCATTTAATTAATATAACGAATTCAATATTACCAAATTTATATACTTACCATTTAGGGTGCTTCTATCAATCAAATTAGTATCAACTGGCCAATAACCTCCATCTCCATGACGACCTGTTCATTGGAAGAGCATGTCAGAATGTTAGTACATACCATGAAGGCACAAATCAAACAAAATGATCAGACAAAAAGAATAAATATTTTAACATTCATAATAACAGAATAGATTACTTTGAAAAGGAAAGCCTGACAATTCTAATACCCTTACACCTGTAAGAAAATGTTATTTTCCATGTGTGAGAAAAACAAGTCACAAAAGTAGACTCTCTTAAACAAGGAAAATTCAATGTTTCACTGGTAAGCCATCCTCCATTCTTTTTTTCCACCAATATTCTTATTAAAGTGTTTTTTTTGTTTGTTTAAAGGTGCAGCAGCAGTAACAGTATAAATGCTCTTCACCTGAACTTTTTTTGTTTGTTTGAAATGTAGTCTGACTCTGTCACCAGGCTGGAGTGCAGTAGACTGATCTCAGCTCACTACAAATTCCACCTCCCAAGTTCAAGCAATTTTTCTGCCTCAGCCTCCCAAGTAGTTGGGATACAGGCATGTGCCACCATGCCCAACTAATTTTTGTATTTTTAGTAGAGATGGGGTTTCACCATGTTGGCCAGAATGGTCTCAATCTCTTGACCTCATGATCCGCCCACCTTGGCCTCCCAAAGTGCTGGGATTACAGGTGTAATCTCCTGAACTTTTTAGAACAGAAAAAACTCAGGTTCCAGCTCCTAGGTTCTGCAGATACTGTCACCCATCTGACATGACTTTATCGGAAATTATTATTATGCTACATGGGCCAGCACATTTCATCTTATAACTGGGGTTTGGGTATTCTCTTTGTTGTTTGTCAAACACAGTACCTGGGAATGAAATTTCAGAGTGGAAGTAAGAGTGGGGGTTATGTCACAAACCATACGGTCTGAATATTTCCTACAAATACACCATGAAGGGAAGAAGGCTCCTTCAGTATAGCATTATTGGAAATTCTGCCTTCCATTAGGTGTATAACAGCTATGAAAGCAGTATTAAAGGGAAATGAGACAGGAATTCCCTCTAAATAATTATACAATAATCCAAAATTTACTTAATGGTGTTTCACCACAGATAATCCCTTTTTCTATTGATGTATTCATAGAACTGAAATTATTTGATTAGATTTTGAGTTCTAGAATATCTAGGTAGACTACTTATATAAAACATTTGAGAGTTGAATCTGTATGCAAACAAAGACCAGAGTATAGGTAATTCTCTCTTTTATTTGTTTAAAACTGTTATTTCTGAAAGCAGTTCCAATCAGTGGACATCACAGAGAAAGCCAACCAGGACAGTCAGCTACAGTAACATAGGTTGTTTCCTCATACTTAATAGATTTTGGTTTTCTTCATCTCTATAACTTTCGAGTCTTGATTTTGTGACATTATTTTGCATAACAAAAACTACCCTTACCAAAGCTTTCCCAAGATTTTAATCATTTTACTTGCAAAACAGCTTTGAAGAAACAACTTAGAGTCCTGTTAACTGACTCTACATTCACAATTTTTAAAATTCTTTTGAAATCAAGTCAGAGCTGAAGTTAGGATGTCAAACTTCTAGTAAGCAATAAGATAAATTAATTCAGTCACATTGTATCTTCAGCATAAAATGGCACATTTACTATCTGCTGGGCCAATAACTGTGAGTATGTAAAGAAGCAGGAGATAGGATGGAGGCTCCTATTTGTGTGTGTGTGTGTGTGTGTGTGTGTGTGTGTGTGTGTGTGTGTCTGTGTGTTGGGGGAAGGTGGTGGTGAAAGGAACAACTAAAATGAGCTGAAATTGTGAAAATTTTAGTGGGCTGACAAAAATGCGGACAAGTCTACCCTTTTACAAATGCCTTGTTTATATAACTCTGACATATTTGAGGTTTCAATGAGCAGTGGATAAGCTATGCCCATGAGACAATGTGAGATCAATGTTGGAAGAACTGATGAGAGGTGGAAACTCTACATGAATATTAGGATGAATTTTCTAGCAACTGAAAGTAGCTTGATTGCAAAACAGCCAGCCAAAAGAGATGTTAACAACCCCATCACTTAGGCCAGTAAAGCAATACATGTTACCTGTTGGGAGTAATCCTGTATCAGCTGGAAATTAGGTAGATAGCCTATGGAGGATTTTCCCTTTTCTCCAGCAGCCTGGCAAATGTCTTTTTAATGAAGTTTACAACTCTCCCTGTAATTTGTGGCAGGATGCAAAAACAAGCCCACAAGCATATCCTTATATTACATACACATAAAGCTCTCTGAGTACAGCACCCCTTAGATTTAGCGAGGCTATTGATTACATTGTGAATTTCAATAAGTAGAAGAAATCAGATGTCCTATAGGTCAAAGCACTGGGTGAGATCAAGGAACTCTAGAAATGTTTCTAAATAACAAGGAGCAGCTTAAAGCTTGTACATTCGACTCACGGAATCTAGTATATTGATATGGGTTAACATTTTGTCCCTTATACTTAGATTGATAACACAAAGGAAACCATGTAACTCTCAACATGCCCAACAGAAAGTACTTTTTAAAAAGTTGATGTCATCAAGGAACAAGTTTAGATTTATAGTGATTCAGATTTCTTGCACCACTTCAACAAAAAAACCATAAAACCCATTTCTGGGATATAGATGAGGCTGAGATCTCTTGAAATAAAGACAGAGGTATCAAATTTTAATTTTGAGTGGCGTTAGGTTTCCATTCTCTGAAATACATCTTTTAAATTTCAGGAAGTCTCCTTTTGTGGGGCTAATACATCATAATAATAATGATAAAAGATTCTCCCATTGCTTTAAGGAGAGCATCACCAAGTATTCAAATGAAGAGACACTAGAGGCTAAAACAGAAAAGGATATGAGTGTATGGGTGTTACTCCTTGGAAAATCATAGCATTTTTAAGAGATTGTTGCTGTACCACAGATATTAGATGTGTTGAGTTACCTTGGTTAATTTCATAAGCACTGATTTAGGGAAAGACAGGACTAATCAGAATTTAGAAAACAGCTAGAGTGAAAGTCAACTAATACAAAGATATAAACTACTTCCCTATCCCAGAGGTCTTCATTTTAGTAACGAAGCATAAAACTGATCATAATTCTTTCGAAAATTTATTAAATGCCTACTATATGCAAGGCATAGTCCTAAATCCTCAGGGAAGAACTAATATAAAAAGATATATTAGATATGGATCCTGCCATGACAGGGAGAGTTGGTTCATTGTAATCAGATCCTATGCAGGCCTTTTTATGGTTAATAATAACTAACTGCAGATGGTTCTTAATATGTTCTGACATTAAAGATTTAAGAACAACTTAGTTCATTTATTACTATAAACTTATTACTAGATTAAAATGCTTTTTAATTATTATTAAAGTATTATTATTAAAAGTATTATTAAAAACTGCAAGCAAATAAAAATATTTTATTTTCAGTCATATAACATTATATATTTCATAGTTATATTTATCTTAACATTCCGAATTACTTGTTTGCATATCATACTAAATTTTTAACAGTTTTCCAAATTAAAATTCTAAATAATTAAATGGATTTATAGAAATTCAAATAGAAATTTTTGGGAAATAATGTAATAAATTTCCGTTTTCTTCCCTCAAATAAAGTTCAACATGGCTTAAAGAATTTTGAAAATGAGTATTATTTTTCCTTTTTATATGAATTAATAATACAATTTTATATGAATAGTGATTAAAGTATACTATATAAGGGCTGGGTGTGGTAGCTCACCCCTGTAATCCCAGCACTTTGGGAGGCCAAAGAGGTTGGCTCACTTGAGGTCAGGAGTTTGAGACCAGCCTGGCCAACATGGAAAAACTCCACCTCTACTAAAAATATAAAAATTAACTAGTTACGGTGGCACATGCCTGTAGACCCAGCTACTCTGGAGGCTGGGGCAGAACTGCTTGAACCCGGGAGGCAGAGGTTGCAGTGAGCCGAGATTGCACCACTGCACTCCAGCCTGGGAGACAAAGCAAGACTCTGGCTCGGTAAAAACAAACAAACAACAACAACAACAAAACCAAGTATACTATATGAATAGAATTCTACAGGATTCAGAGTTCTGTATTATATTACTGTGTACCTATATTTTCTCAATAACACAAATTGAGGATGGGGAAGAATGAGGTATTAAAGAGCAATTAATTTATGTGTCATTTAACAACCTAGGGATTTTATGCAGCTATTTTCATTTTTTCAAAACAAAAAAACTTCTGACAGAAAGTTTTGATAATTAAAGCAAATGATTTTCTACTTTCACCTTAGATATTGGAACCAGGAAATGGTAACTTCCAAAAGTTAAACAAATATTAAATAAGCATTGGCTGAGTTAAAATAGTGGAAACTTATGGCTGCTTTTGAGTTATTCAAAATAGTTTTTACACATTTAAATATATCTTATTTAGGTACTGCTTAGACAGGTCCTATCCAGAAATTTCATATTCCTCTCCCTTCTTTGAATTTTTAAAATATTATAAAGTCTCTTAAGGAGTTGCCTTTTACATTTTATTTAAAAGATGGGCCTCATAAGGAATCTTTTTTTATCCCTTTTTAGCCCATGCCATAGGCTTCTTTGGACAAAAGTTAAAGTCTTCTGGATCTCCCTGCCACCTGTTCTCTTAATTGAAAAAAAAATGGGCAGAAGTCATATGACTTCGTTTTAGAAGTCTGTTCATTGTTATATTCCTTTGTGCTAACTGAAGTGATGTGCAAAATGTGTTCTCAATGTCCTATAAATCAATAATGTCCAATAGGATGCTTTGTAAAGTTTTAATAAGTACAAATCTTAAGTTATTACTATTATGCCATTTATTCTTTATGTTCTTATCCTGACATGTCACCTAAATTATGTGTATATTTTTATCCTGACATGTCACCTAAATTATGTGTATATTATTATTATGGTGTGTGTATAAAGTAAAATAACATTAATGTTTATATTAAATCCTTATTTGCAGCACATATGGGGAGACTAGGAATCTTTTCCATGATAAAAAAATTTTTGGCACTGAAAAAGATTAATTCAACTGGGATTTCAGTCCTAGAGTCTACATTTTCCTTGTGGTTGTTTATACGTACAGAGAAGACAGAATGGAAAATTAATCTGCAGAAGACATGGAGAAAAGTGGATGTGGTAGTTCTAATCATTTCTTTAGTCCATCTTCCCTGATGGGGATAAGAGAGGGTCATCCAGGATGACATTCCTACAATCAATCCCTAGAGAAAAACATGTGGCCCATAATCTAAATCAAATGGACAGATTGGCCATTAATAAATGTTCAATGTATATCCTTCCAAGGATGCAGAGCACTGAGCTATCTTCTTGATTTTAAAATTTGTTCCCTGAAAATAATTCTGATGATAATGATAGAAATTGTATTGAATTTGTATCTTGTATACTAGTGGATAAAGAATATCCATTAATATTACCTGAATACAACTTTACTGTTCATCCAACACACAGATCATATTGAGATATATTTAAAGTAGGTGATTTGTCAGAGGCGGAAATGTGTTTCTAAAAGATTGGTTTACCAGATAGTTGATAACAATGCTGATTTTACACAAAGGTATCTGGCATCAAAAATCAGAAAGCAAAATCATAACCAATATCTAAGATATTTCAAATACTTTAATAGAAAAGAACTAATGAGCTTTTTTCACCTTTTCCTAAGATTCAACACATTGTTTTCAAATCAACATGAAAGAAAGTTCACTGGCTGAAAGAAAATAGATTGTTACAACTATTCCTACCACATATTGAGCCCTGGTGTTCAACAAATCCTTGCTGCTTTCCCTTCTTCAAAACCTTTGGTTTTATTTTCTACCTGTGGAAAGTCTAAGGGAAATAATCTGCAGATAAGAATGCATTTGGTAAACTACTCTGAGACAGAGTGCAAGAAAACCAAATATGCCATTACCCATATTTCCCTCAATCGTAAGTGGTAGTATTTTTGCAATTCCAATTTCTGGACTTAGGCCATAAAATATGAACAGGTTAGACTCTTCCCGTGAAGCAAATTCATTTTTTTAAATTCTTAGAAATCAAACTCAAAACTAAGATAATTTCACACACAAATAAAATGAAATCGAGTGAGCATAGTTATTACAAAAAATATCAGGGTGCAAAATAGAAAATGCGGGCATCCTAGACAAATTTAAACAAATGAATTTCTTATCCTAATTTTTGCTCTTGGTTTACATCTTAGCTTGACTATGGATCTTGACTATCTGAGGCATACATGTGGTCTCTTGCAGAGCTTGGCAAATGATAGGTTAAAAAAAGTTATCTGAACAATCTTCTAAAGTAGGAAAAAGCTTACAAACATTGAATTCTTTTTTCAATCACCCACATAAAAGCAGAATACTTTGCCAGGCCAACCAGTGGAATGAATATATATATATATATATGTGTGTGTATCTATATATCATAGATGTAACCAGTGTGCTTCTAAATTTATATATATGTGTGTGTGTGTGTATATATTACACACACGCACACACACACATATATATAAATTTAGAAGCACACTGGTTACGTCTATGAATTCTACTATTTCTCATTCTTACATTCTTGATATCTCATA
Organism: Sapajus apella; assembly: GCF_009761245.1. Taxonomy (NCBI): domain Eukaryota; kingdom Metazoa; phylum Chordata; class Mammalia; order Primates; family Cebidae; genus Sapajus; species Sapajus apella. The sequence goes on along the minus strand of NW_022437049.1, from coordinate 6,282,087 downwards.
GGGGAGAGTGGACAAAAACTGAAAAGGCAAATACTAGGGAACCAAAGGAGCTGGACAGATCAAGATCGTTTGATAAAAGGAAAGTAGTTAACCTCCTTCTTAAAGATTTCAGGTCAGAAAAGATAAGTTCTGACCTACATGACAATAACTACAGTTAGTCTATCTCCCTTATATGGCTGGTGATGAAAACTTGTCAACTGCTCCTGATCACCCATTTCATAACCTTCCACATAGCTAAAGCCCAATATGTTTATTAGCTATTATAATTATTATTCATGCAAGTTAGAAATGAAACATCTGAATAACAATTGAATTGTTAATGGAATAAAGTATAAAGATGGCTTAATAATATTAGTAGTATAGTGGTAGATGGTGGTCTCTGAAGTCCTTCCTCTCATTGGACTGTCCTTTTATGGACACATGTCTCTAGTATATCTGAAATAAGAGTCAGCCTAGGGATCTAAGAAAACACTTTTATATGCAGCTTAGTCTTTACTAAAATCTAAAAAAGCATTCTGTTCCTCAAAATATGGGCACCGTCTTAAATAGCTGGATATTTCCAAGAGCTAGCTCATTTGCCAGACTACAACATGAAGAATGAGACAATCTTTTTTGGCTTATAAAAGAGCATCTGTTCTCAAAGGCCACGGAATAATCCATGAAAGCCTCACCCATCTGCGTGGTTCACAGGCTTATCCCAAAGGCAGGTGTGAGATGAGTTTGTGCCTGAACAAATTTGCCACACATCCCAGGAAGAAGAGGCAGGAGAGGATGAGGGAGCTCTCCTCTCCAAGTGACTATAAGTCTGGAAGTTGCAGCTGCAGTCTGAAAACACTAGAAGATGAGCATCCTGCTGGGGCCCTGCTAGTCTGTGTACATAATGACACTGCTGTACATAATGAACACAGTATTTCATCACTCATGTCTCCATCCATGCTTCATCCATCCACTCAACAAACACATTAAGTAGATCCACAGTGGTAGGCATCAGGGATATAAAATGACTATTGCAGAAGTTTGTAAGTCAGTGAGATATAAAATGTTAAGTGAATAATTATAACCATATGGTAATTTCCAAAATTAAAAAAAAAAAAAGCAAGTAGGTGACCCAGTGGAAAACCAGGATGATTATCTACTTATGCCTAGAAAAAGGCTTCTCAGAGGAGGTGGCATTTGAGGTGAGAATTCTTTTTTCAATCACCAAAGTAAAAGCAGTATACTTTGCCAGGCCAACCAGTGGAGTGGGAGATACATATATATGTTTTTTATTTTTAAGAAGCACATTGGTTACTCCTATGAATACTACTACTTCTCATTCTCACATTCTTGATGTCTCACAAGGGAGACTGGACGAAAACTGAAAAGGCAAATATTAGGGAACCAACAGAACTAGACAGATCAAAATCTATCTTGATATATTAGGTAGAAAAACGTGAGGTGGATGAGCTTGGAAAGAAATGCAGAAATAAAATAATAAAACTCCCTATGTGCACTGAAAAAGGGTCTAGATTTTATCCTGTAGAGAACAGGGATCCACTGAAGATATTTTAAGCAGATCACTGACTCAATTACACAAGTATTTTAGAAAGATTATTCCAGATGAGTGTGAAACTAAATGGATTAGAAGAAACTAATGCAATAAATATGGCAATAATATTAATTATGAATCTCTGAGGTAGACATTACTAACCCCATTTTATAGCTGAGGAAACTGTAGCTCAGAAAGACTAATAAACTCAGGGTTTCATTTGAAGTGGCTGAGCCTGTGTGACTCTGATGATGATGATTTTAGCAATATAGGTGAATTAATAACTAAAAGAAGGAATGGGTGGCCAGGGGTGGTGGCTCAAGCCTATAATCCCAGTACTTCAGGAGGCTAAGGCAGGCAGATCACCTGAGGTCAGGAGTTCGAAACCAACCCGGCCAACATGGTGAAACCCCATCTCTACTAAAAATACAAAACTTAGCTGGGCTTGGTGGCAGGTGCCTGTAATCCCAGCTGCTCAGGAGGCTGAGGCAGGAGAATCACTTGAACCCAGGAGGCAGAGGTTGCAGTTAGCTGAGATCATGCCAGTGCATCCCAGCCTGGGTGATAGAGTGAGACTCTGTCTCCCAAAAAATAAATAAATAAACAAATAAAAAGAAGTAATGGGGAATATGGTGGACAGAAATTAGAGCACTTCAAACAGTTGGTCCTGGGGTGTAAGGGTGAAAGTTTAAGTGTGTGTGACTTGAGATGGTGGCTCCATTCTCAATTGAACATACAGAATAAAAGAAAGATTTGGCAGGGAAAGAAAAAAAGTTTCTTTGTCACCATGCAGAGTACTGGAAAAAGTGTAGGTGCCACTTCAGAAAAGGTAAAACAGAAGCCACAAAAAAGGCCAAGAAAATTCTTTGAAGATGGCTGCTACTGAGGCCTCATTCCTACCCCCATCCCGTCATCACTTTCTCTCCCTATCCCACAGTCACACCCCTCCAAGCAGGAAATTGATCAGTATCAGCAACGAAGAGTGAATGAGTTTACAAGGCTCTGTATACAGAGGAGGAGGCAGGTCTTCACTGGCCAGGGTAGACAATAGCTACTTGATGTGTTCAAAAGTAGGAAAACCCGAGAACTACCACATTCGAGCAGAAAGAAACAGCAAAAGCCTCTTCACCAATTTACATCTCTGCCATAGTGTACTACTCTGCAAAGGCAGGCATAAGATATGTTTGTGCCTGAGCAGATTGTATCCTAATTGTTCTCGGAGCCCATCCTGCAGTCCTCATTACTTCCCAGCTTCTTGGCTTCCTGACTTTTCTAATCCTAGAATTTCTCTACATACGGGATAAACTACTCTTTCCCCCGTAGTAGCTTGCATTGAGTCGCGTTCTACTCATATATTTAAAGCCCAGTATTAGCTTTTAAGAAGTCTTTTGTAATCCAGCTCAAAATGATTTCTTATCTGAAATCCCATAACATAGACATGTAGACAGTACCATCTGATTTGGCATTTTGCATTTTTCATACTGGCCTGAAATTGTTACTATTGTCCTCCTAACTACATTGCAAGCTTCTTGAAAATGGACCCATGGAACCATACTTTCTTCTAACGCTTTGCCAGAATCATTCTCTTCTAATGCTTTTAGTGCCAGCACAGTACTAGGTACATAGTTATCCACAAGCTTTCAAGAGTCTAGTTCTTTTCACACTTCATAGCCACAATTTTAACAAACTCATCAGCATCCATTGGTTTTGATTTTCTCCTTTTTGTACTCAGAATTCCAAGCAGCTGGTGAAATTCAAATCTATCAATTTTCTGCTAAACAAGGAAGGAAAGCAACAGTGGAGGTCACAAAAAGGGTCCATCTACAAATGTAACTACTATCAGCTGAATTACAGAGAACTTGTTTTCCTATTTAGCTTTTATTTTAGTAGGTGACTACTGAATATATTTTTCCCTGTTGGAAATATATGCATAAATTCTCTTCTCCCCCAAGATAAGTAAATATACAATATCCAAAGCCATTTGCACTATTACTTTCAGCTGTACAAACTAGGCATTTTCATTTGATGGTAAAACTTATCTTTCCAGATTACTCTGTGACTGCTTCCCCAAACATTTGTGTCATGATTCTATTAAACACTTATCAGAAAACTAAAGCAGGACAGATTCTAAATTAGGGAGTGGGAATGACAATGTGAAGAATCCAGCCAGTTCTCTGTCCTTGGAGAATTTAAAATCTGGTCAAGAAACTAAGAATGTAAATAGCAAAGTATAAGAAATGGAAAACACAGTAGGAATAAACTGGGTGTTATGAAAAACCAGATAAATAAAAGACCAGAAAGGTAAAAAAGGATTCTTGAAAAAAGCAAAATTGGGAAGGGAGTCTTAAAAGATAAAGAAGACTTTGCTTAGTTGAGAAAGAGAGAAATTATAGCTAAGGCTGAGAAAATGGTACGTTACAGCACGTAGCTGTGAAGAGAGCACTTTTTCCAGAGTGATTTGTGACTGTGGCATCTGTGGAGGGATCTATTGACCATGAGACCAAGAAAAAGATGCTGGAGTCAGACAGCCAAGGTCTTGATGTCAAAGAACTGACCTCATCCCCCTAAGCAACAGGGGCCCATCTGTGTTTTGGAGAGAAAATTGAGGAGGCAGAGTCTAGCACTGATTGAAGTGGGCAGAAAATAAAGCTAGGAAGACTTTGTACTTGGCCAATGTCTCTAGCAAGGAAATGGCATCCAAAATACAGCGGCTCTTACAAGAAGAACCGGTTTATGGAATTTTACTTGAAGTGTATAAACAAAAATGTCTACCTTACAGGTTTGAGAAGGTTAAAATTGTTCCATGAATTACATCAATTCCTATGAGTATTAAGTATTTTTTTTCCCTTCCAAAGTTTCCTGTTAAAACATAAAAACTGCTGAGAAGTTGACATAGGCAGCTATTTGACTGCTTGCTGGGAACTTGATAAGCACCTCAACACTCCATTAAAAGCGCATTATTCATTTTCTGCTACTACTATTTCACCACAGTCCTAATTTATGGAATTGCAAAATTTTGGACCTGTGAAAAACCCAGTTGAAAATAGCTCTTTCAAGTGGGTGTAGCAAGCAGCTGAATAATAAACTGTGTTGAAACTATGCACAATAATAGGGTAAGAAGTGGTTTTAATTTTCTATTAAACAGCTCCCATCAGAAGGCACTAAACGTTTCCATTTTTCAAACAGCAGCCTGGCTGCTGTAATCCAAACCCTGCAAAGTCTGGATTACATTAACTAAATTCCAAGCTTGACTAGACTGCCTCGAAAACCCTATTTCCCTGAAATTGGAAACAATTAACATTCTGTTTATTCATGAGATTAAAACTGCTGAGGTGTAAAACGCCAGGTGCAGTGGTAAGTACTTTGCCTGAATACTCTATTGAGGAAAGACAAAGTCCTTTAAACCAGGTGAACTTATGGGGATGCCATTTAGATATAACTTCCGTGATGACAGATCATGAGTCTGCATTTCCAGAAATTACACAGTGGTCAAGAGCAGAGATTCTCAAGTTAGGTAGCCTGGGTATGTCTCTGGGTCTAAGCACTGTCAACCTGAAATAAAGATATATAGAGATGCATCTCTGAGCAAAGAGCATATTTCAGAACATGAATTGCAATTCAGGATACACAAACCAAGGTAGCCCCAGGTGAGTCCAGAGAATAAGGGAAAAGACAGGAGTTTTATCAGGGAACAGAGGAAGTTTATGCCAGTTGTTTTGAAAGGAAGTTAATTGGTGCAGGCCGTGTCTTCCAGGAGCTGCTGAGTGTCAGCAGGTGTTAGGTAAGACTCGAAATCTTAGAATCATGACCAGGTCCTTGCAGTTTTTGGTTTAGTCTCACAAGACAGTTCCTGGAATAAATGTGATCTGAGTGCTTTTCCTTATAACCTCCTGACTCCATTTTAGTATGTTGGGTAAGACATGAATGACTCCATTTTGTATAATCAACTTTCACACCACTTACACACTGTGAGTGTTTGGGCAAGTTTTAACCTCTCTCTCTTTCTACATTTGTAATGGTGCTATACGAATTAAATAGGATTGCACATGCACAGTACATAGAAGAGTAATTGACACACAGTGGAAAAGCCATAAATGTGAGATGCTTCACTATGCAAAGATGGTTATGCCTGAGCTTTTTATTCTAATATCAATCTTAAAATTTCAGAATCTTAATCTTGAAACCAAAAGATAATTTAGTCTGAACTTATCATTTTATAGGCGAAGATGTTGACAGATGTTAATTCATCTGCCTAAAGTCACACAAGAGGTCCCAGTGGCCATTACCACAATTCAGAGGACAGTAATTCTCTCTCCATGTTGGGTGGGCAGTGTACAGCACACTTTTTTTTTATCTGGATCTGTAAACTGTCCTATGAAGGTAGGCCTCCTCTGTAGGCCTAGTATTTCAGATCACCCTTTTGCCAGGTCATGGAGAATTAAAGACACTTGAGATTGCTCAAAGTGAGTGAGCATTTTCTTTGTAATTCATCTCAGCAATGATGAAGATCACTTGACAAGAATCCTGCCCACTTTACGGTACCATATCATTGCCATAGCACCTATTCTATTGTCTCAATGGGCAGACAGAAATACACATGAAAGAGTAAACATTTCTGCTGATGCTAAGAATGCTGCTTTTCATACAAAGACATCTCATGGTGCAGAACAATATTTGGGCATTGAATGGCACATAACACTGCAAAAAAAATACAATCCCTCGAGTTTAAAAGTTTGATTTAATAATCACTTTTAAGAAGCAGTCATGTTTCAGATTTACAGCTAACCTCCATTGCAAACTCAAAACAAGAAGATTTTCTAAAATGCTTCTGTGAGACACTCTAAAAGGTCTGAGCTGATTTTAGAAGAATGAAAATCAAATTTTTAAAATATAGTAACCATGTACAGTAGAAAGACTGCACACTCTAGGAACCAGAAAGAAAAGTTTTGAGTTGTAACTCTGTCAGCAACTATTTATGTAATCCTGGGCAAAATGTTTACCTTCTTTTATCTGAAAAACTGGGGAAAAATTAGTGAAAGAGTGAAATGATAGCTTTCTTTTTAAATGTGGATGATATGGACTGAATTGCTTCCCCCAAAAATGTGTATATTGAATCTCTAACCCCCTATATGATTCTATCTGGATATAGGGCTTTATGGAAGTAATTAAATCATAATGTTAAATGAAATCATAGGGTAGGGCCCCAATCCAATAGGATTAGTGTCCTTTGAAGAGGAGACACCAGAGAGGTCACTCTCTACCATGGGAAGACACAGTGAGAAGGCCATCTGCAAGCCAGGAAGAGGGCCGTCACCCGAAACCGACCATGCTGAACCTTGATCTGGGACTTCCAGCCTCCAAAACTCTGACAAGATAAGTTTCTGTTGTTTGACCCACCCAGTATATAGCATTTTGTATTGACAAACCAAGCTGGCCTAGGCAATGAATTATCAGCATCCCTGTTCCCTGAAATAAAGAAGTGTTAGGGTCATATATTCATTGCTGTGGCGGATCATATATTCATTGCTGTGGCGACACCACTAACAAGATGACCCCAGATTGAGAGTTATTTGCCTTGTTCTTTAGAATATTCACAGAGATACAAAAAGGAAGATCTATAATGGGAAAATAACAGTAGATGAAACTTCAGATACAGCAACTTTATAGCCTTATGCCAAATTTGAATGTGTGGCGATATACGTGTAACATATTGGTTGATGGTTAAAATAGGGCTTTTGAAATGTGGTTTCTGGTGTTGGAATCATGGCTTTTCTACTTACTAGCTGTGTTTCTATAGACAACAACTCTCTGAGCTTGAGTTTCTTCCTTGCTGAAATGGAGATAATAGTTCCTTTCTCACAGTATTGTTACTAGAATTAAGTGAGTCATTCCTATAAAGCTCTTAAAACAGTGACTGCTGGCAAGAGCTGCATAGGGGTGCATTTTACCACTGCATAGGCTCACATCAGCACAGACAAATGGAAGGAGTTTTAATCAAAATAGAGAAAATAAAAAAGGAAAAATTCAAAAGTCAAAACCAAAATCAAAACAATTGAATTCATAAACATCCGGAGTGAAAGGATGGTTACCAGGGGCTGGGAATGGTAGTGGGGTGCTCGGGAGAGGGGAGGTGAAAATGGTTAAAGAGTATAAAAATAGACAGAATAAGATCTACTATTTGATACCACAATAGGGTAACTATAGTCAATAATTGTACATGTTTAAATGAAGAGTGTAATTGAATTGTTTATAAGTCAACATATAAATGCTTGAAGGGATGGATACTCCATTCTCCATGCTGTGCTTATTTCACATTGTATGCTTGTATCAAAACATCTCACACACCCTACCAATATATATCCACCTACTATGTACACACAAAAATTAAAAATAATTTAATTGTTTTAAGCATAGCTTTTCAATCTAACCTCTGTACCACTTCACATAGCCTGTGCAATTTCCTTGCCCAACCCTCCAAAAAATGAAACTACATGGTTAATCTCTAAAATTTATTTTACTTCCATATGTATTGGCCACCTGTGCCCGGAAGAATCCACAAAATTGGGACATGGGGCAAGAGAGAGGCTGACACAAACCAGTCTTATAGAGAAAGTCAAGATTAGAAAGTTTAAAAATGCCAGATTTCACCAATTTACAATTACATAAAGAAATTAGGAGTTCTGTGTTAATGCCTATCGTTGTCAAACAACTATTACTGTTGCTCACAAGAAAATATTTTCCCCAAATTAAAGCCATTTCAAATGACTTTTGTTTTCACAGTTACATTCTTCATGGCAGATCTTTGGTCCCTAAAATAATAATTGTGACAAGAATCTGAATACTTTTTTAGAACAATCAAAATTGGTCTCCCTTTCTCTCATATAAGTCAACTTCAACCTCCTGCTTCTTTATTTAGGATTCGTCTTTGCAAGGTTAATTCTGACCCCACGTGCCACATTTTTTCTCCGAGGGAATTTTCTCTAAGCAGAAATTCAGCTCCTGTCATAAATGTAATATTGGGATTATTTCTCCATCAGAAGGGGGCAAATAGGTCTAACAGTGGGAATGGTAAAACATATTCAACCAATTTGCTGTGTGCTGGGAATGGGAATATTAAGATCAGTCTTTTCCTATTATTTTCATCAATCTTAGAGGGATCTTTAAGCTGGGTTATGTCTCATGCATATGGTCATCAACTCAGAAGACTGATTTTGTTTATAAAAAAGTGCTTTAAAGGTGCAGTAAATTTAACATGCTTTCTTTATAAGAATTTAAAGATATTATTAATAACCACTAAATTATATGTCATCAGTCCCTCTCAATTTTACAAGTGAATTCAGTTTGATGTAAAATTTGGAGCCCATCAACTTGATCAACTAACTATATGCCAACTGTGACTGAATAAGGCTCCAAGTCACATATGTGACAGAATCCTAAGAGAAAAAGGATAACTGACCCGATATATTAATAGACTCAGTCACTGGCCGTAATTCTTGGGGGATCCTTTTGTTCCTGAGAACTGACCTGATTTAATTGTAGATGTGAGACTCAAAATCCATGGAGGATGTGTGATAATAGGGACTGGGAAATAATTTATTCATTTACCTTTTATAAAATAATCAAATTACAGAATATGTGTTTGGTAGCTTAAAATAATATTAAGCAAAACGGTTACCTTAAAAAACAAAAAGCAATTAAAAAGAGAGAAAACAATGTAATAGTATCCAGAGAGAAGTGGAAAGCCATTTATTGAGAAGCTTGGACATGTTGTCAGCTAAGTGGCTAATAATGTAACATTTCAACAGTTATTTTAATTTTTTTCTCTATTATTTTTAAATATAATTTCAAAAATTAGGAGTCACGAGTGGAAGCTTCAGATTTATTTGAGAAGGTTATGAGAGGTTGTTTCTATTATTTTATAACTGCAATAATAAAGCTGTTTCTATTAACTATTCCAGGTTTGGATTTGACTAAGACTAATATTTAATTTACCTATGTAAATGCATGCCAAGTGATAATTACTTATCATTAATATTTTTTACAAATATTATTTCATAGACATTAATCTTATGAAAATATTTTCAGTGGAAGCAAGCAGGAGCAGCTAGATTAAGAGAAACCTTAGCCCTGAGTAGGCATTGCTGTGTACAGTCCCATTTCTATTATTCCACATGTAAGCCCCTAGCCACATTCTGTTAAGCAGTTGCAAGGTATACATCCCCAGAGAAGAATGTAAACACAGGACCATTGAAGAAAATGCTGCTCATGCTGGCAGCCTTCTGCTGTTAAGGAGAGCCAGCATCCAGAGGCTTAGTGTTTGTCAAAAGTTAAAAAGTATTCATGTTGAAAGAATGCATTCCCCTAATCTCATGAGATGGTGCCTTATGAGACATGATGTTTGCAAGTAAGTTCTGCCCACAGTAGGTGTCCAAAGCAGGAAGGAAACAAACTATATAAACTACAGACTCTCAATCTACAAATACTAACAGCACTGACTACAACCAGTTTATAGTATTTCCTAACTCTTCTGGAAAGAAAATAACATCCTCAAAGAAATAAAACTCATCAACTATTCATTTTTTCCCTCAGCATTCTACTAATGGTCCTTTGTGTAAAGATAATGGAATCCTAATTTACCAATTGGTCTACAAATCATGGTAATAGCAAATTCATATCTACTTATACGTTGATGGATTACTCTTATTTATCTCCATTTTGCCTTTGTGTAAAACTTTACCTGTTTCTCTATACAAATCAACTTTTAGTAAATAAGGAAAAGGGAGAAAATATTATACATTGAGTCAAATGAGCATCTGATTCACTGAATAACAGCTTTCTGGCTTCAAAATGAACAATGATAATGCCCCCAAAAACTTGACCCAACTTTGATTTTATATATTAAAGGAAGATCATTGCAGAGGAAAATCACACATAATTTATGGTTTTTCTCTGTAGAGCTACAGAACTTTAATCCATAGCTCATGAAAGGGTACAAGAGCAGCTTGAAAATTATGCTGAGCTTAATTATACTTAATGTGAATTATTCAGAAGTGCAGACAGAGACTAAAAATTTATTTCATACAAAGAAGCTTGACATTTTAATTGGTCCTTCAGAATAGAGACAAAACAATTTCCTCTCAAGAAAATTTACATCTTCCTTATCAGAGTCTCAGCCTCAGCCAAGCAAAACCTCATTAACAAGATTAATCATCACACCAGTGTCTGCTTCATCGGGTGTATGCGCCAGGTGAAAAGAGGAATATAAAGTAATGACTGACATTTCTAACAGACAGGATTGATTCAAAAAACACAAAATGACAGATTGGGTCACCATACCTTGGTCATTAGCCATTTTGTCAGGGTGTTCCACTGTGGGAGAAAAAGAAATAATATTATTAGACTTTGACAGTTCCTAGCAAGAAAGGTGACATATCAAACCAACAATTTTTTAGCAAGTTTTCATTTCAAGGTTAGTGCCCTATTGAAATAAAATTGATAAGGACCCAAACTTACAAGTTTACTTCTGATAAATAAGTATTCAGAGAAAAAAACTGAAAATAATGCTTTTACTGTACAAATTCATCCTAAAATTATCATAGCTTTCATGCCCTTCTAAAGATAAACTCAGAACAATTATATAAATTTAATTAAAACTAGAATTAACAGTAAAAAAATGCATGCAATTACCAAGTAATTATCACCCATATACATTTAGGAAAGTTCAGGAAGCTATTTTCTAGTATGTGATTTTTTTTTCAACAACTTCATCTATTTTCACATAGATTGGATAAAATAATTGGCTACCATAAATATGGTACAATATAATCTAAATAGCTTGATAAATCTTTAGGCCTTGTGAAGATAGCTCTTGGGTTGTTCACAACTTCGATGAGTTAAAAGTAATAGTCTCAAAAATTACTTTTTGAAATTTAAAATTTAAAAATCTAAAAATTTTTAAGTTTAAAAACCTTTGTTTTGTTTTAAAGATGGCTTCTTGTCTGCTAACCAAATGAAACAAAATAAGAAGTAAATCTCTAGTATTATCACATTTCTGAAAATTATATGGCATTTTGACCAGTGCAGATATTCATAAGCTTCCCTCCATCAATTATTAATAGAATTATTTTACCTAGACTTAACTGCCTTTGAACTCTGAGCTTTGAGTCTTTTGGGCATATTTAACTCACTTAATTCCATTCAAACTTGTTAGATGGCATACCACACTTGCGGAATGCTTCCTGCATATGTCTCGGTAAAACTTGAATAGAGAAGATAAACAGGCAGCCACCAATAACAGTCTCTCATAAGATGTGCCCCTATTACAGCGAATCAATCATCATTGTTTGAAAAAATACCTTAAATGTCCTACAGGTGGTGGTTCTACCTTTTCTAAATAAAGCAGCACAAATCATTCTCTAATAAGGATGTTTAGAAATAAAATACATAAATAATAATTCTGTTAATGAAAGCCCCTTTCAGATGAACAGGGTTTATGTCTATTATATCATAAGACAGATTTCTAAACCAGAAATCAATTACAATTTTTTTTCATTTAAACATAACATGTCGACATATTCTATGAAAAGATACCTCAGTAAGTAGTAGACTTTGAATTCTGAATTACTCTCTGGAAAATGGTATATATACAAGGATTCTTGTGGGTTTGTTTGTTTGTTTGTTTGTTTGTTTGTTTTTGAGACGGAGTTTTGCTCTTGTTACCCAGGCTGGAGTGCAATGGCGCGATCTCGGCTCACCGCAACCTCCGCCTCCTGGGTTCAGGCAATTCTCCTGCCTCAGCCTCCTGAGTAGCTGGGATTACAGGCACGCACCACCATGCCCAGCTAATTTTTTGTATTTTTAGTGGAGACGGGGTTTCACCGTGTTGACCAGGATGGTCTCGATCTCTTGACCTCGTGATCCACCCGCCTCGGCCTCCCAAAGTGCTGGGATTACAGGCGTGAGCCACCGCGCCCGGCCCTGTTTTGTTTTTTTTGAGATGAAGTCTTACTCTGTTGCCCAGGCTGGAGCAGTGGTACAATCTCAGCTCACTGCAACCTCCATCTCCACAGTTCAAGCAATTCTTCTGCCTCAGCCTCCAGAGTAGCTGGGACTACAGGTGCATGCCACCACACCTGGCTATTTTTTTTTTGTATTTTTAATAGTGATGGGGTTTCACTGTGCTAACCAATATGGTCTCCATCTCCCGACCTCGTGATCCGCCCTACTCAGCCTCCCAAAGTGCTGGGATTACAAGTGTGAGCCACCATGCCCAGCCAATGCTTATGATTTTATAATTCTATAGGTGTTATTTTTAAAAACTTAGAAGTAAAAAGCTGCCCATGTTTAATGTATACAATTCAATGCATTTGAGAATTAGGATATATTTATGAAACTACCACCACCTTCAAAGCCACAGACATGTCCCTAACCTCCCAAAGTTTCCTCCCACCCTTTTCATTATTATTTATTGTGGTAAAAACACAGTACATGATCTACCCTCTTACTAAATTTTAACTATATAATACAGTTATATTAGTTATAGGAACTATGCTATATAGCAGATCTGCAGAATTTATTTATCTTGGCACTCTGGCTAGTGGTTAGAATTTGGTGCTCTCCGAAAGCTTTACATGAGTTTTATGAAACCTTGTACCTTGTCAAGATTTAAGCAACATTTTTTAAAGGTTCACCAGTCATTTAATCTAACTTTTCATAGTTTCATCACCGCAATTCAATTTTATCTAGAGTTTCTCTTCTGTTTCCCATTGAAAATTAATGGCTTCTCAAATACATTATATTGTAGTATTTTATTATGGTATTGACAAAGGTGCTTTTGACAGGCAATTGCATTGTGTGTAGCTCATAAATTTTGAATGGAGATCCTAACACAGCTGTTGAGAAAGGATACAACATTGTTGGAAGTCCTAAATCAAGTCTCCAGCAAGAATGACCTGATCCTTGACAGGATATGTCAAGGTCGTAAGTGGCCACCCAATCCAGGAAGTATGTAGGTTTGGCAGCCAGAACTGGACACACTCAAGAAACTATTCTAATCACCATCTCATATGTAGGTGAGAACTCTTTAGAATTATGTCACAAAAGATAAAAATAACACCCTTATCTCATTTCCATTCTTTGCCTTTTATCTTTAATCATATACATGCATTGTCTGCAGTCTAAGATATTTTTAGCAAAGGAAAAATAACTATATGTTATGATAGACAAACCCATTCTCATTCTTATCTTTTGAATATGTTTTCCTGCTAGCAAAGCTGCACTGAATATAACTTAAGAAATTTTGAATGTCTCAAATGTTACCTACTGAAGAGTATTTTCCAACAGGTACCATATGGATTCTTGTAACTACCTTTTATTATAGACAACAAAAATGGCTTAAATTTGTGCCTTGATTTTTTCTATCATATGTTTCTATCATTTGTAAAGAAAAATCATGTATTTTTGTTACAAAATAATATGACAACTAGACCTTTTTTCTATTCTGGTCCAAAGCTTCCAGTGCTATATTCTTGGGTAGGGGAAAGGCACAATTCAGAATGATGACTAAGGATGCCCAGATAATTTATTGTACTCTATTGAGCTTTCACTCTGAATACCACTCTTGTGTGTGTAAGAAGTGACTCCCTCCCTCTGCCAGAATCGTCTGTTGTCTACTCCATTGGGAGCATCCTTCCTCTCAATTACCTGATAGGCCAGCATGCAGAAGTGTACTTTATTAGCAGGAAAAACCCACAGGATAGGGCAGAGATAGACATAAGTCTTCCAATGGTTTGACAGTATGTAGGTATCCCAATGGGACCCTGGGGAGGATATGTGGAAAGAAGGTGGATATTTGCAGAGTCCTATGTGGTCAAGTAATCAAGGTCAAGATTTTTTAAATTAACATTCCAAAGAAAGAATTAGATACATCATATATGTGTACCTACATAAGTTTATAGTAAGACAATCCCTTTCTAATGACAAATGTCCTTTTAATTAAACAGTGAATATTGACTGAGCTTTCTGTACTTCTCTGACTGGTTGTTAATACCAAAAAGACTAAATGCTGGCCTCTAGAAGAAAATGCTGCTATGCTTGCAAAGGCTAAATATGAAAGAATGAAGTTTGTGAACACCTACCTGGGGCAAGCGTTACTATGAAACTCTTGCCCATTACCCAGGAGGCTACTGGGAGTTTTTGCATCTTCAGGACACCTAAGCCTTTCTCTCCGTCAAACAAAGATACATTCTGATGAACAGAGTATTCTTTGGTACACGTTTTGGAACTGAAAATCTTAAATCAGAGAGCAATAGCATGATTTTATCTTTGGTGTAGATTTGGCTCTATACCAAATCTTTAAATTGCTTATAATGTAGCTTTAAATATCCTATGATGAGTAATTTATTTGTTTTACAACATTTGTCATTGTGTCTTGTAAGATGCATGCATGTACAAAATCATTGATAAAAGTGAACAGGATCAATATTTCTGAGTAATTTTATTATCAAGCATGACATTTAAAGTAGAAAATATTAAACATCAAATCAAGGTATTAGAAATAACTCTTGTGAACTATTATGTCATAGAACAAATTCCTAAACTTGTTCTTACTTCTGAAAATAATTTTCTAGATGCGTTTAGGTCACTTACAGTAAACAGTACCCAATGAAACACTGAGCTCATAAAACAATCCCTAGGATGGCCATCAATGCGGGCCTGCAAATCTTAACGATAACTCATCACTCTGATGCTTAACACATTTGGATGCCTTAAGTCATCCTCAACCTTTCCTCAGATCTCTCAGCTGGCAAACATTATGGGTATGAAAGTAATTTGGCACTCATCTATAGATAAAAATGAAGCATTTGCAAAATGCTATCTGGCTACAGTTCATGCTGCCACAAAATGAATAACCAGTTGCCTTTTGATTGCTCATTTGGAGTGAAACCTGATTTAGACATGAGATCCTCAAAATGTGGATAGACAAAGATTAGCTCATTTCTATCCTCCCTCCCTCCCTACTTCTGCTCTGTCATTAGGAACTGTCGTGCAAGCTTTGGCTGAATGCTTGCTTGTGTGTTGCTGGCAAACTTTCAGATTAGCTGCTACCAAAACCAGGCTTTTAAATAGCTCACTCATCAGAATTCAAAAGTCCCTTATTTACTAGGGTACCTTTCTTAGAAGAATTGAGGAATAGGCCATACAGTTATTCTAAGACTCTTCTTTTAGTATGTCAAACAACTGCATAAAAATAGCAGTCATCCATGCATTTCTAATTTTTCAGTTGTTTACCATCATGCATTAAGTTTTCTGCCAGATGTCGAAGCATAACGTGGTCACAGGTTGAAGAGCTAAGTTATCCTTCTATAGGACAACACATATCATGCCTTAAATATACAACTTCAAATTCAAATTATTTCAATTATTTGAATGTTTCAAATTCTTTTCAACTTTTAAATGACTCTTGAAACCATTTGTCTCCCAGAATAATACTGTGCTCTAGAATAGTAAGTGCTTATACGAAAATATTTTGATGTAATCACTATTAGCCTTAGTGATTTTCTGTATGAACATTTTTCTTCTAGAAATCATATTGCAAAATTTTTAAATAGTTTATACTATTTAAATACTAATATAACATATTGGCTTTTTCCAATAAATATATATTTTTTTGGTTTGGAACTTTCTTGCCATATCAAAATTTTCTTTACTATATAAGGGATAATTACTATGCAAGGGATAATGGTACCTGAAAGAAAATACTTAAAATTGGCAATAGTATGCCATTCACATAATTCGATACATTCTCATTTTTACCACCTTCACATAAAATGGCTGAAGCGTTTCATTATATTTTGAATAGAACCAACATACATGACATCAATACAAACTTCTAGAAGGACTGTAAATGAAAAAAGTCAGGTTAAATATGTTTGCTATGTGCTGATGGCAGAAAATGTGATAACACAATAGATCTTTCTTTGACATATTTGCTTTGAGCACAAAAAGCTACATTTTAATTTATTTTGAATGTTCACTGGCCGTTTTGCCAATAGAGATGGTGCAGGGCAGTTTCTAATACAGACTGCAAAGCTATTTTACAAAACAATTCCACAGGAAAAGAAAAGTATAATAGGAAATGATTCAAACCTTTCAGAGTCCTGAAGAGGATAGGATCAGAGAGTGGCCCTACTCCTTTCGAATTTCGTGCTTGAATTCGAAAGTAATACATCGTGTCAAGGTTGAGATCCATGATTTGATGAGTAAGCCGATCACCACTGATTGTTTCCATAATCCAGTCATCAATTGGGATGTTCTTGTCCAAGGTATAAAATAAGATGTAAGCTGCATAAACAGACAAATGTGACATAATTTGGTGTACTACACGTTGCAGTTCTGCTTCCAAACACTCATATTTCCCAAATGTAATTCACAATAATTATGAAATGTCCACAATCTATAAACTATTCAGTTTTGGAAGTAAAGTCTTTTTTCATAATGCAAGGATTAGATAATAATTGCTGTGGTGTACAGAATCAGAAAATAGAATAAACTATTAGAAATAAAAATTTTAAAATGTGTGCTTTCTGCTGCCTATAAATCCTGATTATTAGTTTGCTCTAATATGAAAGCATGATGGAAAATGTAAAACAGAGAAAACAAGTCTGTATAATTTTCTGTGTAGTCCAATGATGAAAATAAACAATATTTAATTTGGCTTGTGCTTAAATAATAAAAATGTATTGGAAGGTATAAAATGCCATGTATGTTTAAAGTGTTATATAAATAAATGAACATATTTGATCACAGTAATGACTTAGTGAGTTTGCCAGGGACCACGTTCCTTTCCTTTCACAGATGATGAAGGTGACCCAAGCTGACTGGTAAAAGGTCTGGATGATATTTTCTACTACTGTACTATATATGGAGTTCTTTACCAGCATACTACTTCTCTCAGTGCAGTCTAGCTTGTCAAACAAAGAAGTACTGCTGGATAACTGTACATGATCTAGTTATTACCTCAGATATCAATACCCTATGTTGAGAAAGTACTATTTATTTTTTATGTTGGGGATATGTTACTTGAATGCTAGTTGTATACTCAGTCATGATAGTCTAATATGCAACCAAACAAACCCAAGGATTCCTGTCACATATTTATATTCTCAAATTATACTTAACCAACTTGTGACCTAGCTCTTTTTTAAAAACATTAATTAGCAACTTTTATATTATATCATCAGATGAAACTGCAAAGGCACTCATCTTAGGTATCACTGATAAACAAATGTTGATCTCTATCTCTGCCCCAATTCTGCAATGTTATCTATATACCTAAGGCTCTAAGTGTCTCTCATTCTATTTATGCATCAAATACATTCTTTGTAAGTCATTTTAAGAACAAATGTCTTTCTTTATCTATTCTTTCCTTTTGAGTTCCTCTTGCCCCAGCTGGACTGAGGACCTTCACTCACAGGTCTTTGCAATGGTTATGGGTTATATCAGAGGGTTCTCAGACTCAGAAAATAGCCATGCACACTATGTACATCTCAGCACAAAACCTCGCTACAAGAAGACTGTTCTCATTACCACGATTATTTTTCCTTCCCGATTATCCCCACACCATTCCACCATTCCTCACTCCATCCAAATCCTACTCATCTATTAAGGTCTACTTTAAGCTATATCTGGCCTATGAAACCTTCCTCAATCACAATCTTTCTTCTCCATAAACATTGTAATACACTTCAATAGAGTAAAAACACATTTACAATTTTGTGTCATTCATCACTTAATCCCATAGTGCCTTTTAGAATTATGCCTGGGCTTGGGGGATGCATTGCTGGATATTTTATCCTTCTTATTATGTAGGATTAAGCAATGTTACAATCTCCAACATCTGGAAGCCCATTTCTCTTAAATTTTGACCAATGCTGAAAACTTATATCTATTTGTATTGACCTCCATCTTTCTGCTAGGTTTGGCATTTCCCAAATATGCATAATCATAATAATTACCCGAAGAGTAGGTACAGATCATAAAATACAGACCCAAAGACAGGATATGTTGATTTAATACATGTGGTGAACAATCTTTGATGGCCACCAATTATCCTCACACTCTAATAATGTCATCCCCTTGTGTATTCCTTTCTGAATGTAGATGGGTCCTAAGTCTTGCTTCTAACCAATAAAAGACAGAAAATGCAATGGAATATCACTTCTACAATTTTGTTACATAAGATCACGACATCTGTCTTACTAGCAGATACCAGACTCTCTTCTCTAGCCTTTGATGAAGACATCTGCCAAATGGAGAATACTCTGTGACAGAAACTGAGGTGGTTTCTGGCCAACAACCAGTTAGAAATGGAATCATGACAATAATCATATAAGTTTAGAAGCAACTATTTCCCCGTGAAACCAAAGATGAGACCTCAGCCAAGTGAACATCTCAATTTGCAGCCTTGTAAGAGAACCCAAAGCTCAGCTGTACTCAGATTCCAGACCCACAAAAACCATAAGGTAACAACTATGTGCAGTTTTAACCTGCTAATTTGTGGTAATATTGCTATGCAATAATAGACTTCAAATACTACAGGTCAAGGGTAACCTCAGTAGTCTGCACCCCAAATGATTTCTGTGATCAAGAAAGGCTAGGAACCACTGTTTTAGTTGATTTGTGGGATCTGTACATTTTTTGCATTTGTTGTGATGTCAATGATGCAGGTAGGAACGTCTTAAGATGCTGAGAGTTTTGAAGCTAAAAGCCTTGCCAAGATAAAAAGTTCCACAAATCTTAAAAACTTGTATGACCCTTCTGTCTGTTACATATTAAACTTGGAGGTCTGTAACTCAAAAGGGATTATGAATATCATTTGACAAAGGAGTGGTTTTCTGTCTCATATGTGTCCATTCCTTTGTAATTCAGCCCCTATGATCAACATCAATAAAACTTTCTCATATTATTTGAGCCAGAGCCGTCTCCAATCTTGTATGTGAAGATACGCACCCAACATCTCTACATCTATTGAAAAGAAGACCATGCTACCTGCTACTGGGTGTGTGTGTATGTGTGTGTGTGTGTGTGTATACATACATACATTTCTGAGTCTTCATTTCTGAGTATACATTTCTATAAATATCTATATATTACTATGTATGTAGCATATCTAAAATGAATATATATGTTATAGATTTACATGAAGTATTTGCCTTCACTGTTTTTATCTATATAAAAATTACTGAACATATATATATATATATATATATATATATAGAGAGAGAGAGAGAGAGAGAGAGAGAGAGAGAGAGAGAAATAAACTAAATATATATATATCAAGTATAAAAATAACTGGAGCTATATATACAGTTATACATAAAAGAAATATATATAATATTTGTATATATATTCTAATGTGTGCACGTCTTATCTCTTCAGAAGGCTAAAATCTTTTTTTTAGTTCAGGAGTCATATTACTTTTTTATTTCCCCCAAAATTTAACAAAATCATCTTCACAGAAGAGATATCAAAAGCCACTTACTAAATGAAATCCTTTAGTCTGTAAGTACGTAAGTTTCACATGTAAATGTTTATTGAAATTGTTAAAGCTTTTATGGGCTGTTTTAAGTGCATGATGAAACTGGAAGATTAGCGAATTTTGCCCCCATCCCAGGTCAGCTACACTGACTCCTGATTTTCCTCATTTATCAGATGACAATAAAGTATTTGCCTTCACTATGTTTTTAATCTATGTAAAAGTTATTCACTTAAGCACTTAAAAATAAAAGCTCTGGGATCAAACTAAAGTTGAAGATGCAGACACAAGTTTCTGACAATTCCAAATTGTATCTGAGCAAATTCCTTATATACGTGGTGAAGCCTACCCTTTTCTTAAAATTTGAGAACTGAGATGGGGAATAGAAACAGACCTCATCATTCAAAACTCTAAAAAATGGCCTTAGAGAACACAAACAACTTCTTTGCATGTGTATGTTTCATATATTTGAGAGATAATAAATTCATAATTCATTATTGAAGCCTTACCTTATAAATTTATATATAATCACACAGGCTGAACACGTACTGGTTTCTCACTACCTTTCTGTACTTGTATACTTACTCTCTGTCCAAGTCTCTGTTTTTTTTTGAGACAGAGTCTTGCTCTGTGATCCAGGCTGGAGTGCAGTGGCTTGATCTCGGCTCACTGCAGACTCCACATCCCGGGTTCAAGTGATTCTCCTGCCTCAGCCTCCCCAGTAGTTGGGACTACAGACATTCACTATCATGCTCAGCTAATTTTTATATTTTTGTAGAGGTGGGGCTTCATCAGCCAGGTTGGTCTTGAACTTCTGACCACAGGTGATCCTCCCACCTCAGCCTCCCGAAGTGCTGGGACTACAGGTGTGATCTACCATGCCTGGACTCTTTTTTCTTTTCTTTTTTAGACCTTAGAATCCCTCACTATCCTACAGGCACTTTTCCAGAGAAAGTAACAAAGGGAATAAAAAGATCTGCCTTTCGGAAAGCAACATTTAAGAAACAAGTGGAAGAAATTCCTGCAAATCAAACTGAGAAACTATACACTGAGAGTAGGAAGAAAAGTGGTTTGATGATTTTACAAAAGGAAGACAAATTAAACTAGACCATTGAATGACACAGAAAAAGAGTATAACCTTACCCATTAGACTGTATTAATAAGGAAACAGTCTCTGGAAGACCTAACTCTTCTGTGTTGGTCTCTGATCTTAAATAGTGTTGGACACTGCATTTATTGAGGCCTATGTTTCACATATCTGGCTATACAATAAGACACTTGGGAAGCATTTAAAAATTACCATGCTCAGTCCCTTCTCATATGAATTAAATTAAAAATCAGTTGTAACTCACTGATTAGTCTAGTAGAATACTAATAAGTTGGAGCAAAACATAGTGTAATAATTAAGATTATAAACCTGAGTTTTAAAACCTAGCTCTGACACTTCTTGCTTATTTGACTTTGGGCAAGCTATTTACTCAGGAAATGTCTAATCTTTTCATTTTAAAATGGAATAATAGAAACATGTAATCACTTACATCTTACTAAAGATCTTAGGAGAATGCCAAGCATATAATAAATGCTTAATGTATTTTGAATAATTTTCTTCTGAAAATGTCAGTCCAAATTCCTAAGTTACCAGTTTAAGATCAGAGAATTTAGGCACTGGAATTATCTGAATTTCTTCATTTTTTGTTTAATCTTTTTGAGTACTTATATTTAAAAATTGATGATCTGGATTCTGTGTAAAGCCCATTAGTAAAGCCTCATCCTAGAATGGATTTCAAATTAGAATAATAATAGCCAATTTGTTTCAGTGCTCACTGCATATCAAGAACTTTTCTCAGCACTGTATTATAACAATTCTTCTGGTGTGGTTCTATTACTATCATTATTTTATAGGTAAGAAAGTAAGGAAGTGGGATTCAAGGATGTTAAAAGACTTCCTCATGTGTCTCCCTTTGAAGCCTGGGTTCTGAACAGCCCTGCTCTACTGCCTGCCATACACATGAAAGATTTAGGAAAACAAAAAAATACAGAGGTTACATGAGAGCACATCCTACCTTGGCACACATCTACCTGGCCACATTGAGAAAGAGCTCACTATTTTTTTTTACTTATTATTATGATTTTAATTTTTGCACTTCTATGGGAAGCTGAGGATAGCAAATTTGTGCCCTCTGCTTAGTGGTATAGTATTTTGAATATTTTATCATTTTATTTTTGGAAGTAATTTGAATCAAGGAATCAAAATACAGATAAAACAGAAATTCTCTTAAGGATTCTTAGTGTTTGCTCTTTGTTAAATTGAGTCAAAATATCTTAACTTGATAATACAATTTTGTTTACATAAATGAGCTAGGCTTTTAAAGGCAAAAAGTATTGCTCCCATGCTTTTATTTTTCCATTGTGAGAGAATGGATTTTTAACTGTAAAATCCATTGAATGTATAATTCTAAGTAAAGTATGTGGACAAGCTTTCTTATATATGCACTGTGATTTTGGCATATACAATTTTATTACTTAGATTAATTTGCATTTCTTAATATGGGCTAGATTTCTATTTCTTCTTTCCTGAAGAAGCAAAATTAAGCTTTCCTTCAGAGTTAAAAACTTATTCTATTGTTCACATTGGCTGACAAGATTTACTTAAATAAGAGTGGAGAATTCAAATGAGTGGAGAATACGACTTACTTTTTTTCTTCGCCAAAACCATATATTTTTCTGTTAAAACTTGTTTTTATTTTGACAGCTTTGGTTCTGTTTTTTGTTCTCCTCAAACTTATTATCTGTTGATTTCCCATAAGCTTATGAATAACTGTTTATAACAAAACAAAATATAAAAAAACAAAAGCTACAGAAATACTGACATAGAACCAATGAAAAGAGATGACAACAATGAGGGGAAAAAAGAAAACTGGAAGAAGCCAGCCTCAGTTTTAAAAGGCCTGGCGCACTGACAAGTGAACATATAAGGTCTTGGGGAAATTTTATGCCTCTCTTCTTTTTCCATATTTGTCAGCTCAAATAAAAATTCTGTTTGCTATTGCACTAAGAGCAATTTCCTAGAGAAAACAAATCTTCAACTTAAATTTCAATCACATTTGGAATTTTCACATTATCTTTTCATTTTGCAAAATTCAGAAAGTAAATTACATAAAGTAAGTATGCCATCTGAAAGTGCAATTTCCATGCTTATCTCTCTGTATCACAGGATGGCTGAATTACTTTGTTAATTTATAGTAGTGCTATCTAGCTCTTGTATGCAAAAAAAGAAGGAAAAAGGAGTGACTCTTATGTGTTCCTAACCTGATGGTTCCAGTTAATTAGACTATAATGTTCACATTTTGAGTTATACAATATTTTTCATAATAATTATATGCTATGGAGACATCTATTAAAAGCCTAAAGTGATCATTTAAATGCAAAATCTCTGATAGAACTCCATTATATTTTTCATACTAAATTAACATTACAGGCTTCTAATGGATGCTTTAATTAGGCATTGATGTTATCAGCAATATTTGGCAAAATAAAATCTGTCACTGTGAAATATTCATTATGTTCAATTTCTGTCAGTCAATATTAAGTGTTTTGTGAACTTTATGATTTCAGTAAGAAGCTAAAAGCTAAGTGAGAAACTAAAAATCCCCAAACCTTGTTATGTGCCATACAAAAATTAAAAAAAACTACAGTCATTAAGCATCTTTTGTGTTTCATAATTGACAAACAACCAGCTTCTTTATAGACATTTATACTCAGGGTCACTCTATTAGGAGGTTGTCTTAGTGCTTCAGAGAATGAAAAACAAAAAGGTATCCTCTAATTGAAATACATAGCTGTCATGAAGCAAATCAAATGAAGAGTGTGTGTGCGTGTGTGTGTGCACCATTAGAAGAATTCCACAGTCAAAAGGGGAAAAAAGAGACAATCAGAAAGGGTCATGGAGTCAGCTGAGATGCAGAGACAGAAAAATGCCACACAAAAGGCAACAGTAGCTCATGTAGGAGGTAAGCAATTACAGGTCAAGGCAGAGCTATGCTGGGAGAGAATGTGGAGAGGCTTACCAGTAATTTTCCCATTGGCTTCCAAGGGAGGCTGCCAACTCACAATGACGGCACGAGGCTTCCCTTCCCTGGTAATGACCGTCAAATCCTTGGGAGCAGAGGTCGGGGCTGCAAAGTGAGACAGAGACAAGACCTTGTCATTGGATGTGAAAGAAAATAAACATTGGTGGGACTTTTCATCATGATATTGACATTCAGAATCTATCGAGAAGTGTATCATGTTTATTTTGCCATTTACAGTTTATTTCAAGGATTTGAATTAAATAAGCAAACAAGGATACAAAAATTAATAATTTTATGGAAATAAAATGATTCCCAAGGTGTGACTATAGAGAGCAGAAGAGAGTATGTGTGACTATGAAGGAGAAAAGTACAACTGGTATTTCAAAAGGGCTCACATTAAAAATATAGTAATCATTATAAGAACGAAGAAATGTATACTTAGTGAGACTGGTGATTACATATCTTTTTTATTTTCTTCTTTTTTTTCTGTTTTTTTTTTTGAGACAGGGTCTTGCTCCATTACCCAGGCTAGAGTACAGCGGTGCAATCATAGCTTACTTCAGACTCAATCTCCTGGGCTCAAGTGATCCTCCCACCTCAGCCTCCCGAGTAGCTGGGTCTCCTGTCATAAACCACCCCTCTTGGCTAATTTTTTATTTTAATTTTTGTAGAGATGTGTCTTACTAGTTTGCCAGGCTGGATGATTATGTGTCTTCCAGTGAACTCTGTTACAACTGTAGGCAATTATAAATAAAAATGTCATCTAATTCTATAATTCCTTAAAAGCCAAAAAGCATTTTAAAATGAGTTAAAACTGACGTCAAAATATCTTTTTTTTTTCATTTATTTATTTTATTGCATTTTAGGTTTTGGGGTAGCTAGGTGACATATTAGGCATCTTCTAAACCAACAGGAAGGCACGAATGAGAAATTAAAATGGAAGACATAGAAAAAAGTCTATGAATGTCTTAGTATCAATTCAACATGAAGTAAGACGGCACGAAGCCCTGCTCATAAGGCCATTTTTCCCACATGTACTCAACACAATTCTAAATATTTAAAGGTGGCAGCAAACTGGCTAAGCTAGTCCAGCATCTTCCTGGCTTCTTCCAATCTGCTTTCTCACTCTCTAAGTTTTGGGAGACAGTTCTCCTTCTGTGTAGCTCACAAGTGCCCAAGCCTATTATCCATAGCATCTTCATTACCCTCAGTCTAACAAAGGCAGGTTCAGAACATCTATGTTTGGCTGCTGGAGGAATTCAATGGTCTCCACATAAAAATTATGTGTATAAGATAGTTAGAAATCCGTCTCTAGCCCTGAACTCATCTTCACTCTAACTATGCTCCTTGATGCTACTGTTGGTCATATATTGCAGAATCTGGACATTATTAACACTTTATTTCCAGTATTTCTTTATTCCAAATATGAGCCAAATAAAGGAGACAACAGTCATTCCCATCTATCATACTATTTTCTTTCCAACACCCTAATCCTGAAAGTCACAGGAATTCCAGGTTAACCAAGCTTGCACTTAAATTTAATTCTTGACAATGTACTTACTATATTTACGTTTTCAAAAAAGGAGGAGGAGGGATGGAGAAAGAGAATTAGAAGTGAAGGAGGGAAAGAAGGAGAAGAAAAATAGGCCCAATGTAGTTGATCCCTGAGTAAAGAGACTGCATATATATTAATACAGTATAAAATATGTGATATAATATGTGATATAATATAATATAATACATATGGTTTAATGAAACCAGATCAGGACATTCTTGTAGGAAATGCAGATTAATTATGGTAAAACACTAAAAAGACAAGACTGTATCAAACAAAGATTATTCTCACAGAGAGTTCATTTAGGATATTTTCTCAGCTATGGATAGGAAGGTAAGAGATACAGTCACAAACTAACTTAGATTAGTATTTATCAAACATAATAAGGAATTTTCCAGATATGGAAGTAATTAAAATATTTGTCATTTTTACTAGTGAAAATAGCCTGTTTTTTCTTAACTATGTGAAATTCAAATTGATGTTTGTTTAAAAAATAGTCAAATGATTAGAATGCTGAATCCATTACATATTCAAAAAGGATAAAGTGACTTTTCAATTTTATCTATCCATATAATACATTGAAAAGTTGGTTGTTTACAAAATCTAATAATCAACCTAATTCAGGAGCTGTGTAAGCTTTTATTTTTTCTCAAGTCATTTTAATATTGGTGAAAAAGAATTTGGTATTGGAATTAATGACCTAAATGTCTAGGATTATCATAAGAACTGCATACTGCTCCTTAATACTTGGAAAATAATATGGCCCTCACAACTTCAATAATCCCTACTAAGTTAAGGAGAATTCCTCTGGCTTGCTCTTCTCCAAATCATGAGTTCTGCCTGGAATGATTTTTAGAACATTTTTAGAACAATTTTAGAAATTGTTCATTGACTACCCATTCTCCTTGGAGTAAATATAAATAAATGAAAATAAACACCAGGACCTCCAGGATGTATATTCTACTTTCTTTTATGTGCTTCATTCCCCTTGTTGTCCCATCAACACTGTGCTCAAGTCACTTTGAGCCAATCATAATTGTCTCTTGAACCCATCATCTTTCGGATGGCTGCTTGAGTATGTTTGAATATGAGTTCTCCATCCTTCGGAAGTAGCTGGAACAGGTATGTAATGGTTCAACTAAGTTACAGCTCAAATCTCACTTATGCTGTGAAACTTCCTATTATTTTTCCAGACAGAATCTATACTTTGTTTGCTCTGATTTCAACTTGTTCACGATTTTGTGATTATATTTCTGATTTTACTTCAGGACTTTTTATAAAAAATATATGTATTTTTCTTCTTTATTGAATCACAATTCTCTCAAAGACACAGACTATATTCTCCTTACCAAGTTCTTATCTCAAGGCATAACGATTATAAATGAACATTATCAAAAACCTTTAACTAATATCTTGGTCCACTAGACAAGCACTGCCCTCTGATTTCTTTGGCTCTCAGTCTTTCCCATACTTGTATTTCTTTATTAAATGCATGAATGAAAGGTAACATTCAAGTTTCGGAAGATTTCAGCCATGGGAATTGTTCTGGGCATTTGTTACTTGACTATCCAGCATCCCATCCCCACCTCTTCCTTTTAAAAAAGGACTTGTTTATTCTCTTTGCAAAACAAGCTTTCCTCTGTATCATGAAAGCTTGGTAACAATATCAGTTGGGAGTTTTATGATCTTATCCCATCTTCTCCTTAGCTGTGTGATCACCTGTCTCAAGAGATCCCAATAATATTCTCTTTTCTGTGAAACTGAATCTACATACAAAGACATAAAAAAGGTAGAGTCAAATTATTATTATGGCAGCACCTTGAAGGTATAGACCAATAGTTCCTTATTTCTACAGCCTAGGAATAATAAGGCTGATGTCTGTCCCTTTCTAAGGCTTAATTATTTAAGGTGCCCTTCCTGTCATTTTACTTTTACTTCAGTTAACCAGATTCAAATGAGGCATTCATCATCTGGACAGAATGAAATGTTTGATTTCTAAAATTTTCCAGCCACCCCTATCTTTATTATAAGCCATTTCAGCACATAATGGTGTAGCCCCATGCGGTCTTTATTGTACTGCAGAATTAGAAGCACACTTTAGAGTTATTTTATTCACTGAATTTCCTTCTCACAGTTATAAAATCTGCAAACACTTGTGAATTCCTTCTTGCTTCTCATCATCACCCAGGGATCCTATCCATGGACTATTGATACCTTTGTCCAGATTATAAACTGATTTGACAATCATCTTTTCTACTAACCACATTGTTAAAAGTTAGCATCTTTTTTGTTAGCAATGGGTCTCACCACTGGTGTCCCTACAAGGCTAGGCAGATGAGAAATCAATAGGGTGCATGTATCAAGTCAGATACTGGTGTGCATTTTACGTTTATTAGAGGGAAAATGAATGAATTTGCTTGCATTAAGATGAAAGTACTACTACTTCTCTTTCACACAGGGAAGGCCAGATTTCTTCCTATTTCACATTTATCTACATTCATCCCCTTTCAAGTAAAAAGGAGGAGCTGACTGCTTATTGTGTCTAGTAGTATGTATCGCATCCAGCTGGTCTTATTCACCCTAAGAAGCTGTGAACATTCTGCATTTAGGGTGGAATTCTGAGAAGAAGAGATAATAACAGGTAAAATAGAAAAATAGGATGTTAAAATTAAGTTAGGTCAACTAAAAAGCTTCTCGTTGAAAGGAATATCCACAAATATGTAAAAAATTTCTCACTAGAACTCTAATAGTTAAGATAATAGTTGAAAATAAAAATTAGAACTGCAATGCCATGGGACAAATTCTAATGGAAAGACAAATTCAACTTACCCAGGAAAGAGCTTTACTGGCATATTTTCTTTAATTTGAAAATTGGTGGTATAGTTTACCCACAAAAATGATATATCATGAAACCAATTAAAAAAAGTGTTAAGCCCTGGATTCCTCAGAAGTTGAATTTCTGTGAACTATAAATGTCAAGTACACTGCATC
Source organism: Sapajus apella (assembly GCF_009761245.1). Taxonomy (NCBI): domain Eukaryota; kingdom Metazoa; phylum Chordata; class Mammalia; order Primates; family Cebidae; genus Sapajus; species Sapajus apella. Next base: position 6,253,408 of record NW_022437049.1, on the reverse strand, counting down.
CTTGTTAAGGTTATAAACTCTACATTTATGATCCATAGTAAATGTGGCCAGGGAAAATTACAGTGAATTGCATTACCCTAGCTTTGAACTATTTAAAATTGCATAAAGGTCTTCTATTATATTACCCCATTTCCAAAGAGGGAACAAGACTACCTGGAAACTCCTTTCCATATCCAGCCAAGGTTATTTACAGTAAATATCCATGAGACTTGAGTTGTAATGCAATGTTTGTTTTGTATCTATTTTTTTTTTTTTTTCAAAATGGGAAATACCTACCATGACTGTTGTTTAAAGACCCAACTGTTTTGGATGGAGTTCAATGGATGGATATCTGTTCTTTACTTAAATGTAGTGAAAAAAAGATTTATAGCCAGATTTCCTGAGTAAATGCCCTAAGGAAGCCATGTACTAGTCATGAAAGCAGATTACTTAAGCCATGGGAGATTCATTTCTGTCCTAGAGTGAAGAAAATACTATTAGATATAAAAATGCTATAAACTATAGAGGATGGAATATTTCATATAGGATAAGGTATAATTGAGACACCATAGGGAGCACATGTTCTAATTTCCACAGAACCTGGGAAATGCCATGATCAAGTGTCAAAAGTAGACATTTCCTCACATACCTGCTTCATACGTGGTGGCATGCGCTGTCATGCTCCAAGTACTGGACCTTCTGTTTTTTGTTACCATGACTGAGAATTCATACATTGTGTTTGGTTTGAGGCCTGTTGCTGTGTAACTTAGAGATGTTGTGTCTTCTGACTATACAAGTGGGAAACAGCAAAGAGATAAAAAATAAACTCTATCAACTTGGTTAATCAAGGCATGTAAAAATACTGTTAAATAAGCCAGAACAAAAGTAATCTACTCCCAAACAGCAGAAGAGTACAGATTAGCATTGAGTCAACCTCCCATCTATTAACCAGTTCACTCAGGCTGGTTATACATATAAACTATAACCTATAAAATTAGGTATTATGGTTGTCCAAAGGGGTTACTAGATAGGAAATTTTCTTAGGTAAGATATGTTGTAAGTTCCAACATGTTAAAGCATATTTTCCGTATGATCAGGCGTATGAGACTATGCCTCTTATTAATATCAATTTGTGCTTTGTATTTAGATATCTTTTTCAAAGTTAAATATTTACCTTTTATTAAAGAACCAGGGCAACAGGACACATTCCACTCCCTTCTGTCAACACAATTTTTGAAATTTTCTGCATTGAACTTAATTTCATTTATAATCAAAATCTGGGGTTTTTTTAAACGTAAGTTTTAACGTTGTATATGTTAAATAGACCATTGTTATTATTTTCCACTCATAATAAAGTTAATTTATTAGAGTTCTAAGGCTTATCATATTTTTCAAAAAGCCTTTCAGGTTGAAACTTTTAGGGCTTCCAGTAGCTATTTACATCTTACAGAGAAAATGAGACAAAAGCAATGCTGTGTCATGTGGTTTTTGCTCTTTCTGCAGAGTTCACATTAAACAAACATTTAAGGATGGTAACTAGAGCAATTGATCAAGGAAGGAACAGCAAATTGGATAAATACTAAAGGATTACGTTGGTGTTCAAAGTGGTGTTGGTATTATTTAAGTCTTCTAAATCCATTCATGTCTTTTAAATGACAAGTTAGAAATATTTTAGTAGCAAGTAAATTATAGGTCTTTACTGCTTACTCAAGAAATCAAAATGGTAATAAAGACAAAATATGTTCCAAAGTTTAATACATTAAAGTATGTTTTCCATATAAGCAGAAATATTTGAGACAATTTCTCTTATAAATATCAACCTGTGCCTGGTGTTAGGTGTCTTTCTTCAAAGTTAAATACGTTTGTTTTTAAGCTTATGACATTTATTATCTACTTATGTCTAAAATAATTAAGCAAAGCTATTTTTCCCCACTCATATCATATCTATCTCACCCTTACTGCTGGAGGATGGGATGTCTTTTTTTTTAATTATTATTCTACAATTAATCCTTCTTAAGTTATAGGTATGAAAATCTTATATTTCATTATAATACCAAATAAATATGTAACTATCCTAATAGCATTTCAATGATGTGTCTATTCAGCGTTTTAAAGTAAAGACTTCAAATATTTATCAGAAGCCCTGCTTAAAAATAATTGTAGGCTGGGCACAGTGGCTCAGTAAGCACTTCAGGAGACTGAGGCAGGTGGATCACCTGAGGTTAGGAGTTCAAGACAAACCTGACCAATATAGTGAAATCCCGTCTCCACTAAAAATACAAAAATTAGCTGGACGTGGTGTCATGCCCTTGTAATTCCAGCTACTTGAGAGGCTGAGACAGAAGAATCGCTTAAACCTGAGAGTCAGAGGTTGCAGTAAGCCAAAATCAGGCCACTGCACTCCAGCCTGGGCAACAGAGTGAGACTCTGTCTCCAAAAATAAAAAAAAAAAGGTTTTAAAAAAAACTGTAAAAACATGTGCTCTAAATAAATGTAAATATATTTGTATATAATCAGGAAAATGAAATTACATCAAATAAAACACAAAGTGGTCAGTTAGTATCTGAAATGTGGATATGTTACTTCCACTTTTGCCTTCCTTCATCATGAACAACTTTAAGCCTTAGAAATGGAAACAAATGGTAGAAATAAGGCAAGAAGAAATATTTTAGGTAAGAGAAAAGGATCATATCTCAATAAAACCAGTTTCTGGGCACAGATATCACTGGCATTGGAGAGGCCAACAAGTTAGATCATCTTTGTGTTCTAGATTGACACCTTTGCATTCTGTGAATTTACTGAGTTTTCTCCAGGCCTTATAGAAAGCTGCTGCTTATCTTAAAAAGCATAGAAATACTGTGAAAAACCATGGCCAGTTATCGTTGCGAGCATAAAATAACCAGATAGTACCTCTCCAAGCCATACTTTTCTTTTTTTTATTTTGAGATGAAGGTTTGCTCTTATCACTCAGGCTGGAGTGTAATGGTGTGGTGTCGGCTCACTATAACCTCCGCCTCTTAGGTTCAAGCAATTCTCATGCCCAGCCTCCCAAGTAGCTGAAATTACAGGCACACCCACCACCATGCCCAACTAATGTTTTTATTTTCAGTAGAGATGGGGTTTCACTATGTTGGCCAGGCTGGTCTCGAACTCCTGACCTCAGGCGATCCACCCGCCTCGGCCTCCCAAAGTGCTGGGATTACAAGTGTGAGCCACTGTGTTTGGCCTGAGCTTTGTTTTTTTTTGCATGTAAAATGGAGACAATCATAGCACTGATTTTGGCCCAGAGAAAGTATTAAATAAATATTAGCTACATTATTTCATGCATTTCCTCTTGTTGTACATAATTTAAGGCATGTGTTACATGCTCCATTGAGTTGTATACAGTTTGAGAGCTGAGACTGAGTCCTGCCCAACTTCATATCCTCTGTAACATCTGTGTTATATCTAGGGAGCACTAGTCAATATTCGATGAATATATTTTGAATAGAAGTTTGTGCAAAACATTATATAATTAAACACTTTAATATAAAAAAATTATAGAAAATATCTCCATATGATCAGGAAAAGTAATACAGAGTTTTAGACAATCAAAACATGAGCATCTGTATTATAGCTTGATTTGGGACTAAATGTAACAAGAAGGGCACTCCTGTGGGGAGATCCCTGGATGATGCCATTGGGTCACCTGCAATACAGCTCTAGTTTAATGAGAAATTTCTTTCAAGTTATATCACCTAACTCTGTCTTCGTACACACTACTTAACTAAGAAGAATCTCATTGTTTTTACAGTAGGTATGAACATTCCCATCATATAGATGAGACAAATGAGACTGAGCAGGTTAAGTTGCATGACAGGATGTTGCAAAGTCAACCCTTGAGCGAAGGTCATGCGGCTCCATGTGTGTTTTGTGTGTTTGTTTCCTGTCTTGTGTATGCCCTGCCTACCTGTGAAAGCTGCAGTGGAAATGAGATAAAGTAAGACACAACATTAGCTTGAAAAGTGCAAAGCGAAAACTCAAAGAATCTATTACCATTATTTCTAAAATTTAAATTTCTTGTATATCTTTCTAGTTTCCTCTAACCCTCCTCATATTAGGGTGTAGATATACATAGAAAGTGGGAGAGATAATATATACATTAGTAACTGAAAGCCTTATGTCAGGGAAAATGAAGAGGAGCAGATAAAATCTTTTTGGTAATTCAGTAATTGAATGCATTTTAGTAATTGAAAGCCTATGTCAGGGAAGATGAAGGGAAGAGGAACAGTTAAAATCTTTTTGGGTTGGTTCTCACCTCACAAGCACTCTTTGTGAGATTCAATAATTCCATGTCTGCTGTACTAACTATTCAACTGAAATAATTTGCTTAAGGAAATTTTGGAACTCAAACCATTCTGGAGAAAACAACCATTGTTCCTTAGAACATTTCACATTCTGGCAAAGTAGCTATGGCCATTCTGTGAAATGAATGTATCTACAAAGTACAGCAATTACAACATAAAATTTTTAAAGTGGAGAAAGTAGTCTTTTAAAAATAAACAGAGAATTGGGTAATCTATAAAAAAGAGATTTTTTTTTAATGGTCTCATATGTTTCGTTGGTTGTCTTTTCTTATAATGTTATCTTTATTTATAGTTCTGTTGAATCTTAAATCTACTACTGTAAGGAGATGGATAGGGTAATTACAACATACCTTATATCAATGATACTATTTAGGCTTGCCTGGAGAGTTTTTCCAAACACCTCACCTAACAGGGCAGTGGTACCAAAGAAAACTGCCTTTAGATGATTTCAACTAAAACGTGATTTATGATGAAATGTGAATGGTGTGCCATTTAAACGTTGAAAGACACCAGAGGCAGATACAGCATGGCTATAAACAGAAAGAGGCAGACTTACAGAACTGGTGGTGGGATTTTGCTGTAGCTCCAGGATGGGCATTAGAAACATCCTCAAGATAGTTTCATCCCCACAAAATCACCACTAGCTAGAGGCTGAATTCAGGAGGATGGTAGTTCAGTAAAAAGAACATTGGCTGAAGTATCAGGAGATCTAAAATCTCCTCAAGAGCTGCCCCAATCAAGTGGTTAAGAGAATACAAAAGGAGTAGGAAGAAGACAGAGTGCCAGGTTTGAGCTGTTTGATTTCTTAGTCGTGGGGCGGCATGTACGCTCTTATTTCCAAAACTGACTTCTTCATTCCCAATCGGTATCTTATGAATGTTTAAGTTTTAAATGTGTTTTTATACATTACAACTCTTGAAGAACTTATTCTTCTAAATTTATCCCTAGATCTGAGTGTATATTCATCATAAAATTACACCTAATAAGTAACAATGACTACATCATGTTTTCTTTCAAAATTAACTGTCTCTATGATGTAGTACCTCTCTAGGTACATAGTAGGTGCTTGACAACTACTTGTTGATCTCATTTTAGTCTACATTTGTGTATTGTCTACATACACTATTGTAGCAGTTTTTAGAGGTAACAGAATTATTTCAGTATATAACTAGTTGTTACAATCCCTGAGGCTGGCTGGTAGAGATTTGAAACTGGTAATGGCTGTCTTAAATACGTATCCCTAAGGAGTTCTTAAAGAGGTTGTGAGATGACTCTGTGATAAGGACAAGAACAGAGAGCTGGTGTAATTCATATTAGCTAAAGGGAAATATGGATTGTGAGTTTTCTTTACCGCACGAGGGTGTTTTCAAGGCTAAATGAAGTAGATGTTAATGGCTTAGAGTGCTAAGGTTGTTATAAAAAATATCTTCAAGTTATCTATTCCCAGTTATATTCACTGAAAGATGGGTCTCTGTGACACTAATAGGGTCGCTTCGGAATCTATCTAGATTCCATATGAAAACATAGATAACAAAATCTATCCAGAAAATTAACATAGATCTCTGCTATTTTCCAGGGACAATGACATTCTCTTGTACAGAGTCAAATCATTTACACAAACTCAGCATCTGGTGAAAATCGAATAACATTTTACAATGCTTGATGTTTTCCTACCTTGCCTTAGAATTGTTTCCTAAAATATAATTATTCTCATATTAATTTTAGATACTGAGTTATTAAAATGCTTTGTTTTTCCACATAGACACACAGCAGCAAAATGACCCATGACGGTCCAGGAGGCATTTAAAACAATGCATTAATCAAATGTCAGTTCATTTTAAATTTCATGCTACCAATTAGAACTTCACCTTGTATTTTGCACTCGCAGAAAAGCTGGTTCTCCACCGGACGGTGTAAAGTCGCACCTCAGATGTCTTTTGGTTCTTAGGGACAGAGTTGTCTGCCCAGCTGACCCTCACGGCATCATGGGTAAGAGCCACAGCCTGTACACCTACTGGTGGGAGCATGGGGGTGGAGAGATCTGGGACCGAGGTGGGGAAATCATCAAGCAAAGGATAATAATCAACTGGGTCAGTGGGATCTGGGTTTAAAAACCCACCAAATGAAACAAACAAATAAATATGTAAATAAAAGCGTTAAAAAATAAATATCAGTGGTAACACATCACAATGAGTTAAATGCATGGCAATAATGATGAAAGGGAACATGAGAAGAACAGAAAAAAATGTAATTAATTCAATCGGAAAACACTTTAGAAACAGTATTGCTATATTGCAAAAAAGTAATTGAATATTTTCTGTAATTTACTAATTCCCTTATAATGGTTGTATCAATTTAGCTGTCACTTCTGCTTATATATTTTAAAGTCCATTTTTTTAACATTGCACATTGCTTCTTAAAAGATCTAGTTATAGAATCTATCAGTTTTATTACCATATAATTTAAAATAATAAGATAAAAAAGGGGGTTCTGGTTTATTTCTTCCTGCAAAAAATTGCTTGTCTAATACCTATGTTTTTGTTTATTTTCTCCTCCGTCTCTAACTTAATAGGGTTTCTCTAAGGTTTTCACTGTTGTTTAGCTTATATCTGCAAACACATTTTCTAGGCAAGAAACAAATAATAAAGAACAAAGTACCCTGACATCCACAGCAACCTGTGTGTGGCTGTGATTGCATAAAGCCAGAGTGACCAAGTACACATGATCCCATGGATTAATTATATATTTGATAATTAAGTTTCAGACAGCACGTGGTTTGTCAGGCTTTCCTAGATTGGAATCCTTGAAAATGTAGAAGTGTGATTTTACTCACATTCTCATAGAGTAATTAGCTAAGTTTTTAGTTTCAGTAGGAGTTTCCAAACTCCACATTACTAAAATTTCATATTATTGAATGAGAAGACAGGATTAACTACCTACGGACTTACAAGATTTGCAAAGAGGTATATACATGCTTTGATCCATAACATAATGGGAATCTGTATAATGCTGTGTGTGTTTTTACAAAATTCTGCAAAACACCTTGTAATCATGTTTATGCTGGGATATCATCAGAATCAGAGAAGATTGTTTTTTAGTCATAGCAATAGTCTAACCTTGAGCATTGATTACTTAAGACATTTACACTTAAAAATATATTTATATTATTTAATGCATAGTCTAACAAAAATAATAAGATATTATAATACAACTGTCAGGCTGTGCATATGAAGACATTTGGGGAGATGAGAACTACTGAAATACTTGGTGTCTACAGCAGCATAATACTGGGTGTATTTTTTTCAACAGCCTAAAGTGGAGTGACTGCTGGCTGGTTTTGATGATTACTTCACTTTGTCTACTGCATTTCAAATGCCTATCCCCCATTCATCACCCTGTTTTCCAATGAATTATTTAGTAGTTTACTAGTCTGTGGTCTTTGGAGCAAAATATAAAACTGAAAACAAAAACAGAAAAAAAGAAGAGAAAGTGAGAGCGAGAGAGAGAAAGTGGGAGAGTGAGAGAGAGAAAGAGAGCTGTGTTTAAAATGTAATAACAGAGCCCAGGCTTTTTATCTTCTTCGATGTCTCTTTTTTAAGGGCTCCTTTAAACTCAAATGGATTTATAAAATGATGAAGGGGGAAGAGAAGACATTGAAGTCTCCACAAGGATCACAATCATTCATCAGGTTTGCATAGCAGTGGAAGACATTTTTGCTAAATTAAAGTCGGTGCTACCTTGCTTTACTTGTTTCTATTTTTAGCTGGCTTTACAAGAAGAATGGGATACACTTGGGTAAAGTTTTCTAATTTACATACTCCTTTTTTTAATCTATCCATTTTAGTGGCTTACCCTCTTTGTTTTCTTAATCCAGTTTCATTGGTAAACACATATTAACTGCATGGTTTTTCACAGGTGCTATACATAAGGTTTTGAAATAGGGTGATTCTACTTCAAGAAATGCTAATAGTCAATCCTACTATTTCTGATTTTAAAGGAGTATATTATTCATGACTATTGTTATTGAGTTTCTTGGAAAGCTCCAAAATGCTTCTCTCAAATTTCAAACAAGGGTGTTTGTTGTATTTATTGATGGACTTACACAGTCCAGAAATTTCTATCCTTGGCCAAGTGTTTTTTCCCCATTTTATGGATTAAACTTTTTTTCAGATGTGGCTTGTCATTCTACTTGACACTTCCTCCAGAGCTATGCTAATGCAAAGGCCAGTAGTTATACGAACTATTTAAGTTTAAATAAATTAAAATTAAATAATGAAAAATTCACTTCTTGTATAGCACTAGGCAAATTCAAGTGTTAAATTGCTACAAAAGCCTAGTGTCTGATGCAGATATAGAGCATTTCCAGCAAAGCAGAGCATTCTCGTGCACAGCATGCACAGCTATTAATGCATATTGCATATATTAATTGTCTTTTTCTCTCAGGTCAGAAACTATTAATATTTGAATAATTGAATTTAACACATTCTTTTGTTGTTACACAACTTTTTTTTTTTCTCTTCCTACTCCTGGGTGCTTTATATGCTGCTGACTGAGTGGTTTCATTCAAAAAAATTGAAAAAAATAGTTTAGTAAAAGACAAAAGATAGCCTCAAAGCTTTTGCAAAGAAATTCATTTGATTCCTAATAGGTGTTTCCTTAAGTGCCCATAAATGTTCAGTCATTATACTAACGTTCAAAACGACTTTTAGCTTGGTGTGGTGACTCATGCCTATAAACTCAACACTTTGGAAGGCTGAGGCAGAAGAATCACTTGAGACCAGGAGTTCACTACCAGCCTGGGCAACATAACAAGACCCCATCTCTAAAAAAAATTAATAGTAATTGCCAGCTATGTTGGTGCACACCTGTAGTCCCAGCTACCCAGGAGGCTTAGATGGGAGGATTGCTTGAGTCCGTGAGGTCAAGTCTGCAGTGAGCCATGACTGCACCACTGCATTCCAGCTTTGGCAACAGAATGAGACCCTATCTCCAATAATATATATATATGTATATATATATATGTAATATATGTTTATATATATATATATATGTAATATATGTAAATATATATATTATATAATGTAAATGTAAATATATATAATGTAAATATATGTGTAAATATATATATGATATAATATATATATGTAAATAAATAAAAATAAACTTTAATGCCGTTTGACATGGGATTGTACTTCATTTAAACATTGAAAAAACAGCTGAAAATAAGCCAATTCAACAGTGTGTTTTGTTCGTCTTCTGATTTTTGTCCTCTTTTCTTCCCCAGGCTTAAGATAGCTTGTCCTTACAATAAGAAATAAAGGGCTTTACAGCAAAACTAGACTCTTAATGCATTTGGCCAGGTGAGACTTTCGGCAGCCCTAATAGTGATATTCCCAGTATGGGAAGAGGCTCCAGAGCTCACCAATATCTGTGAGCATATGTGTGTAGAAAACTCCATAACCTGATGCTTATTCTAGTTTGATGTTTTATTGCCTGTGATATATTTTGTAGTTACTTTATATAGGCCCTTGTTCAAGACTGCTCATGGGACTCCTTTGCAGAAGCTTAGAGACAGAGGATGTCTCCTACATGGCACTGACATGTTTGTTAATGGTTTCCTTAACCTTTGATTTCATTTATTTGTCCTTTGTTTTCCATGACATGTGGAAGCACAATAAAATAATTCAGCCACTTTCAGAAAAAGTGTTTTCTTTCCTTTGAAAAGGGCTAGATTCAAGCACTTTTCTCAAACCTTTAATTGGCTTTTCTCCAATAATAAAATTCCTCACACAAATTCCAACTTTTAGTATTATTTCTATTCTCAGTCCCATTAGGATCTGAGTCATCAGAAAACAAAAATTGCCTGGTTACTGGTGTGTTAGACACCACTTTGGGAATGCCATATGCTAGAATTAATGCAACGTGTACTAAGAAGAATGGTTCTTTCTGAACAACTTACTTTCGGTATCTTTGAATTCTTTCACCTTTATCAGTTTCTGATTGAAAAGTGATTTTTATTTGCCACCTCACTGGTCATTCCTCGTGGGCATTAGATTTGGTAAGAGAATAAGAGCTTGAAAAGACTGACCGTAGTATCATTTGGCATGGCGTGATCACAAGTGCCAAGTCACCATGGCAATGAACAACTCCTGGGATCTTATAACATAAGGAGGACAGAGATGATCACTAAAGGAAAATTATGGGACACAATGGTGCAGCCAAAGTGGCCTGTTTGTTTGCTCTCAAAGAATCGTGTTGCTGGCAGAGCCAGAGAATAAGGTCTTTATTCTCTTCATGAAAATCCCAGACACCCATCATGGTAATGTCTCGGTTAAAATCCTAAACCTCAATTTTTCTCATCTCTCTATATTTGGAGATAACACGTTTGATAGTAAATATTCTCTGGGTTAATTATTTGCCCTTTAAGGGGAGTCATGAACCCCTTTGATTATACAATGAATGAGATATACTGTCTCCACAGATAAATATATTGACAGCTGCCCAAAATTTTGCATCCTACTTTAGACAGATCTTAGACCTGGAAGCAATGGTCAAAGATTCAAAGAGACTAGAATAACAACTTTGCCTTAAAATATACCATTGAAATCAATACAGAGACAGTATATTCTGGAGACCATCACATAACCATTATGAATATAGAACAACAGTATTCTTAAGATAATCTACAAATGAAGCCTGTACATTTGACAAACAAACTGTGCAAAGTTTACATAAATCTGGGCAATGGTAGAAGCCACAGGATTCCGCTATTTATTTTACTACTATTTCTTCCTACTCGTCTAAATTTCAAACTTCAGTAACATCTCATGTTCTCTGGTGCTTGCTGTCTCAGATCCTTTCTTCTCGTTAAGGGGACAATATCTGACAAGTTAAATGAGGTCTGAAGGGTATGAGGGGGGCAGGTTCAATGTATTAATTAGATAGGGAACTCGGGTTTTACCTAGAGATTTCAGACAAAAGTCTGTGGCAGCGATTTGGGGGAGTAGTCAAGCGATTCTCCAGTGGCTCTGAATAGCCTTACAAACATGAGTTGCTTACTGTATTTTGGTAAGCCTAGCCATGCTAACAAATAGCCTCTTTAAATGGTTTGGATCTCACCATCTTACCCATTTCTTTCTCAGTTTCTTAAACTCTTTTACTCATTTTTTTTTGTTTGTTTTTGTTTTTGTTTTTGTTTTTGTTTTTGAGACGGAGTTTCACTCTTGTTACCCAGGCTGGAGTGCAATGGCACGATCTCGGCTCACCGCAACCTCCGCTTCCTGGGTTCAGGCAATTCTCCTGCCTCAGCCTCCTGAGTAGCTGGGATTACAGGCACGCGCCACCATGCCAAGCTAATTTTTTGTAGTTTTAGTAGAGATGGGGTTTCACCATGTTGACCAGGATGGTCTCGATATCTTGACCTCGTGATCCACCCGCCTCGGCCTCCCAAAGTGCTGGGATTACAGGCGTGAGCCACCGCGCCCGGCCTAACTCTTTTAATCTTATGTGCTGCCTTTATAATCCAACTAACAGAAAAATTCCTAAGGGTGACAAGACCTTGAATCAGCTACTCCCTTTAATGTCCTGAGGCCCTGGGCACTGCTGAGGTGACCTGGAGGCCCAGAGCTCAGGAAGATAACACCCACATCACTCAGCCTAGTGCAAACCACCCCAGAAGGCTAGCTTTTCCTTGTCATCTTAGTTTGAAGGACCCTGTGTGGAGAAGCAAGTGTCTATTTAGGCATTTGGCAACCTTTGTGCAGGGACAAAGATAGCATTGATTTGAGACAAGCTGCTCAGGAGATGGAAGAATGGTATCAGGGCACCAAAACTATGAAGCTATTGGGGAGGAACAGAATGAGAGATCTGTATTCTTTAAGTCCAAGTGCTAATTTATAAACTGAATTCCTCCTACTTAATTTTGACAACCAAAGAAATAAAACATGCATGCATATGTGTGTGCATTTTTATATCTATACATATCAGACTCAGAAGATAATTGCATACATTCATTTTTGTTTTCTTCTTTGTATTGTATTTTAGTTTTTCTTTTCTCACCACAAATCACATGCTACTTTGTCAGAGGAAGATTAACAATTTAACTTACCTGTTATAGACCTGGTGGTGGCACTTTCATAAAGAGGAACTCCTTCTCCTGCATTGTTAAAAGCTTTTAGGGAGATTACATAATGGGAACTTGACTCTGGAGAAAAACAGAAACAATACAAACATGTTGATTTATTTAATGTACCAAAACACTGAGGGAAAACATTTTCCTCAAAACAAATTTAATATAGTCTACTCGGTAAATTGTGTAAGAATGAGTGAGTTGAATTCTGAAAGGATAGTGGCAGTAGGTGGTAGCAATAGGGTTTTTTGATCTTCCTCAATCTCCATATGAAAACACACTGAACTACTACTAGGTAGAAAACCGAAAGCATTCAGCTACTTGCTGCAAAACTCTGTGATGATGTGTGTCCTCCAACCCTAAAATACAAGAGGGTCTGAATACACAACCAAAAAGTCTCATGATCTGTTTGTTATCAGCATCTGTGTAAGAAAAATCAAAGGGAAATATCAAACCTAAAAAGAGAGTAATTCTAAAATAGATATCAGCTAATGCTGGAAAGCACAGCAGCTCAGTTTCAGAACAACAAATTTAAACACTCAAAACTGACCTCCAAAGTCTCCTCTCTAGGACAGGACCCAAACTGGGGACAACCTCCTGGGAACTGATGTAAGATATAAGCAAGATTGAAAAATATTGATGAAGGTTAAAGTCCAGATAAAATTAGGGGAGAAGAAGAACCATGAAAACTCAGAAAGCAAGCTGCCATAGTGTTTAGTCTGTATCCAGACTTGGCAAACTTTTGTAGGCCCAGATAGTAAATATTTTAGCTTTGAATGTCACATTGTTTCTGTCACATTTTTATCTGTTTATTTATTTACAACTCTGAAAAATGTAAGAGCCACCCATAGTTCAGGCATCCATACAAGATCAGGACCCGGGCCAGATTCTACCTGTAACCTGTAGTTTGCTGAAACATGTCTAATGAAAAGAAGAGGACAGGGAGCTCTGTGTACTCAAAAGAGCTCTCTGAATTTCTGGAAAAACAAACAAACAAACAGAAAAACAAGTTACATCAGTGTAAACAACAAAAATATATTGAGGGAAACCTCTTTATAAAATTACCATAAGAAAAAATAAAATAGGAAAATATCATTCCTATAGAAAATTACAAAAATGGATAAAAAGTAGAAATAATTACCCCAAAATATTCATCAAAACTGCAACTTATGATTTCAAAACTAACTAAACTACATTAAGAAAATGATACCAGATATGAAAGAGCAACATAAATCAGAAAACTCAGAAATGATGTGTCATAACTCAAGAAATACATATATGTAAATTAAAAAATTTTAGATAAGTAGAGTAACTAGATGAATAAATGCAACAAGTATGAAATGAAAACATAAAAGAAATTAAGAAGACTAAATGAGGGTTCAGGAAAAACTGATAAATACTGAAGATCTAACATACAGATAATAAGAATCCTTGATGAAGAAAATCCAAAGGAAAATAAAAACAGAATACTGAAAAAATTACTGATTTAAAATAATTTTTTAGTAATCTGGACAAAAATAATATATGACATATTAGAAAAAATTAGATCATCAGACTTCAGACTTCATATAACATTTTGTGGCAGAAGAAATTAGAGTAACTTTAGATACTCAACATAAGAAAATGTAATTCAAGGTTTTATAGTCAAAAAGTGTTAACTTTAAACATAAAGGGTAGAGTCAAACTGTTATCAACTTGCAAACACTCAGGAATATTGTTCCCTGATCCCCCGAACTACTAGAAAATTAGCTGTAGGCAAACAAAATGACCAGAGGAACACTGATAATAGCTAACTGATGAACAAAAATTTAATAAACTAAGTTAAAAGGAAGGTTTTTGTAATGGCTCCATGTTTTGATATTATAGATACAGTACTATCTTAAGACAAAATTAAAGACTAGTGGCAGTATATGCAAAGATAAATGTTTCAATTATTATTGATGTTGACACTTTTATTATTATCTTGAGACTAATGTAATATGAAATAAAGCAAATGAGTAAACATGATATTCTATCTTCCCCTATGTCTCTGAGAACCTCTTGGTGTAGATGAAAAGACTTAGAGATGTAATACAGAAAAGGTTAAATAAAGTCTGTGTTCCTACAGTTGAACTGGAAAAATAAGTTTGAACTCAAATTTTATTTTTTCTCTGTTCTAGCTCTTTCTGCTAAAAAAAAAAAAAAGCCTGGAAACATGGACTCAATAGTAATAAGCATCCCTAATACACAGACTATAGTTTGGTAAAAAAAATAATTCCTAATACAAAGAAACAGCTTCTTGCAGAACTAGCTGATTCTTGAAGTAGAAAACATGCCAATTCAACCTGAAATATCTTGACATATTAGATAGAATGGAAGCAACTAGTAAAGTCATGTCAAACAGATTCAGGAGTCAATTTGAAGAGACTCTCTCATACCAGAGATAAGGATAATCTGCACATAGAAAAACACAGTGTTACGACGTATGAAGAATGCATAATTTGAAAAAGGTATTTTAAAGAATAATAACAGTTGGTCATTTCTGAGGTTGTGAACTCAGAACATAATTCTAGCTAACAAATAAAAACAAAATGATAGAATTAAAATATTGCTGCTTTACAGCCCCCATTGATGAAGGGATCTCAGTATTAATAATTGCTAAGATAAAATAGAGACAAGACAGTCTGTGCGTCCTGATGAAAGAACCTACTACCCTCCAGAGTTTCACCAGTGGGATCAAACCTACTTAGTCTCAACTAGCCTCTGGACCTAAATGACAGTTTGCAGAAAATAGAGCAAATAAACATGTTGAACTCCAAATTATAATACTTCATTAAGCTACACATTTGTTGCACGTGGTTTTCTGTATCTGGGTTTTGTATCAAAATACAAAAGCTTTAAAAATGAGTGAGTTTATCTCTGAGAGGGAGCTATAAAAATTAATCTGATTTTCTTCATAAAATTTGTATGTGACCTAAGTATTAATGTTAAAGATATTGACAGTCTAAATCACATGGATTCAAGAGCTGTAATACAGCAAGAATAATAAAATAATATTATATCTAATATAGTCAAAAGGCTTCTATTCAGTGAATTGCTTTCCCTCCAAAAGGGAATATTTCTTTTAGAAAAATTTACGTTTCAAGCTCTTTTCCTAATAAGCAAGTAATCAATTGACAAGTGTTAAATGCTCTTTGAGATCCAAGTACTTGTAGAAGATGAATCTCTGTCAGGTTTCTAACATAATTCTGGGCAGAGAAAACAATGAAAGACTATGTAAAATTAAACAATAAAGCATGAGATATAGCTTATGACTGCTATACATTTAGAGGTCTGAAAACTTAGAGAGGAATTGGGTCATCAAAGAAGCCTTTTGGAAGATACGAACTTTGAATTGGGGCTTGTGAAGGGTAGGACTTGGAAGTAAAATAAAAGGAAGAAAACGTTTCAGCAAAAAAGTGGTGAAAATACACTTGAGCAGACCAAAAAAAATACACTTTTTTTTTAATGGGAAAAATATTATTTCAAGTTATTGCAGTAGAGACTAAGTCTGATTTCCAATATGTGAACCATCTATGCACGAAAAACGTAAACATTTTTATTAGGCTTGAGACATTTAAAATTGCCTTTTTGCAGTTCAAATTCCACTTGGTTCAAATGAATACATTTCTGTATTTGCCTGTATCTAAGTATTTATCAAGAGAGTGAAAAAGAGGTCAGAAATTCCAAACTCAAATGCTTAGGAGAGGGGTAGGGGTGGGTGTGTGTGTGTGTGTGTGTGTTGTTTTTAATCAATCAGAGAAAAAGAGAGAGAGAGAGAAAGAACAAAAAAACACATAGATTTGGCTACCGTGTATGAGAGCTAATAGGGCAGAGAGGATCTTAGAAAGTATATGACTGATCTCAAGTGGAACCACTATTCTGGTCCAATATAATATATTAGCACAAGGAAGGTAGTCCCAGTGTTGTCAGATTATCTGGAAATCCATATATTTATGAGAAATTATCAAATTTTTTGGTGTTGGCAGATCATTGAAATAAATAAAATAAACCTTTGCTGTCAAAACTATCTCTCTAAACTGAATCCAAGCCTAGAGAGTGGTTACTAGTCTATAACCTTGGATAGATTCCTACATACCCAGCTACATGCAAATATACATATAACCTTGGAAAAATAGATACTCATGTCTGGTCTTCCATAGTCAAGGTGTCAACCATTACAGTAACAACAACAAACGAGAAGCTTCATATGATGTGGTAAAGTATGGAAGCAGGGGGTTGAATATAAAATAATGAAACAGGTTTTTAGGCTAGGAGATTTGGAGTGATTATTTTATATTCACACATCCAAATAGAATTAGGATTCAAAGTTAAGAATGTTCTACTTGATAGGAAGCTTTTGACTTCCTAATCAGGGTTAGCAGCTGAAGTTTATGGATAGCCAGCATATCCATGAGACACTAAATTAATGTCTTCCTTTTTCTGTTCCCACCACCAAGGTGCTTAGTTTATAGCTCCATAGAAAATGCCCTCTGTAAAAGTTTCTGTAACATTACTGGATTATTATTTTTCAGTCTTTCAGGGTGTGAATTATTTCTTATTAGAAAAATTAAAAATAGCTTACCTGGTTCTCATTGTATTGGTTTGAATTTTTACCGTAATATGAATGACAATAACATGTCATCTAGCTGTTACATGGATCATCCTGAGTAGCAATCATCATTTCTTCATCCCCAACCCCCATAAATGTGAGGTAATTGTCGTTCCAATACAGGCTCTTGCTAATACTGATACCTATCAAATCTCTAGTCATCTGAGTAACGACAGCTTCTTTCACTTGATCCTTAGCCATGCTAAACAGAGCTGGGAGTTTTATAATTTACTACCTGTTGAATTAATGAATTATACTAATCATTGTATCTCACCAATCCCTACTATGCTGTGTACACCTTGGAGAAGATCAACTCTACACGTAAACAAAAAGTGGTAAGAGCTTCGCCGCGTGAAAAGTAAACACACTTGCAATGTAGTTGTAACTGATATAAGAATATCACATAGAGCGAGGAGTCCTGAAGGCGTTCTGGCTCAATGTTTTCCTTTGTCAGTTAGTAACTTGAGGCTCAGTTAGAAAAGTTAACTGGCTTTTCTAACGTAATGCAGAACTACCTAGGTAATAAAGGCTTGGGAAGACTCCAGAACCCCTTTGACTGACTTTTCCAGGAGCTTTCTTTCAAGCTTCTCGCACTTTATCTGCTCATAAACATCTTTTCGGGAGTCTGGCCTCTGTATTGTTCTTTTGCCAAACTGCATTTTGGACCTACTGAGGAAACAATAGGATTTTTATCTGGCCCTGATAAAGTTTGTTCTAATACTTGATCTTCCAGAACAACAATAATAAAATAATTATTCATTTCTTAGTTAGCTAGTGGGATATAGTGCTTTGATATCTTTTACACTATGTTGGAGGTATTTTGTTTGAATGTGTATGGAGGGGGAAAGAAGCTTTAAGTGTGAATTGGGAGCAAGGAAGAATGAGGGTTTTCTGCCAGTAGGAAAAAAAGGTGTAATTTGCGACTGTACCACTAGAGAGCAATGTGGAACTATTTTCCTGCACATGCTCAGAGCTCTTCAACTTTAAAACCAATAAATCACAAAAGAATTGCCTAGAATTGCTCCCTCTACAGAAGCAACAAATGAGTTAAACACATTTAATATTATCATGATGACTCCAAATGAATTAATCATTAATTATGGCCAGACCCCATTGTGCAAGAATACACTTCATGACAATCATGACAGTAAATGTATTTTTTTGTACTTGCTAAAATGTTGCAAATACATAGGCTTAAAAATTTATCAGTTGCCTCTGCATAATAAAGCTCAGCAGTATTTTCTTCTTTGAATTTAAAGTGATTTAATCATACTGAAATAATTTGGATTTTGGTGGATGTCCATGGGAATTCTTCTAAATCAAGAATATTCTAGGTTTTTCCACAGATTTGAAATCATCTATCAGATTTGCATTATTGTTTGGCCAACCTTTCTTGTAGAACACTTTAGTTCAGAATAAAGGAGACTGAAGAAATACTTAATAACTCGTTGAGCATCCAAAATAGATGGCTCTTGGCCAGTATATTCATTGTGCTCAGGAGAGGGGAGAATAAATGCACATTTATTGATTACAGAGATTGAAAACGACAAGAAATGGGTAATCAGGAAAAACCTGGATTCTCCTTCCTCCGAGACTTGGTAGGTGAGAGACCCATTATTCTAAGAGCTTTTTTTAAGGTGTCCCTGAAGGTAAGAGATGAATGTCTTTTTCTGGGGCTGAGGGAATGAATCAAGAAACCTGCAGACAGCTCTTCAGGGTTAGACCAAGATGCTGTACTTGGCAACAAAAGCTAGGAAGAACATCATTATTTTTAATTAATATTTTGTGTGAATTAAATGCCAGCGGCATGTGCCAGGTTGACATCCCAGAGTCCTTTATTCATTACAGATTATATACTTCACTCGGTGGCCTCATCCATGCCAAGTTCTTGTCGGGGCCCACTCTGCATGTCCCTGCATCTTTTGCCCTATCTGTTAGCATTGCCAACAAGTCAATTAGAGAAAATTAGAGTGGTAGCTGTTTTCCTAATGCAGATACCTGTTCGTTGCAATGAATCAGGGCTTCCACATTCACAGAATATAGGCCGTGGGCTTGCTGTCAGATGGTAAGTGTTACTGGACACCTTTGACCCCACTGGACCCAAACCGTTTAATTAAATATAATGGGGTGGAGAGAAAATATGGATGATTGCACTGATCTCTTAAAAGGATGAGCAACAGGCCGGGCGCGGTGGCTCAAGCCTGTAATCCCAGCACTTTGGGAGGCCGAGGCGGGTGGATCACGAGGTCAAGAGATCGAGACCATCCTGGTCAACATGGTGAAACCCCGTCTCTACTAAAATTACAAAAAATTAGCTGGGCATGGTGGCGTGTGCCTGTAATCCCAGCTACTCAGGAGGCTGAGGCAGGAGAATTGCCTGAACCCAGGAGGCGGAGGTTGCGGTGAGCCGAGATCGCGCCATTGCACTCCAGCCTGGGTAACAAGAGTGAAACTCGGTCTCAAAAAAAAAAAAAAAAAAAAAAAAAAAAGGATGAGCAACATATATTTGATAAAGATGCAATTTGTTTAATACATTCAATTCTACTTCATTACATATACTCCTTTATAAATGTAATTAATAGCTAATCTAGCTGGTACCCTTATCAAGATTTTACTTTTCTAGAAATACGGTCCAAAGAATGGTCAGTTTATAACATGATTTTCTCACTTATCAGTGTTGCAGATACCAGCCACTCACCTACTCAGTGTGAGAAAGTATTTGGCTCCAAGGAAGAAAAATCAGGGTACATTTTCATTATTATACTAAAGTGTACTATCAGGAAGAAAATTAGGTAAAAACATACTTAGCAACGTTTCAGCACTAGGCAGATAGAAAGTGCTTAATAAAAATTTATCAAATTGCTAATTGTATGAGTTACAGAAAGGCTCAATTATTTACTGTAAGTTGAAAAGCAGGTCCCTAATCAATTTGATCATAGAACTCAGATTTCCTATCCTAAACTGCACATACTGATACCAGTAGGTGTATAAAAAATGAATCCGAAGATATTGTACAATATTTTCCTATCTCATTTGCATATTCGCATTCAATCTTCTTCATCCTTCCATTTGTTCATTCAAATGGACACTCATCAATTGCCTTTGAACATCTTCTGTAAGACATATTATACATTTTATAAACTCTCTAGAGTACCTAAAGATTGATAAACGAAAACAAAAACTTTATTTTCCCTAACGAATCTTTTAATGAAAAAACTGTGTTGGAGGTTTAAAAGAAAATCTGGGTCAGGCATGGTGGCTCATACCTGTAATCCCAGCATTTTGGGAGGCTGAGATGGGTGGATAACCTTAGGCTAGGAGTTTGAGACCAGCCTGACCAACACGCAAACCTGTGTTTAATAAAAATGGAAGAATTAGGTAGGTGTGGAGGAGCATGCTTGTAATCCCAGCTACTGGGAAGGCTGAGGCACAAGAATCACTTGAACTCAGGAGACAGAGCGTGCAGTGAGCTGAGATCATGGCATTGCACTCTAGCCTGCGCTACAGAGCCAGACTCTGTCAGAAGAAAGAAGAAAAGAATGAAGAAAGAAGAAAGAAGAAGAGAGGAGGAGGAGGAGAAGAGAGAAAGAAAGAAAGAAAGAAAAAGAAAGAAAGAAAGAAAGAAAGAAAGAAAGAAAGAAAGAAAGAGAGAGAGAGAAAGA
>NW_022437049.1:6133395-6232563 GCF_009761245.1 Sapajus apella | reverse complement strand
GAAGAAAGAAAGAAAGAAAGAAAGAAAGAGAGAGAGAGAAAGAAAGAGAAAGAAAGAAAGAAAAGAAAAGAAAGAAGAAAGAAAGAAAGAAAAAAAGAAAGAGAAAGAGAGAAAGAAGAGAAAAGAAAAGAAAAAGAAAAAGAAAGAAAGGAACGAAAAGAAAGAAAAAGAAATGAAAAGAAAAGAAAGAGAAAGAGGAAGAGAGAAAGAGAAAGAGAGAGAAAGAAAGAAATCAGAGCAAAGCCTTCTGGGAGCAGGGAGCACTGTCTTTGTGAAGGCGGCAGTTTTGCTGAATATTTTAATGAACGATAGCTGAGGGAAAAGAGTTCAACAAGCAGATGCAAGGGCACAGTTTACTGTAGGTGTAGCATCATGCACATTAGAATCAAACTTGAAGATAATAACAACAGCAACTCCTCCTCATTCTCTTTTTCCTAACAGTAACATTTGTTGGTTACCTAATTAGGTCTCTTTACTACCTCTCATCTATTACTTCATTGAATTCTCACCATAATTCAGTTTGACATACAGTAAGGACTCCATAAATACTTACTGAATGGATGAATGTGTATCCTCTTTTATAGGTAGGTAATTGCTACAGTTTGAGTGTGCCCCTCAAGGTTCATGAGTTGGTAACTAAATCCCCAGTGCAAGAGTGTTGTGAAGTGGGACATTTAAGATGTGATTAGGTCACAATGGCTCTGGTCTCATGAATGTATTAATGCTGCTATTATAAAAGTGGGTTAGTTATTGCAGGAGTGGGTTCCTGTTGAAAAGGATGAGTTTGGCTTTCTCTCTCTCATCCTCCCATGTGCATCTTCTGTTGTCCTTCTGCCTTCCACCAAGGGATAATGTAGCAAGAAGTCCCTCGCCAGGTGCAGCAGAGGACGAGAAGTCCTTGTCCTTGGACTTCTCAGCCTCCAGAATTGTGAGAAATAAATTCCTTTTCTTTTGGATTTACCCAGTCTCAAATATTCTGTTATAACATCACAAAATAGACTAAGGCAATGGTATCATGTCTAATTCATAAAGCTCAGCCTTGTATCCTCTGTGTTATCTACCTTTTATAGAATAAGAGATATGAGATGAAGAACATTTTCAACAAGTTTCCAACTGTACTTTCAGGGAAATTTATCCCTCAGAACTAGGCAGTCCAGGGAGAGTAGAAAAGATGTTGAAAGCAGGAACACTACAGAAGCTGTTGCATTTGTCTGGGCAAAGACCACAGGGGCCTGAACTGAGGTGGTATAGCATAAGTCAAGAGCACACAATGGCTGCAAGTAACAAAATTTGTAGATATTTGGAGGGACAATGAAAGGGAAAAATCAAGAGTGACTCTTAAATTTTGAATTTGATAATGAGATAAAATTATTGCTAGTATGAGGAAGTCAAGAGGGGAGAGAATAAATTTCTGGTGTCATATTTGATATAGGGAGAAAAGGCAGGATAGCTAAAAATGACTGTCTTGGGCTCCAGTCATGGTGTAAGAATTGCATATAAACAACCTGTGATATGGTGGCCTCTTTCTTTGGAGCTCAGGAAAGCAGCACATCTACTCCAGACACTCTTCCAAATAATTGCTTCCCTATTGTTACCACTAAATTCACTAGATGACCTAGGGTTCTTTAGAGTCAGGCTGGAGATAGGCTGCTTAGAATTGCTGGCTCCACCTTGGTGAGTACTACCAAATTTATTGGTAGTAATTTATGTGATATCTTCTATCACATTTAGAAAATGCAAGCTCATGTGTACTGTGATTTGATTTGTTGTTGTTGTTGTTGTTTTAATTTTGTTTTTTTTTTTTATTATGCTTTAAGTTCTGGGGTACATGTGCAGATCGTGCAGGATCATTACATAGATACACATATGTCACGGTGGTTTGCTGCATCCATCCCCCCATCACGTACATTAGGTATTTCTCCTAATTTTATCCCTCCCTAATCCCCCTCCCACCCCACAATAGGCCCTAGTGTGTGATGTTCCCCTCCCTGTGTCCGTGTTTCTCATTGTTTTATTTATTATTTATTTAGTTTTGAGACAGTCTTGCTCCCTCACCCAGGGTAGAGTGAGATCTTGGCTCACTGCAACCTCTACCTCCTGGGTTCAAGCCATTTTCCTGCCTCAGCCTGCCAAGTAGCTGCGATTACAGGCACACACTACCATACCTGGCTAATTTTTAAAAGAGATGGGGTTTCACCATGTTGGCCAGATTGTTCTCAAACTCCTGACCTCAAGAGATCCACCCACCTCAGCCTCTCTGAGTGCTGGGATTACAGGCACCATATCTCCTTGATTTTTAAAATATTTTTTATCAATTATCTCAAAAATGTTAGAAAGCATAGAGGGCAGGAATGATCATCCCAATTTTAGAAATGGAGAGACTGAGGTCAAGTTGCAATCACCTCAGTCAAGGAAGATACAGGTAAGAACCGAGTGCCTTTCTGTGTTCAGGTTTTCTCCTCCATAGTGTCAGGACTAGAAGGTCTGAGTTTCTCTCTGAGATATTATGCAGAACAGCCTTTGGTCACCAATTAGAGCAAAGTAAACATTCCTTACCTGCTTCAGTTGGTAAGCTGTGCTTTGGCAGAGAGCCCTCAGAGTCAGAGAAATGACTGAATAAATGCTTAGATTACAAAGCACCACAAGCAGCTCACAAATGGAGCACTTAATGAAATGATTTTACAGCAAAGCTTTACATCGGAAAATTAACCAGAGACCTTAAAACCAAACACACAGGTTTTCCTCTTTTTGTTCACATTTCTCAAAAAAAAGAAGAAATTAAATATAATGTGGTAATATTGTATGATCATCTAAGGACTCAATTATTAAGAAATGTAAGCATTGTTCATTTTGTTAATTCAAGAAAAAAATCATTATTTTAGTTAAAAATTCAGTCAAACTGACTCTTTAGCACAAAGAGAATAAAATAAAACAAAATGAGTTTTAGTCTGGAACAAAAAGAGGAGGCATATCCTTTTACAGATGTTTCAATTCCTTCCTCTCTTCCCATTTCCTTTCTCCTTTTACTTTACTTTCTGGTAGCCTTCTCTTTCTTAATCTCCTTATTCATTCCATTGGGTTTCTGAGTGAGAGCAAGGGATCAAAGACACGGCAGAGCATAAAAACAGAAGACATGAACAGAAATAATGATAAAGATAGAAATACAGAGAGGCTAGGAGGAAGATTAAATGTTAGTATCCAAATTTGAGTCCTTGTTTATGAGCACTTGCTGCACCAGATGTCAACCATGAAGTGCTTTATGCATGTATCTTCACAAGAATCCTAAAAGGTAAGCACGGTGATTGTCCCCATTCAGGAGATGACAAAACCAAAGAGCTCATTAAGTAGCAGTGTTCAGATTTAAAGCCAGGTCTTCCCTACTTTCCAATCCATCCATGGGTTACTGCAGGATAAACAATGAGTAAGATAGCAAATGGGCCCAAATGGTTTACACTGTCTTTGAAATGGAAAACTGGAAATAATGACATAAGAAGGAAATGATTTAGAGGCTTCACCATATCTCACTTTAAGCAGAGCACGGATTGAATTTTTGACTTTTTAGTAACAAAGTTAACCAAATTCTATAAATACCATTTAATTTTCTCCTAACACCATAGTATGTTAACTTATGTGATGGTGACTATCTTTTACACTTTTGCCTTTTCATTCAACAAGTGTCCGAGACTTGTGCATGTGTGTGTGTGTGTGCGCGCACATGTGTGCACTCAACTAGCCTGCTCAGGCTCTTGTCTTCACTGGGTGACATATTTTGTTATCGAAATGCTAACCTAATCACTTAGCATGTAGTTAGATGATGCTCACACAAATAATATATAGCTTCATGCATATTTTTGTGTATTTATTTAAAATCATGGTCATCACTTATTAGTGTACTGTTGCTTCTGCCTTCTTCCTTTGTCAGAGACTAAATCTCAATTAAGGCAAAGCATTGTCCCATGGTGCTTTCTCTGATGATGGAAGTTTTCTGTAACTTTGCTGTCCAATGTAGTAGTCAATGGCCACATGTGGCTGTTGAGTACTTACAATGTGAGTAGCAGAAATGCGGATCTAGCTTTTATTTCATTTTATTTAATTCATCCAAATTTAAATAGTCATATACGGATAGCAGATTCCACGTTGGACAGCACACCTTTATAAAAGCTCTATTTACCTTTGTCATCCACGGCATTGCTGTAGTTGCAATAGCCTGTGGACAATGCCAAGGGCAGATGAAGCAGATTCAGTGCAAAGTATTCCTGCTACTATTTCTCTGTTTTTCTATTCAAATGTAAAGTAAGTCAGTGCATACACATACTATGACTTTATAGCATGGGGGGAAGTTTAATAATTAGCATACATCTATCACACTTGAAGATAACAAAAATAAAGCATTTGCCTTATCTCATTCAATTCCTTCTATATGACCTAATTAAGTTCTATCCTCATGGCAATGGCAATAAGATTGCCTCAACTTATGAAATTTTCAGACATTCATGATTTCAATTCTGTACTCTAAACATTGGATTTGTTGTGCATTTGAGTATATACTCAATTAATGAAAACATGACTAGGTGGAAAAATTGTAAATAACAAAAAGGGACATTACATTAATAATTCTAAGATGACTGTAAAACTAAACACATTTTTAACCTGGTGCTTTAATAAAACATGATGAAGTTAGAATAATTATGTAAAAATAAAGAACTGGTAAAAATAATAACTACAATATTGAATGGCATAAGCAACCTAGCATTAAGACATGTGATTACAAATAAATATAGCTTCTGGCCAAAGTTCTCAAGAAAATCTATTAGCATTTTAGTTGCTCACTTGGATTATTTTTGGGGAGTAGTGGAAAGAGGGAGGGAAAAAAAAACAGACAAAATTAAATGGACTTACATAAACTGAGTCCAGAAGCTACCAAATGTCAGTATCAGCAGCAATATTTAGTAGGTCTATTCATAGTAAAATTCATAGTAAATATTACTATCAACATGAAGAAACCAGAGAAATAAAATGCACAAAAGACTTATGAGTCCCAGAAAAATACATTCAATTATAACATTACTGGTATATATTTGTATTTTAATAAATACTTTTGTGCATGATTGCTTTTAATTGACCTAGTTTTTAATACAGCTGCATGTTTGAAAAATTCTGATAAAAGAATGCAAACTAAAGAAAATGATGAATACCAACCTATTCAGTTGTGGAAAGGCAAACATGTGTTTGGGTTCATCTTTTTTTAGCCTTTTGTTTAGTGAGTAGTGGGAAGAAAATAAAGAGCCAGATAAAAATGTAGAGGTGCAAACTTAAAAGGTGCACAGACCTAGAAAGGGTTATGACTTTAATGAAATCACATGGTTCCTGACTTTCAGTGGGAATAACAGAGCTCTGAGGATCAGGCTCAGAAGTACAGAATTATTCCAGGACAGATTTCTCCCTAAAGAGACACAAGAGAGTTGGAAGGCCATGGGAACCGGGATTAGACACACCTGCATTAGAAGTGAATTTTCAACTACTTAAAAGGTATATATTCTTGAACAATTTTCTAATTTCTCTAGGTTTTATACGCTTATCTTCTTTAATTTGCAAATGTCAATTATATTACATTAAGATATATATTGTTGATATATGTATATATATAATGAATATATATATATAAATTGGTACTCAATTTTGTTTTATAGGTAAACAGCATTCATGGAGGTTTAGTGTACAGATTATTTGTCACCCAGGTAATAAGCATAGTACTCAATGGATATTTTTTCTAATCTTCTCCCTCCTCCTATCCTCTACCCTCAAGTAGGCCTCAGTATCTGCTGTTGCCCTCTTTGTGTTCATGTATATAGTATTTGGTTTTCTATTCCTGTTGGTTGCTTATAATAATGGCTTCCAGCTCCATCCATGCCGTAAAGGCCATGATATCATTCTTTTTTCATGGCTGCATAGTATTCCATGATGTATATGTACCACATTTTCTTTATCCAATCTACCATTGATGGGCATTTAGGTTGATTCTATGTCTTTGCTTATTTGACATGCATGTGTTTTTATGGTATATTTCTTTCTGTATATATCTATTGATACGATTGCTGGGTTAAATGGTAATTCTGTTTTAAGCCCTTAAAGGAACTGTCACACTGCTTTCCACAATGACTGAACTAATTTACACTTCCACCAACAGTGTATAGCCATTTCTTTTTCTCCACAACCTCACTAACATCTGTTATTTTTTGACTTCTTAATAATGGCCATTCTGACTGGTGTGAGATAGTATCTCACCATGGTTTTGATTTGCATATCTCTAATGATTAGTCATGCTTAGTGTTGTTTCCTATGCCTGTTGGCTACACATATGTCTTCTATGAAAAGTGTCTGTTTATATTTTTTGCCCACTTTTTAATGGGCTTTTTTTCTTGTAAATTTGTTTAAACCTTATAGATTCTGAATATTACAATTATGAAATACTGCTGATATAATATTTTAAAACTACTAGATACTAGGTTAACATTCAGTAGAAGATATTTGCTTTATTATTATGATCTGTATTGAATTCCACTTCTTATGACAATTCATTATAGATTTAATTAAAATTTTATTCATATTCTTTTTATTTTAGGGCCCTAATTTATCTCTGATGCCTATTCCATCTTTTAAAAATCTACAAGAACCATCACACTAGGGTAGCTGACCAAGGAACATTTTTTTTCTTCACCAATTCCATGCCTATGCAATAACATTGAGAATAACTGTTCATCTGACACTTTGCAGATTACAAGAGGAAATGTAATCATGCTTTTGACTAGTCATAATATTTTTCTGACACTCACTAGTTCCACTTCTTTGAAAACTGAGGACTAGGGTTATACTTCTGACAAGACGAACTAGCCCTAGAATAACTTTAGGCAAGAGATGTCTCTGTTGTTTACTCCCAGCTATTTTGAGAATATGATTTAAGGGAGAAACAAAGTTTAAAATAAGCTGCAAATAGACAGATGATTTTGTCATTTTCAGACTTTTCTTAAAACAAAAACCATGAAATGTTACTTTATAATTTGTTGCTCATCTTATTTATAAGATTTGGCCTTTAATCACTGTTAGTTGTATTAAACCAAATCCACTGATAAAATATTTCTATCAATAAAGAAATTCAAAAGGATATACTATAACTTCTAAAAGACTTTGCCAACAAGAATTTCCAAAAAAAAAAAAAAAAACCCAAAAAGAAACCACTGTTAACAAGAATATCTCTGGAAAAAGTGTTTAGGATTCTAAGAAAACATCTCATATGGGGCAACATCACTTGTTTCTGTAAGTTTTGTTTTGTTTTTTAAGCATGAATCATAAGATAAGAAAGTAGAGGACTTAACATAATAAACCAACTAGATTTAACAGACATATGCAGAACACTCTATCTAACAACAACAACAACATACACATTCTTCCCATTTTCCAAGACAGGCCATATCCTATTAAGTAAGTTGCAATAGTTATTAAAAGATAAAGATCATATAAAGTTCTTCTGTGACCACAGTGGGATACAGTTATAAATCAATAACAGAAGTAAAACTGGAAAATCACAAATTTATGGAAATTAAATAACATACACACTCTTAAACAACAAAGAAAAATTGGAAAATACACGGAGACAAGTGAAAATAAAAACACAGTATACCAAAACACATGAGTTGCAGCAAAAGTATTGCTGGGATACAGTTTACAGCTGTAAATGCTTACATTAAAAAAAAAAACTAAATCCAAAACTAGAAGGAAGAAGATAATAAAGACTAAAGCATAGATAAATAGAGAATAGGAAAATAGAGAATGTCAAGAAACTCTAAAGCTAGTCCTTTGAAAAGATAAACAAAATTGGCAAACCTTTGGCTTGATTAAGAAAAATAAAATACTCAAATTACTGAAATGAAAAATTAAAATGGGGACACCATTACTGATTTAAAGAAATAAAAAGAATTACAAGGGAATACTAAGAACAAGTGTACATCAACAAATTGGATAATACAGATGAAATAGACACATTCCTATAAACACACTACTAACCAAGGCTAAATCACCAATAAATAGAAAATCTGAATAGAACTGCAACTACTTAGGAGATTTAATCACTAATTAAAAATTCCCCAACAAGTAAAAGTCCAGAACCTTATGGTTTTATAGGTGAATTCTACCAAACGTTTAAAAAATTAATACCAGTTTTTCTTAAAGTTTTTCAAAAAACTGAAGAAGAGGGAATACTTCCTAACTCAATCTATGAAGCCAGCATTACCTATTATCAAATTCAGACATACACACTTTAAAAAAAAAAAAGAGCTACACACCAAT
This sequence comes from Sapajus apella, assembly GCF_009761245.1. Taxonomy (NCBI): domain Eukaryota; kingdom Metazoa; phylum Chordata; class Mammalia; order Primates; family Cebidae; genus Sapajus; species Sapajus apella. The sequence goes on along the minus strand of NW_022437049.1, from coordinate 6,224,220 downwards.
ATCTCCTATAAATATTTATGACAAGATCCACAATAAAATACCAGCATACCAAATTCTGCAGCATATTAAAAGCATTATATTAAGACCAAATGAGATTTATTCCTGGGAAGCAAGAATGATTTGACATACAAAAATTAATCAATGTAATCCACCAGACTAATAGCATGAAGAAAACCACCACATCATCAGTTGATGCAGAAAAGGCATTCAACAAAATTCAACACCCTTTCGGTAGAAACACTCAGCAAACTAGGAATCAAAGATATTATCTCAACATAATAAAAGTCATGCAATGCCCAATGGTGAGACTTTTCCTCTAAGATCAAGAAAAAGGCAAGGGTACCCACTTTCAACACTTCTATTTTACATAGTATTGAAAGTTTTAGAGCAATAAGGCAAGAAAAAGGAAAAAAATGATTCTGAATCAGGAAAAAAATAAGTAAAGTGTTTTTTTTTTTGCAGATGATACAGTCTTGCGCATATAAAACCCCAAGATTTTTAAAATATCACTTTCAGTCTTTAGCTAAAATCAAGTGTAAGGATTCCACAGAAACACAAACAAAAACCAAAACACCTTTTAGAGCAAATATACGAATTTAGCAAAACAGTAAGATATAAAGTCAACACACAAAAAAATCAGTTGCATTTCCATATAATAAGAATGAACAATCTGAAAGATAAATTACAAAAATTATTTAACTTACAATAGTACCAAAAATGAAATCCTTCAAAATTCGTTTAGCCAAGGAAATAAAAGACTTGTATAATAAAAACAATTAACCTTTTAAGAAATAAATTAAAGGCATTAAATAAATAGAAAAGCAGTCCGTGTTCATGTTCTAGAATTATAACATTGTTAAGAAGTCCGTACAACCCAATGTGTTCTACAGATTCAATGCAATCTCTATTAAAAATTCTAGTAATTTTTTTTTGGTAGAAACAAACCAAAAAAAAAATGCATCCTTAAATTCATATGGGATCTTAAAGGAGTCCGAATAGCCAAAAAATCTTGAAAAAGGAGAACAAAGGTGGAAGATTTATACTTTTGATTTCGAAACTTGCTATAAGGCTACAGTAATCAAAATAGTGTGAAACTAGCATACAGACAGACATATAAGTCAATAGAACAGAATAGGGAGCCCAGAAATAAATCCTTTCAATATATATTCGAATAATGTTTACAAGATTTCATGACTATTTAATGGAGAAAGTACAGTCTTTTCAACAAATGGTGCTGGAAAAATTGGACATTCACATGCAAATGATTGAAGTTGGACCCTTTATAATATCATTACAGAAATCAACTCAAAATGGAAAAAGATTTAAATGTTAGACATAAAAACTATAAATCTCTTAGAAGAAAATTGGGCAAAAATTCACGAGGCTAGATTTGGGAATGTTCTCTTGTGACACCAACAGAACAGGTAACAAAAGAAACAATAGGCAATTTGCCTCTGACTTCATACAATTTTAAAGAATTGTACATCAAAAGAAAATATCAACAGAGTAAAAAGAGAACCCATACTATAGAATAAGCTGTTTGTAAATTAAATAGCTGATAAAAAATTAATATCCACAATATATAACGAAATCCTAAACCCAACACCAAAAACAAATGAAGAGTGTAATTTAAAAGCAGACAAAGGACTTGAATAGACACTTCTCAAAAGAGGATATACAATGGCCAATAAGTACAAGAGAAGAGTTCAACATCACTAGTTATTAGGAAAATGAAAATCAAAACTACAACAAGCTACCATCTCATATTCATTAGGATGGCTACTATGGAAAAGCAGAACACTAAAACCAGAAAACAAGTGTTGGCAGTGTTGTAGAGAAATAGGAACCTTTGTGCAATGCTTGTGGGAATGTAAAACAGTATAACTACTATGAAAAACAGTATGGTAGAGCCTCAAGCAAGTAAAAATAGAATTGCCATATGATCTAACCATTCCAAGTAAGTACTCTCAAAACTTAAAAGCAGGTATGAAATACAACATACAGTGAAGTATTATTCAGCCTTTAAAAAGAGGGAAATTCTGATAGCGTTGCTGTATGCTTTAACACAGATTAGTCTTGGGGACTTTATGTTAAGTGAAATAAGCCCATCACAAACAGGTAAATACTGTGTGATTCCAGTCATATGGGAAATACAGAGTAGTCAAAATCACAGAGATGGAAAGTAGTGTGGTGGCTGCCAGAGAGAGAGAGAGGAGAATGGGGAGTTGTCATTTAATAGGTATAGAATTTCAGTTTCACAAGACGAAAAGGGTTCTAGAGACGTACAGTTGTGATGACTGCACACTATGAGTGTGTTTAACGACACTGAATTGTATACCTTAAAATAAGATGATAAATTTTATGTCATGTGAATTATATCAAAATTAAAAATGGAAAAACGATACATATTTAGGACTTATCTAAATACCACTTCTATACTTTGTTATATATCAAAACTTCCTGGGTGCTCTTAAGACTACAGAAATTTCAAAAATATTATAAAAATATATTTAAAGAACTCAAATCCTAAGGAGAGTGCTCTAATTGTTTTGTTGTTTTCCAAGAATTTTATTAAACATTACTTGAAGTAAAGAGGCTATAAATACTATATTTTTCTTTGAAGCATAAGCTGTTCATCTTGCATTATAATTATTATAAGATAATGTGGCTTAAAGTAAAAATGATAAAGTGAGGAAGCATAATTAGAGAAATGTGTTTGAACAATATCGTCACAATTTCAAAAATGAGTTAAAACACATTTTTAAATGACGAATCCTCACACGCTTGTTTATTCTTGTGTACAATACAATAAATATGGCATAAACTGTTTGTCAAAAGCATATTTTATTAGTTAGAATACAGACAAAGCTGTGACAATAAAGAAACACCAAAATGCAACAGCTTCAATAAAATAGAAATGAGCATTTCAGTGTTGGTCATGCAATATTGTTATCCCCTGTGGCTTCCATCTCTGGGTCTAAGTCCTTGTCATCTCCCAGCTTACAGTAAGAGGGAAGGGCCACCCTGAGTGCTCACTATTCTCTTGCCTTCTGTGAGTGCGCAAGGCCTGAGGATGGCATTGTCACCTTTACTCATTTGCGCTGGCCAGAACTAAGTCACACAGCCATACACATCCATAAGGAAGGCCATGAAACTCACTTTTAGCTGGGTGGTTAAGTGTCTTGTTAAAACTCAGGTGGGTATGTCTATTATTACAGTAATTGCTTCTGGAGGAAATAAAAAAAGATAATCCGTGGAAAATTTCTTCCAGGAGAGGGGAAATTTCCAGGATGTTTCAGAACCTACTGTTTATACATGCTATCTTCTTTAATGAACATCCCACCATAAAGAAAAGAGTGTCCTTATTCACACTGGAGGCATGGGCCATTTCTTTAGTTAATTTGTAAAATATTCTTAGTGCCTACCATTCTTTCTGACATATTCTAAGAACTTAAGAATGATTTATTCATTGAATGAAAAAATGACCAGCTAAATGATAAAATTTAAAGGAAAAAAGATATTAAAATATTAAGGGCCAGGCACAGTGAATCACACCTGTAATCCCAGCACTTTGGGAGGCCAAGGCAGGCAGATCACCTGGGGTCTATAGTTCTAGACCAGCCTGGCCAACCTGGTGAAACCCCGTCTCTACTGAAAATACAAAACCTAGTTAGGCATGGTGGCAAGCACCTGTAATCTCAGCTACCCAGGAGGCTGAGGCAGGAGAATCACTTGAACCCGGGAGGTGGAGGTTGCAGTGAGCCAAGATCACACCATTACATGCCAGCCTGGGTGACAAGAGTGAAACCCCATTTCAAAAAAAAAAAAAAAAAAGTATCTTTCTCAAGGGCAGACAGCTTATAGCTGGTAGAATAAGGATTCAAAGCACATCTACTCAAAGTTTTTCTTCTAAGTAAATCTCCTGCAAGAACCTTCCTGTGGTAAAACAAACCACCTGCTTCAGAGAAGCTCTTCCTCTGTAAATGGGAATATAAAATCTGTAACGAGTAGAGCTGTGTCAGCAAAGGATTTGTTGCATTTCTTTTGTGGAATGTGAAAGATATTCATGTTGGTCTCATAAATTTCCTGAGCAATCACCCACTGTTCTCTTAACCTTTTTGATGTCAGAGAAGTATGTGGTTGACTGATTCTCAAATGAATAATTCTAATAAGAAGGACAATTTCTAGTGTGCTGTATTTTTGCTTATGACTAGAAATTGTAGGGTTAACTTGTGATTAACGGATGTTTTTACTGCTCAGTACTAAACACTCACAGATTCCTGGTCTATTCCTTTACTCAATAGCTATAACAATTTTTGAACAGATATCTTCAAAATCATTAGATTTGGTAATGGACTAACTGGGCTCCCATCCATGGGTTTAAGTCTTTATGCTCACTCAGAAAATAAGAAGTTTGTTGCTTTTTTCAAATCCTTAAAGATAAAATTCAGAGACAGTTTGCTGAATATTTAACATAGGACAAAATTTCCATCAATGTGAAAAACGTTGTGCTATGGATCTACAGAAAGCCATTTTGCTTTCTATATGATATACGTGCATATGTATATATGCATATGTGCTCATGTATGTTTGTGGGATGGTTAGGACATCTTTACAAGTTCAATGATGATGTCTAATGTTTACAAATATCAAGTTTATGAAATAATGTGTGTGGAAAACCAGGGAGTAAATAAGACATCTAGAAAATAGAGATCTTATGACTTGGTTTACATGTGTATGGAAAAGAGAAGGTAGGAGTCAGTTGGAACAAATATAAAAATATTATCCCCTGAGTCACCATCCCCATTTATTTTTATTTTCATTAAGTGGAAATGGTTGATGAAGGTTGTGATTTTTGAATTCTGCAAGTCACTTTGAATGTTGTACTATGGTGAACATAGTGCCAGAAACTCACAGCATTATTTCTCTGATTATACTTCATTTCTTTCTCATAAGAAAATCCATAAAAATTTGCTGGGCCAATGTTATGGTACAATAAGACTATATTTCCCAGCTGACTTTGCAGCTATGTTTCCCTAGAAAAAGGGGGGGGGATTTCTTAATTATAAAAAAAAGAAAAACAGAGATATGTCAAGTTCTTTTATATACTTTACCTATTTAACTTTTGTAGCAACCTCAAGAAATCTACATTTTCATCCCTAATTTGACAGTGTGGAACTTGAGGACTGGAGAGAGTCTATCATGTGTCAATGATCTCCCAGATAATACAAAGAAGGACCAGATTCTAATTTACAATTTTTATTCCAAGTCTATGTTCTTTCTATTCAACCATAATTGGCAATAGTGTTTTCCTCTTTGGCACTTGATACATGTTGATTGAATTGCTGATTTAAGGCATTAAACTCCAAACACATTAATGCTCCAGTAACTCTATCTAATTAGCTTAATAGACTTATCCAAGTATAAATCTATTTTGCTATTATGTTAATGATCTTGAACATTTATTATGATTTTTGCACCTCTGATATGTATTTCATGGATAGTAATATCCAAACCTTAGCTGCTCACTGATTCTCAGTGAAGCTAGGCAAAACACTGAAGGCTCATACTTGAAAACGAGGCAACTTGTTTTTAGAGAGACTAAATCTTTTAAGTTGTAGTACAAGTCACTACTACTCAATTCAATATATTTGAAAAACCTAAAACAAATTATATACTATAGGAGACTCTGGAGAGCTGAGGTGGGGAATTTAGCTGAGGAGAAGAAAACATATAGGAATGACAGTGGACAAAGAAGCCTGTGGGCGAAGTTCAAAGAGACCGTGTGTGTTTGTAAATGCAAATGCAGGTGTGGAAGAGAGAGGTCAATGGGAGAGAAAGAGTTAGAAAAGAACATAGTTCCCAACACAGGCACAGTCACTGACCTCTCTGTCCCTTTAATTCCTTTATTCTTCTGAGTATAACTATAAGAATATGTTATCTTTTGTCACAAACTTTCAAAAAGCTGGTCAGAACTTTCATTTTTGGAAGCTAGTTAATATTATGCTTGCTTTAATTTTAAACTTCTGTAATTTCAGAGAAAAGAAAATCTCTGAAGACTTCTTCAGAAGATAAATGCTGGTGAAGAAATGACAGGAGAAAATTGCTAGAGAATTTCAGCAGAATTGGCTCAACTTGCTAGATATTTTTCAAAGCTGTATTTGACTTTCACGAGATATCACGTGAAAGGTACCTCACCTAATGTAACACATCACAGTGGGTAAGGAATGCTTTTGAGTCAGGCTGTTTGAATCCTGGTTCTACCACTTAACTAGCTGAGGGATTTGGTACTAGTCCCTTAAACCTTCTTAGCCTCAGTTTAACTTGATGTAATTGGTGTTGATGCATTGTAACATGGCGTTGATCAGAACAGCATCCTTTAGCTATATTGTAAGGAGAAATGAGAGAGTACATAGACAATACATAGATTTGGCACAGAGTAAAATTTCAATAAAGGTTATTTATTATCATTATTATGGGCCATGCAAGCCTTCCATTGTTCATAATCCATGTTAAGTGTGTTTCCCAGGTGTAGACAGTACAGCAGCAAGAAGCAGTAATGTCATCTTTCAGTGAACACTATTTGTAAGAGGTTGGGAGGGTCCCTTCTTGTTTTCTCCTCAATGTCTAATAATAAAATATGATTCATGGAAAACAAAAGCATAGTCTTCAAATTAAAAGGGAGTTTAAAATGTTTATGATGATAGCATATTCAAAAAAGAGGCACAAAATACCTTAAACCAGATTTTGCTTCCTGAAGGTACACGATACTTGCTTTAAAAATAACTTCATCGTCCACCCCACACTGAAAAGATCTGTTTTCTCTTCCTACACTTTTTCTTGTGAGGGCCATGAGTGCCCGTTATGCTCCTTTGACAGATGGAGGAAAGCAGGACACAGAGTCTAAATAACTTGACCAACAACAGCGGAAGCACTGCAATGCATGCACTTGCATTCTGGAACTTTAAGGCACATCTAGCTGCCATTCAGACAAGTAAAAGAAGTACCAAAAGAAAAAGTAGACACTTTCACTCTTATCTGTTATTACCCAGAGTTACAAACACTTGTCACTCATTACCAAATATTCTTTAAATATATTTTATTTGACAATATATTTATCTGTGCTTTTGATTTCCGTATGTGATCTGACAGCAGCACAAGTTCTACAGTTGTGATAAAAATAATCATCCCCAAAATTTTACTGCAAGTTCAAATAATAAACAACAGTATGGCAATAATGTAACAGGCTTGAGAAAATAGAACGTAACAGTTGAGAATTTAATTATTATTGTATCGTTACTCACTAATATGAGAAAACACATTAGAAAAAGGCACTGGGCCCCAATTCTACAACCTTTCCACAAGTACTGTTTTGTCCAATATTTTTAGAGAATTCCCTACTATCTGCCCAGAAATGATTAATCATTATGCAAGCCTTGGGAACTAGATTACCATAAAGAAAAATCACTTACTTTTACTCTTGTGTTTAAAATCCCTGGGACCACATTAAAAAAAAATAAAATTTCTTTGCTGTAAATATGCTTTCCTCTTAACAAGAAAAAGTATGCAGCATTCATTGTATTCCATTCATATTTATTTTCTGCTTCTTTCTGGAAAGCAAAAATCTTGCCACATTACAAAAAAAAAAAGGTAGATAGGATGAATTCCAAATTGGTATTGTTTCTAATTTGTGTCTGCTGTACACCAACATAAGAGATATGGTTCATTGGCCAGAGAACACCATTCTTTTGGATAACTAAGGTAATATTCCCTTTGACTAAAAAGGTAAATCAATCTTACTGATCTAACTTCACTGCCAAGAGTCTTCTAATATGATGATTCCCTGTCACTCTAATGCTTTCTTTCTCCAACAGTGCTTTTTTTGTGTGTGTTAAATTATTTCTCAACCTTTCATTAAAATTATATATATTGGTCATGTTGCTTTAGTAAGTTTGAACAGCTGGTTCAAAAATTTTAAAAAATGTTTAGGAGATCAGGGGAAATAATCCAACAACTAAGATTGAAAGGTATCTTTTGTGTTGATTTACTAGTGCTGCCATAACAAATACACAAACTTAAACAGCAAAAATTGTTTCTTCACAGTTTTGAAGGCCAAAAGTCCAAAACTGAGGTATCAGCAGGGCTGCATGATCCCTGAAGGCTCTGTGAGAGAATCCTTTCTTCCCTTTTCTGGACCCCGGTGGCTTTCAGCATTCCTTGTCATTATATCACTCCCATCTCTGTGTCTGTGTTCACATGACTTTATCCTCTTCTCTCATATCTCTCTACCATGTGCCTCTTATAAGGACACATCATGGGATTTAGGGCCCACATGATTAACAGGATGATCTCATGTAGAGATCCTTAACTTACTTACATATGCAAAGACCCCTTTCCCAAGGAAGGTCATATTCACAGGTTCTGGAAGTTAGAACATGCACATACCTTCTTAGAGGCTCCCATTAAAACCAGTATACCTTTTAAAGAAGTATCTCAGAAATACATTTCTAAAATGTCACTTCTCTGCTAATTATGAAGAAGGCTATATTGACTTTCTCCTAAATCCTTGTAGAAGAAAATGATCCCCTAGGTCATAACACTATGGCTTTTCAGTAATACTCTAATCTACCAGCACAAATATTTAACCTGTCCTAATGAAAGACATAATGACATATAAAGGTGTCATTATAAGACATAATGACATATAAGGGTGTAAAGATCTGCTTTATTGTAGTTCTGTTTCTGCTTATTTATACAAGTTAATGGAGCAGAAGACATACAAGTTGCTATTTTTAAAATGATCTATAGCAAAATATGCCATTTCTGAACTATATGGCCACTTTTTTTTTTTTTTTTGCTTATTTCAATGGGACAGCAAATGCCTAGTTTAGGGAAAGGTCATTTCTATTGAATGAATAAAATTTGAGATAACATAAGAAATTTCTAAGTATGATTAAAAGACTTTTCTAAGAATTGGGCTGTATTAACCACTGATCTCTCCCAAATGATTATGCTAACTAAAAAAAAATTTGTAAATAATTCACATAATGAATAATCTATTTGATTAACTAATAATATGTTTCAGAACAGACATTGCTAGAAGTAATCAACTCTATTCTATTGCTGTCTTTAACTTGCCAAATGTATCTGTACCAGCCACATGACTATTACATATAAGATATATACTATCTTATTTTCCACATTTGTATAAAAAAGTACTGATTATTAAAACAAACAAACACACACACACACACACACACAATACCTAATAAACAGAAAATTGCTATAGGAACTATCTTATAAAATGATTTGCCACTTTCTAAAAGTTAACTTCTTTAAATTATGAACTATATAAATACTAATTACATGTAAATCTTAACTATCTGACTCAAACCTTGCTCTTATCCCACCACCCTCAAAACAATTAAATGCCCAGACCTGACTAGTCCTAAGAAGGGGACAGGATTCATATCATTCTGAGCCACACAGATAAAGGAAAGGATATTATACAGAAGATGATGAGATACAAAGTCTCGAGGTTGGGTAAGTCAGGGGTCACTGGAACCAGTACCGAGTCAGGGCTCTTCAAAGTAAGAGCATAAGAAATTAGACTCTAGATGTCATCATAAAATAGAAGGGGCTTCTCCTTGAGGAATTCTGGATTTAAAGAAAGAGGTCAAGAGGTAGGGCAGAACTTCTCAGAGCTAGGTAGGATTAAATAATAACAGGTTCATCATCTTTCCTTTTCATGGCTCATTCTTTAGAACAGACATTGTGAAGAGGGGAAGGGACATTTCACATAATTATTCACAGTTTTTGGAAAATAATGACTAATATCTCCTATTAATAAATTGTATCTTAGGTTTAGTCTATTCAAATAGAACTACCATGTAATTGCAGCTTCTTTTTTAACTTTGGGTTCTTGTTTTACCAGGATGTTTAAAAGTGAAATACATTTATTTTTCTCATAAAAAATGGATTTTTAAAAAATAAGAAGGCTAACACACAAAAAAGGATAAGAAAGATAACAAAACCTAGGTGACAGGTAAGTCTTACTAACTAGCTTGATGACTTGCATGAATCCCCAGTATTTGTGATTCAATTAGTCCTGCAGCAAAATGGCTGTTAAATACACAGCATGGACTCCTGGAATAATTGGGGAAGAGGCAAAACCAAGAATATCTTGGGTTACAATTTTTGACCTTCCAAAACCTGCACTCAAGTTATCTCTCTACTTATAACTCCTGCAATTGCCTCATATGAACTTGCATTCGTGGTTCAATTAGTTTGTTCGATGAACCCAGAATCTCTCTTGCTTTTCCTTGACTCTGCAGTTTTATACATCTTACTTCACATATTGTCCCATGAGGATGAATCCTACCTTATCTTTAAGTCAAAATTCTCCAGCCAACATTTCTGCCAAAACTCTTCCACAACCTCATACCAAAGTAAACTTTCAAACTACTAATGCAATTACTGGTCTTACAGAAACTATGTGAACACACTTATTATTTCCATGAAGTAAGCTTATATTTATTATACAGAACTTTGGTGGCAGTAGAATATGTTGGAGAGTATGTCTTATGGCCAGGCACTGTGGCTAACGTCTGTAATCCCAGTGCTTTGGAAGCCCAAAGCAGGCGGATCATGAGGTCACAAGTTCAAGACTAGCCTTGCCAATATGGTAAAACCTAGTCTTTACTAAAAATACAAAACATTGGTTGGGTGTGGTGGCAGGTGCCTGTAATCCCAGGTACTTGGGAGACTGAGGCAAGAGAATTGCTTGAACCTAGGAGGTAGAGGTTGCAGTGAGCTGAGACCACGCCACTGCACTCCAGCCTAGCAACAAAGCGAGAATCTGTCTCAAAAGAAAAAAAAGGAGATTATGTCTTACATTTCTTCATATCCCCCACTTTCCTAAGTATGCTTTCTTATGCTTAAAGTAACTCATTAAGCCATTTTATAAAAAATGTTGGTAAGAAATAATAAATCATTTAGTCTTTTAGTACACCATCTATCTATCACAAGAGTTTTTTTTTTTTTTCTAGGTAAGCAAGTGCCTACAATATGGAAAATTTACCCATTTAGTATTTTGATTAATGTCAACTAAATGGTAAAGAACATTTGAAAATAAAATTTTAACTCAGATAATAATGTATTATATCAAATTCATCTACATTTATAAAGGCACCGAAATACACTAAACTAAATTTCAAAGTGATTATAAAATGATACAAAAAAATAAGAGAGAGTTTTCTTTGGATTCATTAGATTTCATATTCTACTCACATTTAGAAGATAGTAACTGGACAAACTACTGGCACAGAGAAATCATAAACAACATAAATAAGAAGCATATATGATCAAATTTGAAATAAAACTCCATTTTAGAGCCCACCCACTAAAACTCCAGGAATAAAATTATGTTCTCAGAAATTACTGATGTTAGCTTAAGAATAAGCAGGGATTCTCTGTGTGAATGATGAAATTATAAAATAATATGAAAATAAATGAATTTCCTTCTAAAACGGCTTATATAGCATACAATATATTAATTTTCAATGATCTATTCTGATCCCACAGTCTGAAACACAACTGAAGTTTGTGTTTGCTATTGCTGCGCTGTACATATATTCTCTGAGTAAGATATTTTGGGAAAAAGAAGGAAGTAAATCTACCCTCCTTTTTAATTTTATTTATCATTAAGTGACTTCATTCAATGAGGTCTTTGTGATTGGCCTTTAAATTTCAGGTCAAACATTATTCTATATAATTCTTCTTAAACTGTGCTTTAAAAAATATAAAGCGGAATTTAACCAACACCTACAATGTACTTTGTTTCAAAATAATAAATGTTCTCTACATCGTGCTTATTCATTTTTTATTCATGCATGTCAACTATTCTTGAAGCTGCTAAAGTGCACTGATTTTTCCAGTTTTAAATGTTTGCATGTCATAAACTTTAAACTTCTATATTCCATGCATGAAGGGATTTTTTTGATGGGGGGGTGCTGAAGTTAACATTGTAATTTACATTGAATTCACTGAACTTAGAATGCACTCTGGGAGTTATAAAGGTTCATTTCTCCACAGGATAAAAGACCTATTTCTAAAAGCACTCAAGTTAAATTTACTCTCTAAAAATACAATATGACAGTCAGGATTCGTTTTTGATGAGATTTGTGGCAAAATCAGGAAATAGATATAATGCAGTTTGGCATTTTTGGTACTCTTAAAAAGCTGAAAGTTTTGGCATACTGAAATCATAAAATGATTGTTAAATCACGTATTAAAGAACTCCAACTTCTGGTCAAAATGGATTATTAGAGAGTAGATTTACCCCTCTTGCCTGGATCAACTTTAAAAAAACAAAGAGACAAAATATATAAAACAATAATTTTCAGACACTTGATATGAGGAAGATCAGGTTACCGACCTCTAAGGGAAGAAAAATTACGTGAGCACTTTGATTTCCTTATCTCATTACATGGAAAGTTTCCAGGCTGCAGAAGAAAACAGAGAAACTCAGAAAGAGCCCAGCAGTCTCCCTAAATTGAAGATACAAAGTTGAAAATCTGATGTGACTTAAAGTAGCTAGAGTTTGCTGGGGAAAAGTACCATAGAGAATAGGAATTCTCAGGAGACCTCTTGAGGTCTACAGAGATTTTGTCTCTCTTAAGTCATCATCTGAGTACTTATCAGTACATGTGCATGAGGACGCTTCCCAAGGCTGAGGACAAAACCATCCAATAGTAACAGAGTTAAAAATCTCTGATGATCAGTCATAACTCCATCAGCCAGGTGGAAAACCATGTAACTCATAGAAATTTGGGTAGGTACTCAGATGGTATTGTCTCAGTAGTGGGACAAATTGTCCCCAGTACTCTGGTAACATCTAATAGATTAAAGGCAAACTTTGCCAGGCATGGTGGCTCAGACCTGTAATCCCAGCACTTTGGGAAGCCAAGGCCGGCAGATCATGAGGTCAGGAGTTTGAGACCAGCCTGACCAACATGGTGAAACCCCTTTTCTACTAAAAATACAAAAATTAGCCAGGCGTGGTAGTACACGCCTGTAATTCCAGCTACTCAGGAGGCTGAGGCAGGAGAACTGCTTGAACCCAGGAGGTGGAGTTGCAGTGAGCTAAGATTGTGTCACTGTACTCCAGCCTGGGCGACAGAGGGAGACTCTGTCTCAAAAAAAAAAAAAAAAAAAAAAGAAAGAAAGAAAAAAGCAAACCTCAAAGGAGTTAAAGTTTTTCCAAGTAACTTAACTGCATCTTAGAACAAAATTCAAGAACATATGAAAAACACAAGCATCTCTAGCACTCAACAAAATAAAAACATAAAAACTAGGAAACATAGCTCATAATGAAGAAAAAAATAATAGAAACATATCTGGAAATGAGACAAGTAAAATAATGCATAGACACGAACAATAAAAGTGTTATTATGACCATATTCTATGTATTCGAGAAGGAGAGGAAAGGCTGAGTGGTACAAAGTCAGGTGCAGTAGCTCACACTAGAAATCCCAGCACTTTGGGAAGCTAAGGCAGAAGAATCACTTGAGCCAAGGAGTTTGAGCCTGCAGTGAGCCATGATTGCACCACTGCCCTCCAGCCTGGGTGACAAAGTGAGAGCCTGTCTCAAAAACATAAATAAATGAATAAAATAAAATAAAGTACATGTTTAATTGGAGTACTGAGCTGAGAGCAGTGATATTGGGAGAAAGAAAAACTATGTAAAGAAATAATAACTGAAAACTTCTAAATTTGATGAAGCCTATAAACCCACTGATCCAAGTATCTCCACAAATCCCAATCAGAAGAAACATAATGAAAACTATACTAACATATCAAACTAAAATTGTATAAAATCCATGACAAAGAAATACTTCTTCAAAGCAGTGAGAAATACAAATTGTATTATGTGCAGTGGTACAAAAATAAGAATTAATGCAATAGTTTTGTTAGAAAAAGGGCAATATATGAAATAATGGTAGAACATCCTTAAAAATACTGAAAGAAAATAATTTATCAACATAGAATTCTAGGTCCAGTGAAAATTATTTTTAATGGCAAAATAAAAACTTTTTCACACATACAAAGATGAAAAATTTATCACCTGCACAACTATGTTACAAGAAATCTTTAATATTAAAGAAGTCCTTTAAAATGTAAGAAAAATGAAGTCAGTTAAATACCTAAAATAACACCAAGTACTGAAGAACAACCAAACTGCTAAATGTGTAGGTAGACAATACATTATTTTTTTTTAACCTTTAAAGGATATTTGACTGTTTCATTTATTTATTTTTGTCTTAGTTCAGGCTTTAATGGAATAGTTTTAGCATTTTCTTGTTTAATATAATGTTGGTGGGTTTTATAGTTTTCTTTATCATACTTAAAAAATTAGGGTTGGCTCCTATATTTTATCAAATGCCTGATTTTTAAAAAATCAATATTAATATTATTTTCTTCACTCTAAATAAACCTCTTCCAAAGCACCCCACTTTAAATGTAATAACAACACTGTATTATTAAGTGGTATTTAATATTTATTTAAGGTCAATAGCAGTAAGGTTAAGATATATAATATAAATTTTAAAGCAACCACTGAAGAAGCAAAACAGTTATAGCTAGTGAGACGAGAAACAGTGTAAGATGAATTATGAAAAATACTAAATACAAGAGAAAATGCAGAAACTTAGAAAAAATTCACACACACACACACACACACACACACACACACATGAAAACAGATGCAATACATAAAACACAAATAACAAGATGGCAGTTATAAACTGAACCCAATCTATATTCACATTAAATTTAAGTGATCGAAACACTTTGATTAAAAGTCAGAGACCACCAGATTGGATATAAAGAAAACTCCAACTGTATGCTGCCAACAAAAAATCCACTTTAATTATAAAAACCCACACAGTTTAAAAGTAAAATAATGGATATATATGTATATACACCAATTATAGCAGTATATATATATGTAATGCTAACAAAACTCAAAAACGTAGAGTCTGGAGTGGATGCACTAATATCAAAATAGATTTCACCAGTCAAAAGGGATAGCTCATAAATGATAAAGTATTCATCAAGAAGACATAACAATCCTAAATAATTACGTACCTATAAGAGATCTTCAAAATATGTAGAACAGAAACCAACGAATTTAAAACGACAAACACACAAATCAATTGCTTAATAAAGGAAAATGCCCAGATACAGCACTTGCTTTTCTGTCCCTCTTCTCCAAGTCAGTCCTGAATCCAGCTCACAGGATAAATAATCAGTGATTCTATGATTAAATTCTGGGACTCATGCTGAAGCTATGACTTGTATTTAATCAGAAACTTTAGGCTGTGTCCTATGTAGCTGGATTATGTTATTTTGTTGGAGAATTGAAGATACTTAATTTTGCTAGAACACCTTGTTTTTCCATATAGGAAGTGGGACTTTCTTGCAATAGTGTGCTCTACCTGCAACTTCTAATCAGATTTTAATTTGGTCCCAGGCTCCTTTCTTTATACTAGTGAGTCAAGTCTTTACTGTTCATTACAGTATTTATCTGAGGGTGTTAATATAACATTTGACTTTTTAGAAATGTAACAAAATACCTTTGGTTTTTCTTATTTACTTAGTTATTTCTCTGTCTTACCTAATTTGTAAAGTTGGGATAATATCTGACACAATGGGAAGGATGAAGACATACATTTGTTATTTCTAAAGTGCTTAGAAGAAACACACCAAGTATCTGTCTGTAAACACTGACATGAGGAATTAAGATGAGATCTAAGCTATTCTGACTCAGATAAAACATTTTCTAGAAAAATAGCGACAATGAAGAAAATTATTTTTATTGTTTGAGTGCTTAAATTTAATATTGGTAGAATGAATGACCTACATAATAGTTTACCGGTTTGTTTCACAAATGACAACTCAGATTATAAAATACAAGATAAAATCTGAAAGTGTTATTTAAAAAAAAGTAAAATAATGAGGATAGCTCTATATGGAGATTTGTAAGAAAAAAAGACACACACACACACACACACACACACACAAACATACACACACACATATATAACTCCAATGAGATGATCTTTTCTTCTCCTGTTCAATACTAGTATTCAATACTAATATCTTTTGTAATGGTGTTTTTCAAATAGCCTTAGAAAATTCACCAGGTGTAAGACAATGTGTGTGCTTTGGACCTCAAGGAGTAGAAAGTGAGAAAACAGTTACAAATAGAATAGTATGTATTATTGATGAATCACCCTGTGGCTCTCCTTAAAGACTTCTTGAAAATAGCTACAGGTTTAGAAGACACTAGCTTCAGAAAAAAAAAAAAATCACAAAAGATAAAATCCATTCTCCCTGATATATTCTGAGTAATCATCTCACAGAGTGACCTTTTCTTATCCCCTCTCACTCCTCGCCGGGTAACTAGTACTAACGTTGAATGAATCTATTCTCTGAGTCAAGGTTTTCTAATCAGAATTATATTATAGTTAAAACTAGGAGTTTCTGCTTTTGTCTTTCACATCAAACTGAACATCACTGTGTTGTTTAGATTTTAAAATTTATACTAATTAATTTCAGTAAATAAATGTTTTAAATAATTGTATGCATTTGATGAGCTTTATGAGTCTTAAAATCTGGACTCCCCAACTATTTTTAGAAATGTATTTGATACAGTCCACATTTAGGTAAAGAAGATAAACTAGAATACTATAAGCTTTGATGTTTATAAAAAACACAAATAAAAGCCCATGGAACTCCATTATTTATACTTGCTGAACTAACATATAAAATAAAAAGAATAATGCCTTATTTATACGTGCATAACTTTTTAAATTTTTTGAATAAATTACAAATGTCTTCACTTTTATTATATAAGTTGACTCTGTATAAAAACTTGTAAGGTAGATAACTATCATGTTGAACAGTTGGGAAAACTGAGGCACAGAGAATCCTGCAATGTGGAAATGAAAAAGCTACTGTGACACATGTGGTCAATAAACCATTGTTAGAAACAGAACTCAAACCCTCATTTGAAACCATTGGACTATGACAAATTTAATCACAAATAGAATGCCCATTTTCTTCTATATGTTTTTTACTAAACAATACAAAATAAAATGTTTCCAATCAGTGTTACAAAATCATTTTTATCATATTTAGAGCTAGATAATGAGTTTATTCAAAAAGGCTAAATATTTTTAATTAGTAAAAATTTTCATATTATTGCAATGATCACAATATAAAGTTTGATATGTATAGCTTTTAAATGACCAACTTTCCAACTTCTACTAACTTTTTTCAAAATCTGTTGACCCTCTAATACCATGATATAGGGACTAAAAGCATCTTTTGCTTCCTTTTTCACTGAGATATTATCAAGCCAGAGTTCAAATCACTTTTCTAATATTAAATCTTATGAAAAGAGAAAAATATGGATCTACACTGAGATGAAGAGTTCCATTTAATTTCATATTTATTTACTTTTTTGTATGCTTAGCCTTTATTTTTTTATTGCTAGTCTAAGACAATGTCCTCTAATATGCATCTCTGAAAGGATACAAATAAAAGGAAATTATAATTGAGTTTTCATGGAATTAACCTAAGTATCTTTCTGTCCTATGGTTAAAACATTTCAGAAGTGATACTGATTAAAACTCCAGAAGTTTTAATTGTATAGTCTTCCTTTATAGGGCAATGCTAAATTCTAAGAACTTAGTTCCCTGTACATCTTTGTTAATCCACATCAGTGGTGGTGAACAAGTTTGATTCATTTTCATTGAGATGTGATAGTTTTACATGGGCTAATTAGAATTGGAAGAACATAAATCCTCATAGGAATATTTGTCATGTTTAATAACAGTTGGGAAAACAATGGCTGTATCTGGATATTTATATATAATCAGGTTTGTTCTCTAATACTCATGAATTGTAAATGTATTTGATGTTACTTTTTACCTTTTCCATTGTTTAAGCACTTAAACACACTATGTTTTACAAAATAATCCTTTAAATGCCTAAGCCAAATTGAGTTTTTAAAAATTACTAGTCAGAAGTCCAACTTTAGAGAGAAGATTGCTCTAAAATTTTATTTTTGCAACTGATACAGTTTGGCTGTGTCCCTACCCAAATATCATATTGAATTATAACTCCCACAATTCCCACATAGTGGGAGGAACCTGGTGGATACTGATTGAATTATGGGAGTATGCCTTTTCTGCCCTCTTCTCAGGATAGTGAATAAGTCTCATGGGATTTGACGGTTTTAAAAATGGTAGTTTCTCTGCACAAGCTCTCTTTTTGCCTGCTGCCAGCCATGTAAGTGTGACTTGCTCTTTCTTGCCTTTGGCCATGAGTATGAGACTTCCTCAGCCACATGGAACTGTAAGTCCCATTAAACTTCTTTCTTTTATAAATTGCCCAGTCTTTATAAGCAGTGTGCAAAAAGACTAATACAGTAAATTGTTACCAGGAGTCAGGTGTTGCTGAAAAGACACCTGAAAATGTGGAACCAACTTTGGAACTGGGTAAGAGGCAGAGGTTGGAACACTCTGGAGGGCTCAGAAGAACACAGGAAAAGTTTGAAACTTCCTAGTGACTTGTTGAATGGCTTTGCCCAAATGGTTGATAACGATCTGAACAATAAAGTCCAGGCTGAGGTGGTCTACAGGTGGAAATGAGGAACTTGTTGGGACCTAGAACAAAGGTGACCCTTGTTATGTTTTAACAAAGAGACTGGTGGCATTTTGCCCCGCCCTAGACATTTGTGGAATTTTGGACTTAAGGGTGATGATTTGGGGTATCTGGTGGAATAAATTTCTCAGCAGGAAAGCATTCAAGATGTGACTTCGGTGCTATTAAAGGCATTCAGTTTTATAAGGGAAGTAGAGCATAGCAGTTTGCAAAATTTGCAGCCACACAATGCGATAGAAAAAAAAAAATCCCATTTTCTGAGGAGAAATTCAAACCTGCTGCAGAAATTTGTATAAGTAACCAGGAGCCAAACACCAAGACAATGGGGAAAATGTCTCCAGGGCGTGTCAGAAGTCTTCAGTGAAGCCCCTCCCATCACAGGCCTGGATGCCTTAGAGAAAAAAGTGGTTCTATGGGCTGGGCCCAGGGTCCCTGTGCTGTGTGCAGCCTAGGAACTTGGAACCCTGAGTCTCAGCAGCTCCAGCCATGGCTGAAAGGTGCCAATGTAGAGATTGGGCCATGGCTTCAGAGGGTGCAAGCCTCAAGCCTTGGCAGCTTCCACATGGTTTTGAGGCTGCCAATGCACAGAGGTCAAGAACTGGGGTTTGGGAACCTCTGCCTAGATTCCAGAGGATGTAGGGAAAGGCCTGGATATCCAGACAAAAGTTTGTTACAGGGGAGAGGCTTTCATGGAGACTCTTTGCCAGGGCTGTGCAGAAGGGAAATGTGGGATCAGAGCCCCCATTCAGAATTTCTACTGGGGCACTAATAGGTGGAGGTGTCAGAAGAGGGCCACCATCCTCCAGAACCCAAAACAGTAGATCCACTGACAGCTTGTACTGTGAGCCTGGAAAATCCACAGACACTCAATGTCAGTCCATAAAAGCAACCAGGAAGGATGTACCCTGAAAAGCCACAGGGGTAGAGCTGCCCAAGACAACATGGGCCCATCTCTTGCATCAATGTGACCTGGTTGTGAGACATGGAGTCAAAGGAGACCATTTCAGAGCTTTAAGATTTGACTGCCCCTCTGGACTTTGGACTCGCATGGGGCCTGTAGCCTCTTTGTTTTGGCCAATTTCTCTCATTTGGAATGGCTATATTTACCCAATGTCTATCCCCACACTGTACCTAAGAAATAATTAAGTTGCTTTTTATTTTACATGCTCATAGGTTAAAAGGACTTGCCTGTGTCAGATGAGATGCTGGACTGTGGACTTTTGAGTTAATGCTGAAATGAGATTTTGAGTGATCTTGGGAAGGCATAATTTGTTTTGAAATGTGACGACATAAGATTTGGGAGAGGCCAGAGGTTGAATGATATGGTTTGGCTGAGTGTCCACCTAAATCTCATCTTTAACTGTAACTCCCATCATTCCCACGTGTCCTAGGAGGAATTCGGTGGGAGGCTGTTGAATTAATGGGTATGGGAGTGGGTCTTTCCTCCACTGTTCTTGTGATATTGAATGAGTCTCATGAGATCTCATGGTTTTATAAAGGGGAATTTCTCTGCACAAGCTCTCTTTGGCCTGCTGCCATTTATGTAAGAAGTGACTTGCTCCTCCTTGCCTTTTGCCATGATTGTGAGGCTTCCCCAGACACATGGAACTGTAAGTCCAATTAAACCTCTTTCTTTTGTAAATTGCGCAGTCTCAAGTATGTCTTATCAGCAGCATGAAAACAGACTAATATAGCAACTAAATTATATATTTCAGAGTCATTTTTAGTTCCTCTAATACATGCTGTTAGCATAAATAAGTGCTATGGTGCCAAATGTAATTCAGATGTTAAATACACTGCCCAGGAAGTCATCTTATTTTTATCAAGAATGTTCATAACAACAGCTATCCAAAAATATTTAAAATGGGACTGTGAGGTTCCAATTATTCTCTGATAAGTATCTGTTAAAGATCTGTTAAATATCTCAAAAATATTTAAAATAGGATTATGAGGTTCCAATTATTCTCTGATGGTGTGAGCTTCTTTTAGCTCATCCATCCCACTGATAACAGCCTCATATTCTAAACAGGATACAAAACAACCCCCTCAAAAACCAAAATCCCAATGACATGAAGTCTGAGGATTTTACAAAACTAGGTGGATTTTGGGATTAAGTAAGATCTTGGTGAAGTGACTAACATGGGAATTCGTTTTCCTTTTCTTGTTTTGTTTTCTGCTTCGCTCCAAGAAACATTTGCAGCATGAAAAGCACCCCAGTACTGGTAGCTAGCACTTGAGTAGAAACCCTCTCCTCTTTCTGCCAGAAGAATCACTGAAAGAAGTTGCAGGGAATGAGGGGAACTGTATACAAAAAGTATACAGAAAAGAGTTCTAGAAACAGATATCCTGATTCTGAGTAAAAACCTGCATATGTCTCAGCCTAGCCACTAACAGCAGAGCAAAGACTTAGGAACCTTAACCGAGATTGTATTTGCTGCCTAGAGAAAGCAAGACAGATCTTACAATGTGAATCTAACTGTGGATTGCCCTCTAAAAGCAACATATCAAAAATGTTTCAAGGATTGTAATAAAATCCAGAGTCTACAACTGAACACTGACAATACCCAACATATAGTCTAAAATTACACAACATGCCAAAAAACAGATAAAGATAGTCCATTCTCAAGGGAAAAAGCAAATAGATGCCCAATCCAAATGGGGAAGATGTTGAAATTATCAGGGAAACATGCTGAAGCAACTTTTATAACTTTGTTCTCAGATGTAAAGTATACTTGAAATGAAAGAAATACAGAAAATCTCAACAGAGTGGTAGAAAATGTAAGGAAAAAAATTGAAGATTTTAAAATTAAAAAGAGGACAATTTTTTAAAATACAAAGATCCTTACCATATGAGCCTAACAATGAAATGGAGGTAATGAAGGGATTGATCACTAAGCATGATAACAGAACAGGAGAAATCATCCGATATCAAGAAAAGAGAAAAAAGGTTAAAAAACCAAAATAAAACATCACAGTCTTGAGAATATGTAGGATAAAATTCAAATGTCTAAAATACATATAATTATAGTCTCAGAAGGAATGTAGGGAATAAGTGGGGAAATATATTTTAAAATAAGACAATATATAATATATAAAAAATAAGACAAAATGACCAAAACTGGTGAAATCATAAATGTATAGATTTAAGAAGTATATAATACACAGGCAATATTTAGTTAAAAAAAAAAACTATGCCTCTATATAATATAAACAAGCTGTTGAAAATCAAATATTTTAAAGAAATCTTAAAGGCACCCAGCAAAAAAATAAAAAAGTATATATTACTACAGGGAAACATTCTGAATGTCATATTAGAACACGCCTGTTTTCCTAGCTATTCAGGAGGCTGAGATGGGAGGATCGCTTGAGCTTTGGAGGTCGAGGCTGCGGTGAGCCATGAGAGCACCACTGTACTCCAAAATGATCAACAGACCAAGATCTCATCTCAGGAAAAAATAAAAGTAATAAAACAAAAAATTCAAAAAAGGAAAGAGAAAACAGGGACAAAAAAAGCAATGTGACAAATAGAAAATAAAAACAAAATGGCAGACCTAAATTGCAATGGTCTAAAACTCCAGTGTTTTTCATCAGAAACCAAAGAGTCAAGAATACAGTGAAATAACATCTTTCAAGATGTGAAAAAAGAAAAAAAAATCTATAATTGTGAATTCTATATCCAGTGAATATATTCTTCAGGAAAAAAAGTAGGCTGAAGAAATTTTCAGATAAAGCAAAATGAAGAAAAGTTGTTGTCAGCAGAATGATCTACAAAGAAACGGTAAAGGAAGATCTTCAGTCTAAAGGGAAATAACACTGTATGAAAACTTCCTCTTCAGGTACAAATGAAAAGCATAAGAAATGTTATATATCTGGGTAAACAGAAAACGTAGTTTCCTCTTAAGTCCTTAAAAAAATCCATGACTGCATAATACAATAAATATATAACACTGTCTAATGGGATTTTCAATGTATCTGCATGTAATACATATGACAATTACAACTTAAGGAATAGTGCATATGGTAAAGAGACCTGTGCAGTTGCAGGTTTCTGTATTTTATATGATGTGCTACATTGTTAGCGCTAAATAAAGTGACAAAGGTTAAACACATAAATGGTATCACTCAGAACAATCACTAAGAGCAGAAATCAGTAAACTATAGTTGAGGGGACACTGTTTTTGTATAGCCCATGAGTTAAGAAGGTTTTTATATATTTAAACTGTTGCTAAAATTTAAAAAAAAGATAGCATTTTATAATCTACGAAAGTTATATAAAATTATAGATTCCTGTTTTCACAGAGTTTTGTTAGGACACAGCTATGTTTATTTATTTATTGTTTTTAGATGCTTTCATGCTATAATAGCAGAGTTGAAGAGTGCTAACAGAGACTATTAGATGGCCTATAAAGCCTAAAGTATTTAGTCTCTGGTCCATTATACAAAATGTCAGTCCACCCCTTACAAGAAATATTTCTTTTCTTTTTCTTTAAAGATGGAATCTTGCTCTAACGCCCAGGCTGGAGTGCAATATTGTGATCTCAGCTCACTACAACCTCACTGCAAGATGCAATATAACCATACTGCAATTTGCAATGTAAGACATATTGCTAAAGTGCTATTGATAACTTAAATTTAGGCTGGCCATGGTGGCTCACAACTGCAATCTCAGCACTTTGGGAGGTTGAGGCCGGTGGATCATGGGTTCAGTAGTTTAAGACAAGCCTGGCCAAGATGGTGAAAACCTGTCTCTACTAAAAATACAAAAATTAGCTGAGTGTGATGGCATATGCCTGTAATCCCAGCTACTTGAGAGGCTGAGGCAGGAGAATTGCTTGAAACTGGGAGGCAGAGGTAGCAGTGAGCCAAGATCCTGCCACTGCATTCCAGCCTGGAGACAGAGCGAAGCTGTCTCACAAGAAAACAAACAGGCAGGACTCTCCAAGATGGCCAAATAGACACAACCCAGCGAGAGAGATGCAGAAATCCAGAGATCTCCTAGCTCCAATGGAGGTACCAGGTGCATTTCAATGGGTCTGGTTTGATGGTGAGCAAAATCCATGCAGGGCAGACAGAGGCGGGAAGGGTGCTGCTTCACCCAGAAAGTGCATCTGACTGGCAAGTCAGAGGCTCCCCCTCTGGCACTCCGGTCCAGATACAGCTCTTCCCCCAAAGCCTCAGCAATACACAGAACAGGGGATATTTGCCAGTCAAGTGCCAGGAATTACAAGCACGGAGTTGAACAATAATCCAGGATGGTGTCCCAGATTGGTTGGCACACAGACCTAAACAGACATATAAGACCAAAAGGCAGCCGGGAGAGCCTGCAGACTGAGCTATTGCCCCCTCAACCACTCCAGAGAGAGAGGGAGCTGAAGGCAGGAGCAGCTGGGCTGGCCCTTACCCCATGACCAGAGAGAGAGGAAGCTAAAAGGGAGAGATAGCCAGGGTGCAGCTGGGTGGGTCCCTCCCCTCCCCCACAAAACCCAGAGGGCTGAAGCTCTGACTCTAGCAGGTTGCACAGCAAGTGCCACAGTCTGAGCTGAAACCTGAATGATCCAGCCCAGTGGAGGAAGGGCACAACCCACCATTAGAGGGGTGGGACCGGGCTACAGGTTTTAACAAAAAACACAGGAAGCCTACCTAGCAATGGGTCTGCGTTCTTGACCACCCAGCAGTGCCACCAGGTCAGTGGAAGAGGTGGGCCTAAACTGCCAGTGTAAACAAAGAAGACACAGGAGGCTTCCCTAGTAACCTGAAGGAGTCCCTAGAAACCCAGTAGCACCTCGACAGGCAGACAAGCAACCTCATCAAGCAGCTCCCTGAGACCATAGCCAGGTAAATCCACAAAGATGGGAAAAAAAACCAGTGCAAAAAAGATGAAACCATCAAAGACCAGAACACCTCTTCTCCTTCAAGGGATCACAACTCCTCAACAACATGGGAACACAACATGACCGAGAAGGAGTGTGACAAATTGACAGAAACAGGCTTCAGAACGTGGATAATAACAAATTTTTCCGAGCTAAAGGAACACGTTCTAACACAATGCAAAGAAACCAAAAACCTTACAAAAAGGTTAGATGAAATGCTAACTAGAATAACCAGCTTAGAGAAGAACATAAACGACTTGATGGAGTTGAAAAGCCCAGCACGAGAACTACGTGAAGCAAACACAAGTTTTAACAGCCAAATCCATCAAGCAGAAGAAAGGATATTGGAGATTGAAGATCAACTGAATGAAATGAAAAGAGAAGGCAGGACAAGAGAAAAAAGAGTGAAAAGAAATGAACAAGGCCTCCAAGAAATATGGGATTATGTGAAAAGACCTAATCTATGCTTGATCGGTGTACCTGAATATGATGGGGAGAATGAATCCAAGCTGGAAAACATGCTCCAGGATATTATCCTGGAGAATTTCCCAAGCCTAGAAAGGCAGTCCAATATTCAAATTCAAGAAATACAGATAACTCCACAAAGATATTCCTCAAGAAGAGCAACCCCAAGGCACACAATTGTCAGGTTCACCAGGGTTTAAATGAAGGAAGAAATGCTAAGGGCAGCCAGAGAAAAAGGTCAGGTCACCCACAGAGGGAAGCCAATCAGACTCACAGTAGATCTTTTGGCAGAAATCCTACAAGCCAGAAGAGAGTAGGGGCCAATATTAATCATCCTTAAAGAAAAGATCTTTCAACCCAGAATCTCATATCCAGCTGAACTAAGCTTCGTAAGTGAAGGAGAAATAAAATCCTTTACAGACAAGCAATTACTAAGAGGTTTTGTAACCACCAGACCTGCGCTACAAGAGCTCCTGAAAGGAACACTAAGCACAGAAAGGAACAAGTACCAGTCACTGCAAAAGCAAACCAGTTGGTGAAGATCAAAAATGCAGTGAAGAAAATGAATCAACTAATGGGAAAGAAAACCAGCCAGTAACAAAATGGCAGGATCAAATTCATACATAACAATATGAACCTTGAATGTAAACTGCCTAAATGCCACAATCAAAAGACACAGACTGGCAAACAGGATAAAAAGTCAAGACCCATCAGTGTGCTGTATTCAGGAAACCCATCTCATATACAAAGACACAAATAGGCTCAAAATAAAGGGATGGAAAACGATTTACCAAGAAAGTGGAGACCAAAAAAAAAAAAAAAAAAAAAAAAGCAGTGGCTGCAATCCTAATCTCTGATAAAATGGACTTCAAACCAACAAAGATCAAAGGAGACGAAGAAGGACACTACATAATGGTAAAAGGGTTAATCCAACAAGAAGAGCTAACTATCCTAAATATATATGCACCCAACACAGGAACACCCAGATATATAAAGCAAGTTCTTAACAACCTAAAACGACATTTAGACTCCTAAACAATAATAGTGGGAGACTTCAACACTCCACTGTCAATATTAGACAGACCAATGAGAAAGAAAATTAACAAGGACATCCAGGACTTGAATGAAGAACTGGACCAAGCAGACCTAACAGACATATACAGAACGCTCCACCCCAAATCCACAGAATCTACATTTTTCTCAGCACCACATTGCACTTACTCTAAAATTGACCACATCATGGGAAGCACATCAATCCTCAGGAAATGCAAAAGAACGGAAATCATAACAAACAGTCTATCAGACCACAGCGCAATCAGACTAGAACTCAGGATTAAGAAACACACTCAAACCCACACAACTACTTAGAAGCTGAATAACTTGCTTCTGAGTGTTGACTGGATAAACAATGAAATGAAGGCAGAAATAAAGACGTTCTTTGGAACCAATCAGAATGAAGACACAACTTACCAGAATCTCTGGGACACATTTAAAGCAGTGTCGAGAGAGAAATTTATAGCAATAAATGCCCACATGAAAAACAAGGACAGATCTAAAATTGACACCCTATCATCAAAATTGAAAGAGCTAGAGGAAGAAGATTTAAGAAAACTCAAAGTTAGCAGAAGACAAGAAATAACTAAGATCAGAGCAGAGCTGAGGGAGATAGGGACACAAAAAACCCTTCATAAAAATCAATAAATCCAGGAGCTGGTTTTTTGAAAAGACCAACAAAATAGACAGAACACTAGCCAGATTAATATAAAGGGAAATGGAGAAGAATCAAATAGATTCAATAAAAAATGATAAAGGGGATATCACCACTGATCCCATAAAAATACAAACTACCATCAGAGATTACTACAAACAGCCCTATGCACAGAAACCTGTAAACCAGGAAGAAATGGATAAATTCCTAGACACTTGTACTCTACCAAGACTAAACCAGGAGGAAGTTGAAACCCTGAATAGACCAATAACAAGGGATGAAGTAAAGGCAGCAATCAATAGCCTACCAACCAAAAAAAGTCCAGGTCGAGAGGGGTTCACAGCCGAATTCTAACAGACATACAAAGAGGAGCTGGTTCCATTCCTTCTGAAACTGTATCAAACAATACAAAAGGAGGGAATTCTCCCTAACTCATTTTATGAGACCAACATCATCCTGATACCAAAAACAGGCAGAGACTCAACTAAAAAAGAAAACTTCAGGCCAATATCCGTGATGAACACTAACTCAAAAATCTTTAATAAAATACTGGCAAACAGATTGCAACAGCACATCAAGAAGCTTATCCATCACTATCAAGTAAGTTTCATCCCAGGGATGCAAGGCTGGTTCATCACATGCAAATACATAAATGTAATCTATCACATAAACGGAACCAAGACAAAAACCACATGATTACCTCAGAGGCAGAGAAGCCCTTCGACAAAATTCATTAGCCCTTCATGCTAAAAACTCTCAATAAACTAGGTATCGACGGAATGTGTCTCAAAATAATAAAAGCTACATATGTCAAACCTACAGCCAATATCATAATGAATGAGCAAAAGATGTAAGAATTCCCTTTGAAATCTGGCACTAGACAAGGATGCCCTTTCTCACCACTCCTATTCAATAGAGTATTGGAAGTTCTAGCCAGAGCAATCAGGCAAGAAAAAGGAATAAAGGGCATTCAATAAGGAAAGGAGGAAGTCAAACTGTCTCTATTTGCAGATGACTGATTGTATATCTAGAAGATCCCATCATCTCAGCCCAAAATCTTCTCAAACTGATAAGCAACTTCAGCAATGTCTCAGGATACAAAATCAATGTGCAAAAATCACAAGCATTCCTATATACCAATAGCAGACAAACAGAGAGCCAATTCAACAGCGAACTACCATTCACAATTGCTACAAAGAGAATAAAATACTCAGGAATTCAACTAACAAAGGAGGTAAAGGACTTCTTCAAGGAGAACTACAAACCACTGCTCAACGAAATAAGAAAGGACACAAACAGATGGAAAAACATTCCATGCTCATGGTTAGGAAGAATTGATATCATGAAAATGGCCATATTGCCCAAAGTAATCTATAGATTCAATGCTATCCCCATCAAGCTACCAATGACCTTCTTTACAGAATTGGAAAAAATCACTTTAAGCTTCATTTGGAATCACAAGAGAGCCCACATAGCCAAGTAAATCCTAATCAAAAAGAACAAAGCCAGAGGCATCACACTGCCAGACTTCAAACTATACTACAAGGCTACAGTAATCAAAATACCATGGTACTGGTACCAAAACAGAGACACAGACCAATGGAACAGAACAGAGGCCCCAGAAGCAACACCACACATCTACAACCATCTGATCTTTGACAAACCTGACAAAAACAAGCAATGGAGAAAGACTCCATGATTAATAAATGGTGTTGGGACAACTGGCTAGCAATGTGCAGAAAGCAGAAACTGGACCCCTACCTGTCACCTTACACTAAAATTGACTCCTGATGGATTAAAGATTTAAACATAAAACCTAACACCATAAAAACACTAGGAGAAAATGTAGGCAAAACCATCCAGGACATAGGCATAGGCAAGGACTTCATGACTACATACCAAAAGCAATGAAAATAAAAGGCAAGATAGACAAATGGGATCTAATTAAAATTCAGAGCTTCTGTACAGCAAAAGAAACCATCATTAGAGCAAACTGACAATCAACAGAAGGGGAAAAAATTTTTTTGCAATCTACCTATCTGACAAAGGGCTAATATCCAGAATCTACAAAGAACTAAAACAGATATACAAGAAAAAAAACAAACAACCCCATTCAAAAGTGGGCAAAGGACATGAACAGACACTTTGCAAAAGAAGCCATATATGAGGCCAACAAACATGAAAGAATGGTCATCATCACTGATCATTAGAGAAATGCAAATCAAAACCACATTGAGATACCATCTCACGCCAGTTAGAATGGCGATCATTAAAAAATCTGGAGACAAGAGATGCTGGAAAGGATGTGGAGAAACAGGAACACTTTTACACTGTTGGTGGGAGTGTAAATTAGTTCAGCCATTGTGGAAGACAGTGTGGTGATTTCTCTAGGATCTAGAAATAGAAATTCCATTTGACCCAGCAATCCTTTTACTGGGTGTATACCCAAAGAACTATAAATTGTTCTACTATAAAGATACATGCACACGTATGTTCATTGCAGCCCTGTGTACAATAGCAAAGACGTGGAACCAACCCGAACGCCCATCAAAGATACACTGGACAAAGAAAATGTGGTACATATACATCGTGGAATACTACCCAGCCATAAAAAAACAATGAGTTTGTGTCCTTGGTAGGGACTTGGATGAATCTGGAAACCATCATTCTCAGCAAACTGTCACAAGAACAGAAAGCCAAACACCACATGTTCTCACTCATATGTGGGTGTTGAACAATGAGAACACATGGACTCAAGAAGAGGAGCATCACACACTGGGGTCAGTTGGGGGCAAGTAGGGGAGAGACGGGGGGTGGGGAGGATGGGGAGGGATATCATGGGGAGAAATGCCAGATATAATATGCACCTAAAGTAAAATAAAAATAAAAATAAAGAAAACAAACAAAAATGAAAACCAATAGTAACAAGATAACTAGGAAAATACCAAAATTTAAAAATTAAGTAACACCTTACTAAATAACTTAGGGAGAAAAATAAATCACAAGGAAAATTAGGAAATGTTTTGAACTAAATAATAATAAAAATACAACATATCAAAATTTGTGGAATGCAAGTAAAATGATACCTAGAGGAATAATAGATTCATATAAAGTTAATATATTAATAAATTAGAAATAGAAGTCCAGAACCAAAATAAATATGAGGAAGGAAGTAGCCAAGATAAGAGGAGAATCAAACAAATAAAATAGAGATAGAGAACAGAAAAGTTAGTAATGTACATGTCTCTTTCTTTGACAAGATCAACAAAATTAGTAAACCCCTGTCTGGACATCACAAATAAAAAGAAAAGAACCAGAAGAGACCAAATGTCCAAAATGAATAAGCAGTCAATAACCATAGATAACTGATAAAGAGAATACTATGAATAATTCTTTGCCAAAAAGAGACAAAATGAAATGAACAGATTTTATTACAAATTTAACTTACCAAAATCAATACAAGAATGCATGCAATTTTAAAAAATTAAATCTATTATCAAAGACTTCCTATAAAAAAAAAAACTCAGGTCCAGATAATTTCATTAGTGAAATCTATAAAATACTTAAGGAACAAATAAAATCCATTTTACAAAAACTTTTGTGTAATAGAAGGGGAGTAAATACTGTCCAGCTCGTTTTTTGAGCCAATCTAACTGGAGTAAAAGAGAAATCCCATACAGACACTACATGAAAAGAAAATTGTAGGCAACCATAACATACTGAATATAGGCACAAAAAACTCCTTAATAAGCATTAGCAAATCAAATTAAACAACATAAGAATAATACATGTTTGGCCACACAGGATTTATACAGGAAATTCAAGGTTGGTTACCCTTCAAAAATCAATGTAATTAATCATATTATAAAAAAAGAAAAAAGTAATAAGGTCATTTCAAAAGATGAAAAGTTATCTAATAAAATTCAACAAATATTCATGATCAAAATTTCTAGAAAGCTAGAAGGAATATAATATTTCCTCAATCTCACAAAAGGCTTAAAGAACCCAGAGGTAATAACCAATTTCATGGTAAAGACTAAATTTTTTTCTCCTAAGATCAGAAACAAGGCAGATACCTGCTTTCAGCACTTTCATTCAACATTTTATTGCAGATCCTAACCACTGAAATAAGTCAAAAGAAAGAAATAAAAGGGAAAGAAATCAGAAACTAAATATAAAACTTTCTATTCACATAGACATGTTTGATTAAATAGAAAATTTTAATGGAAAATATAGGTAAATTTAACAGCTATTAGGATACAAAGTTAGCATTAAAATCTGTTGTATTCCCTACATTTATAAATATATCAATACACCTATATATACATTATATAATACATCTATAAATTTACTATAGTAAAAATTTATTTAAAATAAATTTTAAAACAGTTCAATTTAAAATAATCCAAGTATATGTATATATAATGTACATATATACAAATATTATATAATCTAAATATATATGTATGTGTGTATATATATCCAAATATATATGCATATGTATATATAAGTTTTATATTTGGATATTTCTAATATATGTATATTCCTACATATATGTATGTATTTAGGAATAAGTTTAACATAAACATTGAAGACCTTTACATTTGAAACAATAAAGTATTACTGAGACTAGAGAAAATATTATAAAATTATAACTTATTGAACAAATATTATACCTCAATAATGCTCTTTTAAAAATGCCAAAACGTACCCTTTTACTGTATACAGTGTACTGTATATAAATAATACCTGAAAAAAGATGTAACGATAGATAAATTGATAAATAGATCAATTGGTAGGTAGACAGTGAATTTTTAAAAACGTGATTGGGTTTCAAATTAATTTTGCTAAGAAGTAGTAAACTCAGCTTGTGTGTCTGTATCATTTGTTTATCTCAAGTCTAGTACTAGGGCTCTTGAACTAAAATGAGTAAAATGTCAATAGATTAATTATAAATATTTAATAGTACAAACATAGATTAATGAAGCTCTGTGCCTATAGTAGGCAAGTTGTTTGTTTGCTTTTAATCAGGCATTATTAGATATTACTCAAAATGTTCCTGTATTTCTAGTCCTGAAGCTGATCACAGTGTCTGGTGTCTAAACTGTGAATAAAATGCTGTTTAGAAGTCTTGCTCTCTCATGAAACAGATGAAGAGGTTTATTGGTAAATTATAAAACAAATAGCATTTTTTATAGTTTAATATACAACCATGATACTTGAAATTATGGCTGACCCTATGCTTAAATGAATTAAAATTACTTTAATTCACTTTTAGTGGTATAACTGTCATACAGTCCTTAAAACATAAAATTTCCTTTTCTTTATTATCTATATAGAATGACTAGACAACTCTGTCTTTCAAAAACTTTAAAAATTCACAAAAATTATAAATGCTTTCTCAAAAAGTTACTATGAAAACTGATTTGTCAATTGTAATGATCAATAGAATAAATAAAACAGTGATTTATTTGCAGCATAAACGTGGACTTGAATAAATTATTTATCTTTATAAAGATTAGAGCTTAGGGTACACCTCACACACACTTTGTCTAAATAGTGAAAACACATGTCGGAAAAATGACAGTTCATTTGCATAACCATGAGGATATTTAATGAACATGCTAATTATTGTGTTTCATATTTTATATTTAGACACGGAACTATGTAAAAAGAGTATCAACTGGTAGAACTTACATACCTATCTACGTGCATGTGTAATTACTCTTTCCAGGTAAACTGTAAAGTGCAAACTCCTAATTATTACTGAGACAGGCTTATATATATTCCTTTTTACCATTGAAATTTTCCTTGCTCTTTAGAATATATCTTACAGAGAATTTTCGTTTTTCTTGTTAAGCATTTGGGGAGATTTGCCAGTGTTAATCTCCCAAACTCCTAAACTGTACTAAAATTGAAGGCTTCTAAAAAGTTGTTTTGGTAACAATGAGAATCATTATCAAAAGGATAGGGTATAACCACGCAGTTTCTCTCCTGACTTCCTTCTGAGCTGGCACCACATTCTCATTGCCTGGGAGCCTGTTCACTGCCACAGGCACCTCCCTCCCTCTGTCTGGGTGAGTGGCATCAAGATGAGCTGTTAGAGATGGTGAATGCTGAATAATGGATAAGTGAGAGTCCACTGACATAGGTTTGACAGCCATAAAATATGATTTTTGTGATTGCCTTTACATTCAAACTCAGGGAATGATGGAAAGAATATTATTTCTAAATGCCAAGCTAACTAAAATTGTGGAGATTTTCAGTAGGTGTTTCTCTTATTAGTGCTTGAAGCAATTATAGAGAGAATGGGTCAGTGCAATTTTCCTTTTTTACTGAGAAAATCTTTTCTTGCTACGGCATTTTAGCTATTCAAATTCAAATCAGGCTTCTCATCACGAATGTTCTGTTTGTGAGAGACCCTGCAAATAAGCAGCAGATCCCCCCACCCCCTACACCCTGTCTGCCCAATCAAGCTGCATTTCCAGTGGGGTGATGTAATATGGTATTAAATCAACAGGTAGAATGGAATGAACTTGCATTTTGCTTTATGAAAATTGTTTAACTTACTGGCATCCTGATATATCATGTATATTTACTTTATTTCTCTGGGTTAATAATATAATCTCCTACAGCATTATGGGAAATCAGATCTAAAATGAATATGAACACTTTTACACATATTAGGCCTCTCTGAATGAACACGTTTTCAATGAATTCTGAACTATCAAAACTGACGTATTGCATTTGGTAAAAAAATGAGATTGAGTTGAGTATACTAAGAGAAAGTAGATTGGTAGGGGCAGGTATAGATGCAGGAAGGAGTCTGTTCATTCTGACATATTGTCCTGACTGAAAGTTCCTTCTTTCATCTTGTTTTGCAGTCATAATGACAGAGGCTTTAACATTCATATTTGTGAATGTTAAGGAAGAAGAAGGCCCTATGAGTAGCTAATTCAAGGTTAAAGAAAAATTAACAGAACGTTTTCATAGTGAGAACAACAAGACGAAAAATGTGTTGACTTTTTTCTAAAATAGAAATTATTAGGATTGGAAGTTTCCATTGACCATTGGAAAAAGAAAAAATGGCCCAATGCACTTTTTGCATCCCATAACCTATAAGCAAGGGCACACACCAGAGCAAGCACCATTACCAATCTCTCTAGATCAAACACCTGAAATCCCAAATTCAAAGAAGAAATGTTTATGTGTGCCTGTGTGTGTATGTAGATAGAGAAGTTTTTTTTTTTTTTTTTTTTTTTTTTTTTCAGATTTAATATATGCTGTTAAATTGAAGCTGTAATCCCAGGGAATAGCCTTCCAAGAAAGAAAATGATTTAAAATAAATCATTAATTCCCCTTAATAGAATAAAAAAAATCACAGATACTCACCTAATCTCTCAATTGAATAATATCGCTGCTTGCTGTCCACGCGCACTGTCTCAGCATAAGGGCTCCCAACACCATAACCGATAATATAACCTCGGACCACAATGTTTGGGTTCAAGGGAGGCGTCCAACTCATGATGATGCAGTTAGTCTGGGGCCTCACATGAAGAGAGCTTGGTTGATCAGGAACTTGAGATTCTAGGATTCAAAAAGCATCATCATCAGCACTGCATAATAGAAAATGTAGCATGGCAGAACACCGTTTAAGCAAGACAAATCATATTTCATAGATGCTCAAATAATGCATCATCTGTTGCCCAAGTCACTCTTTATTTCAGCTTGTGATATATTTTCTATGTTTGATTTGATTTTCACAAAATTTCTTAAGCATACAAGAATACCAAATTCTTTCCATGGGCATAGTAGGTAGCATCAATGCATCTTTATTCAAATAGTTTCTTACTTAGGTTTTTTTTTTTTCTTTCTACATATTTCTTCTTAGGTTTCATTAATGAAGGATGAAACCAAGGCAGATATAAGAATAATAGAATGGAAAATAAAATGTCAATGCTGTCTTATCCAATAATTATTTACTTTATCTAAATACAAAAACAAATTAACCAGTCCTTTCTTAAGTAATTGCCTAGAGAAACAGTTAAGAGCCATGATCTGTCCAGCATGATTAGGATAGTACTTGATTCATGGTTTATTAAATCAGTGAAAAATATATTTATTATTAAAAGAAAGAAGACAGTGTCCTGGATTAAAGCCTCACAACCTTTGGACCTGTGCAAATTGGTTTAATGCCATGTTCTGTCATTTACCAACTCTGTGTCCTTGTGAAATTATTTCACTTCTCTGAGTTTCCCTTCTGATTAAGTTGGCATTCCAAATATTGATTGACTGAAAGTTTGAACTCTGCTCTAAGAAAGAGCTCAAACTTGTTCCGTATACTCACTGTCTGTGAGATTTTGAGAAATTACTTATCCTCTCTAAGCTTCAGTTCCCTAAACTGTAAAATGAAGGTCTTGTGTTTAGAAGACTTAATGAGATAATTCATACAATCATACTCATTATAAGTAGCAAATAAATTCTCAAATATTGTTAGCTATTAAAAAGAGAATGTGCATGCCACCTTGACACACGTTTTCTTTTAAATGGATTGTGTGTCAAAATTAATAAATTTTAATAATACATTGATGGTCTGATTTTTATGTTGTCATTCTTCCCTGTTTCCTAGCTTAAAAGAATTTTTTTCTGGGTGCTGATAATTATTCAATTAATAAATATTTATATAACACCCATTATGTTTGAGGTGTGGGGCTAGGTACCTATAATGTTCAGGATACAGGAAGAACAAATATGGCAGACATAAAACCCACACTATTGGATTTTATAGTCTAATGAGAAACAGAGGCAAGTAAAAATGCAGTTACAATAGATTATGATCAATATTTCCATTGACTAAATACAAGCACATGTAGCCTATTCTTTGAAAATCAGTAAAGTATTATGCAAAGATATGTAAGAAAGAATATGCCCATCCAAACTTCCATAAGTGTGAACACAGTTCTTGGCAATTAATGAGTACTTAAAAATATGAGTGATTTGAATTTTATTCAAACTATTCTACTCTTCATTATTTATGTACCAGAAATTTCTGTGTCCATTGCTTCTGAAAATCTCTGAAAGTAATATCTGCCCAATTATGTAAGAAAATCTGATGACTAGAGGTAATATTACATTTTTCTCCTCAACATAATAGCAAAAGCTGGCACAATCCCATCCACCTTTACCCATATTCAGAATTTCCAATTCTAGCTTAAGTGATAGATGGAAGCATTTTCTTATTAAGGTTTTCAAAATAGGTGCCATACCGATAGCTTTTCAATAGATTCTAAAGATACCATGTCAATAGAATTTTCTAGATACTTTTCCCCCCAAAGATGGCCCTTTGTGAACAAAAAGAGAAAGCTATTATTTGTATGCCCTAAAAAAGGACTATGATATAATATGCAAAGACATCATAAAAAATGTATCTCAATCAATTTGGATTCAATGTGGATATAAACCTTAACAGAAATACAATGTGAAGTATTTCCTAATATAAACTCTAAGTAAAAGTAATAAAAGAGATGAAAAGCATGGATTCATACTTTTCAATCCTACTGGCACAGTCTCACCAGTGCCCTTGAAATGTAATGAACTCTTCAGTCAGTTCTGTTTAGCACATTTCAAGTTTTTGCAATAACCATTAAAACAACAAGATAATCTGCCTCATCTTACACCAAGAAAATAAACTAGGTCTTCCTCATTTATGACTTTTTAAGAGCAATATGAAGTCACAATGATTTGAATAATATTTAACATCTTTTAGAACAAAAGGAAAAACTATTAAAATGTTTTCAGAACAGTACTTATGTCTCCATATTTCTGCAAACCATAGAATAGTTCTCTTGCAAATTGGTTAAGTTAGTAACTATGGAATTTTATTCATTGGAGCTTTAAACATACCATTGTAATGAGGACATCAACTGGCTCTTGAAGAGGAGGAGCTATTAGAACATAAGACTCCCCTTCATCCTTCACTGCATGAAAATGTTTCAATCCTAAAGGCAAGCCTCAAAATAATGTTTAACATTAGAAAAAATGTTAGTACATAGAAGATATGTTGCCTCTTCATCTAAATATCAATTAGGTTTGTGTGTGTGCATGTGTATGTGTGTGTGTGTGACAGAATCTTGCTCCATCACCCAGGCTGGACTGCAGTGGTGCAATCACAGCTCACTGTAGCTTCTAACCCTCTGGCTCAAGCTAACCTCCCACTTCAGCCTCCCTAGTAGCTGGGACCACAGGCATGTGCCAGCAAATCCAGCTAATTTATTTATTATTTTATTTTATTTTTGTAGAGACAGAGATTTGCCATGTTGTCCAGACTCGTCTTGAACTCCTGGACTCAAGCAATCCACCCACCTCAGCCTCCTAAAGTGTTGGAATTATAGGTATGCATCTACATGACCAGGCTTAATAACTCTTTATTACCAAATTAAGCCCATAGGACCAAAAGGAGAGTTCCTATCAAGGTAGTATTAGATCTAAGCCATTCATAATATATGGCCTCATCATGATGATAACTATGCCAGGAGATTGTTCATAATGGAGGATAGCCAATTTATGCCCACTCACTTCTAAATCCAAAGGCAGAAATAACAATTTTCCTTTTATGCTACCTGACTCAGTTTTCTATAACACAGATAATCTTATGGATTAGGAAAGTGGCTACTATTGGAATGCACTATAAAACATCAATGTAGAAAATATGCTGTGGAAGATATATGAGTAATCCTTACTTGGAGTCAGAAACTGAAATTTGCTGCTCAGACATGAAACAGTTTACAAGTATCTCTGGGACATTGCTTGCAGAAATGAAGCATAGAGGAGTATTAGGGCAATTATTGAGTGAATTTGGAACCAAAGAGCACATTTTGCCTGAAATATTTAAATTAACGAGGTCTGATATGGTTTGGTTGTGTCCCCACCCAAATATCATCTTGAGTTGTAGCTCTCACAATTCTCACCCATTGTGAGAGGGACCCATTGGGAGATAATTGAATCATGGGGGCTGGTCTTTCTCATGCTATTATTGTGATAATGAGTAAGTCTCACAAGATCTGATGGTTTTATAAAGTGGAATTTCCTTGCTCAAGTTCTCTTCTCTTGTCTGCTGCCATGTGAGATGTGCCTTTCACCTTCTGCCATGATTGTGAGGCCTCCCCAGTCATGTGGAACTGTGAGTCCATTAAACCTCTTTCTTTTATAACTTGCCCTGTCTTTGGCATGTCTTTATCAGCAGCATGAAAACTGACTAATACAAGGCACCAAATTATCACTAGAGTCTGAATGATCAAGATAACTAGGTTAATTGCCATTCTTGATTATTTTATTGAATTATGGATTCTCTCCTGGTATACTTTGGTTCTAATGAACATATGTTATTTTCTGCAACATGTATGTAGACATGATATTCTTTGTAACATATATGTCATATATGTAGATGTTATTCTTTGCAACAGATATGTAGACATATTATTTTTAACATGAATGTAGATGTGTTACACCGATTTCTACTAATGTGTAATGTTCACATGCAGTATACTAGGTCATGTATTATATTAATCCCTGTGACATTTCAACAACTATGCATCTCCTATATACTAGTCATAGTTCTAGGTACTGAAAACATAGTGTTGGGAAAGGAAAGACAAAAAGTAAGTCCTAATAATGAACAAATAAGACAATTGTGAGATCTTGATGAGTACTATGCTGATGGGATAACAACTGATCCATCAAGGAAGTTCTCCCCATTTGAGTCTAAGGTGGATGATCTGAAAGAACTAGTCAAGCAAACATCAGAGAGTAGTAAGCTCTGTAGGGAGAGGGAACAACTACTGCAAATTCTCTACTGCAGGGATGAGCTTGGTATTAAGAGAAACCAAAGAGAATCACCACACCTGTAACTCTTTTTATCTTTTTCATTCTCTGTCTTATCCTTGATTTTCCAGGTGTGGAGACCATAAAGTTACTTTTGCATTTATCTGGGTGGCTCTTGTGAAGATGATATAAAGTGGATAGATTTAGAACATTTGTAATGTATAGTTAACAGAACTATAGAGTAGATGTGAGTGGTGCAGGAAAAGGGAGATTTAATCATAACCCATAGGTCTTTGACCTGGTAACTGTTGGTCAATGAACTGAAATGAGGCAAAACAGGTGAGTTTTCCTTGGGTCATGTTCAACATGAGATGCCGATTAGTCAAACCTGTGGCTCTGAAAAAGTAGTTGAATATGTGAGTCTGGGATTTTGGTGAAAGGTCACAGTTAGATATACACAGATGTGGAAGCCATCAGCATATAGATGGTGTTTAAAATAAATGTGTATGAATATAGATATAGCATGAACATGTGTATACAAAACTACATTTAAGATCATGTTACTGCTCTGCTCAAAACCCCCTATAGTGTTCCCAGGCCACATTGCGGGCCATGTTCTTTACAATGGTCTGAAGGCCATAAATGATCTATCTGTCTCTCCGCTTACCTCTCTACCTTCTTCACCTGTGATTTTCCCTTCCTTCACCTCACTCCAGCCATCTACTCCACACTGTATACTTTTTTTTTCCTCCTAGTGGACAGCTAAAATTGTCTGTGCCACATCTTGGTGATGCAAGCAGTTGCCACCACATACGGTCTGCTATGGATGGCACTGCCAAGTTGTGTCAGGCAGTTGGAACTTTTGACAAATATTCACATATTTGTTCTGCATTTAGCGTGCTGTATTTTATAGATTGTTTTGTTAGAGTTTTGTTCCAGTCCTTAATAGCCTATATTTCTTTACAGCAAGCTACATAAGGCAATTAATACACCCACACTCTGCCTTTCCAGGCAGGTCTGATACATACAAATGTGTTCATTTCTATAGGCAAGGCCTTTTCTCACCAAAGGACATCATTTCCCTTAGGCCACTCGCTGCTATAAACTTTAAATGTTATTTGTTTGCTTACTTATCATAGTGGACAACCACTTCTATTCACCATTGAACTCTTTGTATTCTTTTACCATCCTACCTCTAATATTTTCTCAATTCTCTTTTTTTTTTGAGACAGGTTCTCATTCTGTCACACAGGCTGGAGTGCAGTAGCACAGTCGTGGCACTTCAGCCTTGATCACTAGGACTCAAGCGATCTTCCTACCTCAGCTCCTGAGTAGCTGGGACCACAGGCCTGCACCAGCACACTTGGCTAATTTTTATAAGAAAATTTTTGTGGAAATGGGGTCTCCCTGTGTTAACCAGGCTGGGAATATTCATTTTTAATAGATTTTAAAAACTTACATGCAGCAAAATTTACTTAGTGGTATAAATAGCTTTATGGGTTTTGATAAATGGGTAAAATTTTGTATCCACCACTTCTGTCATGATACAGAACCATTCTGTCACCCCCAAAATTTCCATAGGCTACCCACTTATGGTCAAGCCCTCCCCCATCTCTATTAATTTTAATAATGAATATTAAAATTTCATCTGGTGATGAAAAAAATCACTCTGCCAACACTATAGGGTATAAAGAGGCAGGGGAGCAAACAGGTGTCCAGAAAATAGCAAATTTGAGGCTACTTTCAGGTGACAAATGATGTGAGCCTGAAATAAAGTGTGGTGGTGGGTGTGGAGAAGGGAGGATGGATTCCAAATCTATTATGAAGGCATAAATTACAGATGTTGGTGATTGAATGGATATCGACAGGGAGTGAAATGGAGTTGAGGGTGATATGGAGGTTTTCTGATTGGATGCCAAGTGGTTACTGGTACCAGACACAAAGTGAAGAATACAGTCAGTCTTAAGAGAAATGGTATTTGAAAGATCAGCTCAAAACCTCCAGTTGCATAAAAAGACTTGTGATTGAGTCATCTATCTTTGTTCTATTTAAAAATACCAGAAGAAAATTGATGACAAAATCCTATAGACGCCTGAGGCCTTTCTATTTTTGAATTATATAAGATGTGATGACTTCACCCTCCTTTGCCTTCAATTCCATCACCAGAATCAACCACTGTCAACTAGTTGGATGTAAGAGAAGAAAAACATTTTCTGTTCTACTAAAAGTACTGGCAATAGTTTCATACCATTTAGTAACTAATCTGCTGGTTGAGAGGCCAGCTTTATTTTTATATTTATTTCTGAAATATACCTAGATAGGTGCTGTTTCTAAGTTTTGTTATACTGATCTGTCAATTCCAATGCCAGACAAGTACTATGTTGATTTTAAATCAGGCTTTATGGTACATGTTAATGTTTATTATCTTTTTCCAAAATTTCTTGGGATTCTTTTACATTTATTCTTCTAAATAAATTTCTTTTTCCACCCCAGAAAGTCCTTACTCATTTAAAATTTACTCTGATTAGAACTGTCTGAAAGTAATCATTGATTTGGAAATAACTAATGTAGTAATTATCAGATTTTTAATCTAGGAACATATTTAACTTGTTCTTTATTCATGCCTTGTTTCATATTTTTTCATAAAATGTTATATGTTTTATGACATACATTTGTTTACATCTTGTTAAATTTAGTCCTATATTTTATAATACTATATTTTAGGCTGCTTTATAAATGCATTTCTTTTTCAGGTTTAAACAAATTATTGCCACCATAAAGAAAAGCTATGTTTTTGAAACATACTATCTTATTAAATTCTCTTATTAGTTCTAATAGGTTTTTAGTGCAGTTTCTTGCAATTTTCAAATATGTAATAACACCATTTATAATAATAAGATTTCTTTCTTTTTGTAATAAAATGTTATGAATTTTTAACGTTTGTTTTTCTTGCCAAAACCACTATACTCTTGAATAACAGAAGTTGTAGAAATACTTTAAGCTTGCTTTGTCCTTAAAACAAATGTCTTTACTATTTTTCCCATTTAGCATAATGTTTGCTTTTATTCTTACAAAAACAATAAAATTTTGAAAGCTTGCTTATATTCCTATAAAATATAAATTTTTAAAAAACTGCCTAATTCCACAAAATGCCCTCTTGCACATGTTGCTATAATTATATGATGCCCCATTAAATTATACCTTAATTAGATGATGGGTTTTTAAGACATACTGAATATACACCCTCCTTTTGTAAAAGAAATGAATACATCTATTTCCTAAATGTAGACAACAAGGCTTATCTTCATGAACAAGGAGAGGTTCCTAAGACCAGTTGTCTGAGTATTTCATATTACTGTCAGAAAGAACTGCAGTCACGGCCATGTGTGGTAACTCACACCTGTAATCTCAGGACTTTGGGAGGCTGAGGCAGGCAGATCACCTGAAGTCAGGAGTTCAAGACAAGCCTGGCCAACATGGTGAAACTCCATCTGTATTAAAAATATAAAAATTAGCCAGTCGTGGTAGTGGGCACCTGTAATCCCAGAGACTGGGGAGGCTGAGATGGGAAAAGCTCTTGAACCCAAGAGGTGGAGGTTGCAGTGAGCCAAGATCGTGCCACTGCACTCCAGCCTGGGCAACAGAGCACGACTCTGTCTCAAAAATAAACAAACAACTGCATTCAAAGTCTGACATATACTTATTTATCAGAACCAGAAAGAACAACACACTGTTGAGCACTCTGTTGCCATCATCATAGTTAATTCTCATAAAAACCCACTGTGACAGATACTGTAGATATGCCCTCTTTACAGATGAGAAGACCCAGGGCATAGGAAAGTTATTTGCCCAAGAATATATGGTAAGTGAAGCTGGATCCAAACCTAGTCATTAAGATTCCAGAACCCACCTGATCCCTTACATGGTACTTAGAAAAAGCCAAGCAAGTCATAGAAGGGTCAGACATTCCATGAGCACATGAAAGTTTGCTATAACCAAGCAAAAGACTTGCAACTTCTTTGAATTTTATCTAAGTCAAAACAATCTGTGCCATCCTTTGTACAGTGGAACTTTGAAATTCTGAACAACCACTTTCCCAGGAACTAAAACATGTATTATACTGCTTTTAAAAAGCAGTTTTTGCTTTTGCCTGTTATGCTTCTTATATGTAAGATGAAATCCACTTGAATGATAATAAGGGGCTGAGTTCAATTTCATGATGGAAGAGCTGTGGTACCATTGGCCCAACAATTCCCCAAGCCTATCTGTCAATAAGCAACATGGAATATCATAAGTGGTCCCTATCAAAAGTCCAAGAAAACCTTCACTCCTCTGCACACACCAAATCCCATACTAACATCAAGTTAAATCACCAGAAGAACACATTCTTTTATTCACTGGTGTAAACTGCACTCCTTACTCCAATTCTTAAATGAAATGAATTTGTAGCAAATTTATCTATTAACAGATTGAGTTAATAAGGCTAATTACCTATTTCCTGAGGGTACGAAATAAGGGCCAGCTCCTAGGTTGACTTTTTTTTGCTGTCACCCTGTTGCATTTTCTTAAGTCTGCACTGCTGACTTTTGATAGCTAAGCTCCTCCACTTTAGGGCAGACATTCAATTTTAAATCACATCATTATGGATTGTGTATAGCAATTTTTACCTGTTCACTTCAAAATAAAAAGTAGCATAAACAGATTTCCAAGCTCAGTTTCTTGAAGGATACCTCGTTGAACTCTATCACAGATTCTCTCATGTTTTTATGCAGGACATTTACATGAAAGCCTTGGGGAATTCTAATGATCCTGTTTTGTTTTGTTTTCTTTTTTTTTTTTTTTAAGCTGAAATTTCGAGGCACAAAATAAATATTTTAAAATTTCTCAGCTGTCAGTAATATCAATGTGCTTTCCAGGGAACCCTGAACAAACAATGTGGTTTGGTTTTATAATTACTTTAACAAAGCATCTAATTAAAAGGGCAATCTGTGAGGAATTGGGGTATTTCTCCAAGTTACTGTTATCTTCACACTGCTTAAGCCAAGTTGCAAAGGCAAGAGGAACTACAGAAGTCGCAGGAGACAGGGTTTCTCTTTAATAATCTGCAACCAGCGCTGTTTCTGTTTAGTTGACTTGCAGAGCTCAGAGTTATGCAATAATGAG
Organism: Sapajus apella; assembly: GCF_009761245.1. Taxonomy (NCBI): domain Eukaryota; kingdom Metazoa; phylum Chordata; class Mammalia; order Primates; family Cebidae; genus Sapajus; species Sapajus apella. The sequence continues at coordinate 6,180,462 of NW_022437049.1, read as the reverse complement.
TATGTCATTCTCCCGGGGATCACCAGAAGGCTGTGAAGCAGGGGGGTAAGTTATATAGCACAATGCATCTAGAGAGGCCTAATGCTTCAGTTACCTTCCAATGCAGATATCTTCAGCTGCAGCAAAGAATGTCTCTCAATTCATGTGGTTTTTAAAATGATTGCTTTTTCTCCATATCCTTAATTTTAGGAAGATCAAAGTAATTCTATATGGGAATTTCTGACTTCAGAGTGTTAGGACTCAAAATTTAGGACTGAAAGCTTTCCATCATTAGCCAAAAAACTTTTGGTGGAAGTTGTTTTTTATCTTACTTTACGATTTAAACATTTACACAAATACATTAAAATGAGATGAATATTCAAGAAAATCTGTTTTAAAATAGAACAAACTAGCAGGCTGAGTTTTCTTTTGCAGCTACTGGTGACCATTATTGAGCTTGTTCATTCCTTGGAATATTAATTTCTATCAAGGGTTACACTCTTTATATTTAAATGGTGCAATCAAAAGAAGAAAACCAGAAGGAAAGAAAGGGAACCAAAATCACTTTTAGGAAGTATCACAGTTGAAAGTGACCAATTGAGGTTAATAAATTGAGAAGGCCTTCGGTACTATCGGTTTGATACAGCAAGTGAAACGTACATGTCCATTTACACAGTTAAATGTGTGAAATGGCTTTTAGTTTTTATTGTGTCCAAGTGTGAACAATCTCAAATCGCAACATGTAACAGCATTTTGTGCAGGAAGTATCAATTCCACTGGCTTTCTTCTATTATTTTTTTATTTACCTTTTTTCAGATTGCTAATATGTATATTATGGGAAAGGATAAGATTGTCTTAGCAATTATTATTCAAATGACAAGATGAGAGAATGAGAAGGAAGGTGATATTTGAAATGTGTGGAAATATGTTATGACAACTGACTAGTAAAGGAGTCAGTTGGATGAGTGAGGATGCATTTTGAATGAATAGTGGCAGAAATAATTTTCTCAAGGCAATTTTTCCTTGAAGAATATCTTCTATGCAGTCCTATACACACTTCCCTATCATCCCACTTGTCAGAACCCCTTTTCCCTGAAGTTTCTAGTTCAAGTACTACGTGCTTTAAGAAATCTTTTCCAATCAGTGCAACCATTATCTGTCTGTGTCTCAGTAGAGCTGTTCTTGCTGTTTTCATGTTTGTACTCCCCATGATTCAGCACACTGTAGATTCTTAAACCATATTTCATAATCACTACATCTGTACTCAAAGAAAAAGAAGGAATGTTACATGTCCAAGGGGGCCATTATTAAGCCAAGAACATAGAAAAGTTCAAACAAATCCAATTAAAAGCATTTATTAAGACTCTCGTGAGCATGGCATAGAGATTCTTGATTGAAACAGATTCATGAATTGGATTATAGCTAGACTGCACTGATATGGAAAGCATGGAGTTAAATGAAAATTCTGTGTCTTCCAATAAGTTGTGATTTTTTATCTTGGTTCTACTTAAGCTGTGACTCATTCAGAGTCAAGAAAAAGAGCACATAAGTCAAGTAGAGTCTATTTCATTCTGGATATTTTGTAAGATAGTCAGCACCTCTGCTTCATTTATTTTCTCTCCTTCCCGTAAGAGATATAACCCCTTATGTCTGGGTAAATGATGTGATCTCACTTCGCAGAATTGTTTGTTTGCCTTGAATCACTGTGTTTATGGTCATCAAGTCATTTCCATGGGATTAGTGGAGACTTTTCTCTGATCACCTACACTGGACCTCAATGCACAAAACCTAGTTTTGTTTAGTTTTGTTTTGAGAGGGAGTCTTGCTCACTCTATTTCTCAGGCTGGAGTGCAGTGGCACGATTTTCGCTAACTGCTACCTCCACCTGCTGGGTTCAAGCAATTCTTCTACCTCAGCCTCCTGAATAGCTGGAATTACAGGCGTGCACCACCATGCCCAGCTAATTTTTATATTTTTAATAGAGACAGAGTTTCACTATGTTGGCCAGGCTGGGCTCAAACTCCTGACCTCAGGTGATTCACCTGCCTCAGCCTCAAAATCTAGTTTTGAGCTCCACAGTTGCTAGCTGACTAGTGGATTAAGTTACTTAAATTTCCATAGTTGAAGTTAGCCTCCTATAAAGTAAGGCTAATAATGTATACTTCATAAGGGTAGATACAAGGATAAAACATAAATATATAAACTTTAAAATTTATTTCTCAGGTAAATAAGGTAAAATAGAAAAAAAACTATTTGTATAGTTTATTATGACCATCCTTTTATTTTTTATGTAAGAGAAATTATAACCTCATGACTTTGGCATCCTTCTTGCTATACATATCTCAATCACCAGTTAGGCTCTGTTCAGGATGACTGCCCTTGCTTTTTCTCCTACCTGGAGGGCTCTTGGTCTGACCTATTCTTATGGCTTCCCCCTCACTTTCTTAAAGTCTGGGTTCATATTTTATCTAAACAGAGAGATTTTTGCAACTTCTTCTGTAAAACAGTACTTTCTAATTATGGCTATCCCCTCCACCATGCTTTCTTTTCTTCAGAGCACCTATCACTATCTACCTCTATCTGAATATAATGTAAACTCCTTGGGTGTAGGGACTTTATTGTTTTATCTCTATTATTTAAGGGAATGTCTGGCATATATAGACCTTTAATAAAAATGTATATTAAATAAATACATGAATGAAAATTTTCTAACCTATTAGTGACAGGTATGAACTTTGTGAAATGTGACTTTTGGTAGCTCCACAACTTTTCAATTATATAACGTAAGACAAGTAAAATAATATCTCTAGGCCTCAAGTTACTTTTTTGTAAACTCCAATATTACCTCTAGGTTGTCCTAAAGACATTGCCTGTATTTGACTACTTAGAATCCATTTGTGTGTGGGGGGGAGGGGGGAGAGAGACAGAGAGAGGGAGAGAGAGGGAGAGGGGGAGAGAGGGAGAGAGGGAGAGAGAGAAGGAGAGAGAGGGAGAGAGGGAGGGAGGGAGGGAGGGAGGGAGATTCAGTCAGACTAATCTCTACAAATGTAATTCTAAAGTCACTATGTTTTCTTAAATCTACCTTTGATGACTTGCTTAAAACAAAGTAAGTTATCGCCTTAATGACATCCTTAAGACAATATTTAATATTCTTAACTTTGTCTTATCCGATTTAGAAACTGCTTATCTTACAAATCTCGTCATATGCCATCTCTGTGTTTCAGTCTTGATGGCCTTTTTCAATCCCAAAACAGCATCATTGTCTTGACTTTAAAACCGCATTTACCTTATTCTCCATTCCTTCTTCTCAATCGCCAATGTATTCTTTTACATACTTAATCATATTTAATTCTTATTTATCTTTCAGGTCTCAATTTAAATGCAAGTCTTCCATACGTCTTTCTGTCTGCCTACCTGTCTATGTATCCATCCATCCATCCATCCTATGTTGACCTATAGTTTTCAAATACCCAACCAGGTTTTAACTGTAACAATGTCAACTTCCTATACTTCACCTAAAATATCTGTCTTTTTGGCTACACTTCAAGCTCCATGAGAAAATAACCAAGTCTTTCTTATTCATTATTGTATCCTCAAAGCTCAGCACAGTGCCTGATGCTTAGTAAGATTTCTGTAAATATTCCTTGAATTAATATGGAGTCACAAGGCAGTGATTATCATTATTATGAAAATATCATCTGTTGTTTGTTTAATGCTACTATAATTATTTTAGTAAAACCAAAACTTTGGCTATAGTAAAATCATGAATAACGGTGACGGATTCAAAAAGAGAACAAAAGAAAGACGAAGGAGAAAGAGATGAGATGGAGGAGTTCAACAAAGAGGAAGACATGAGAAAACAATGAAAATGAGGAAGACATGGAAAGAGAGATTAAAAAATGGAAGGGAAAAGAAAGGAATATAGAGTTTTTACTCTCCATTTTTACCGGAATAAATTCAGATGTATCAGTTAAGGAATAAGAGAATTTCATTGTTAGCTATAACAGGCAATTATCTTGTGCTGCCACATTCTCATTACATATGAGTTTACCTTTATATCTACTGACACTAGTTTTGATTACCTAGCTTTAGGAATACTTATCATATCTTACTTCTTTTCCAAGGACATCTCATTTTTATGAATTCTTACCTTTTTAATTTCGAACTCTAATTCTATATATTTCTGTTTTACTAATGTTTCTTCTGTTACTTCATTTAACCATTCCTTTTAAATTTTATTTTAAAAATTTAGTCATGATGTTTTTATTTCCAGAACAATTTCTCATTTACTATTGTTGAGGATTCTGCTTATATGTAATTTATTAATATATAAATCTTATATGAATTCTAATATCCTACCAATGAATGTTTCAGAACAATTATCAGTTAAGCCAATAAACTAGGCTGCCTTTTATATCAAGTAAAGGGAACGATAATATGATAAGTAAAAATATACAGATGTTTTCCAAAAGCCTCACAACAAGCAAGAGAAGCTATATTATATAGTTATAATTCATGATTACTATGCTAAATCACAATAACTCTTGTGAACAAAATGGTTAAGGTCAATTATTCAAAACAAAATACATAGAAAATATCTTATTTCAGATTATCTTGAAAACAATTATGAGGACTGTAATTATTGCATAATTTATGCTATGTCATTTGGATAGCATTATTTACAAGGCATTGTTCAAGACTATGTATTCACTAATATTTCTATGTTGTGTTTTGCATCTGAACATATAGGAAGAATAAATGTCCCCAAAGTTGGAGTTCATTCCTTTTTTCAGAGACCTTTTGAATCTGAGGTAAAAAGAAGATAATCAGAGTGATAGTAACTGAGGAAAAGTCTTACCATCTAGATCATTCTCTGGGGTCTCTGCAGTATACCAGTTGGAAGGTGGTCCAGTACCATTGACTGTCATGGCTGACACTTGGAAACTGTACTGACTTCCTTTCTCCAGTCCTATGAAAGAATTTTCCAAAGAGGGGAAGAAAGTTACTAAGCACCAAGTACTCCTATCTGGGCTTCAGAAAGCTTCAGCAAAATTGTAACAACAGTGAACATGATTAACATTGTTGTGACTGTTGTGATAATTATTGTTATTTTGACTAAAAGGGTAGAAATATCACAGCAAGAAATAGAATTAATTTTTATACATTCTTATACTTTTTTTCCAGTTTATAAAAATGTGTCCATGTACATAGCCTCCGGGCAGATACAGAATGTAAATTATAATGATGAAGAAATAACCAAAAATTGCATGGATCATTTTTTTCTTACTGTTCAGAAGAGCCATGTCTATAAATAAAGAATGGTCAATTTAAAAATTTATGTCTCCATCATTCATTCAAAGTCTTTGATTATGTTTTCTTTAGGCCAAAAATCAAGAATTCAAAGCCAATAAACTTCAGAAGAACATATTAGGGTTTTTGTCTCTTAAAACTGTCTTTCAAGCATATTTTGTTTTGCATCAGCTTCTGCACTAGACACAGAGAAAATCAATCTCCATGAAATTTTGGCATAATATTGTGCACAATGAAGACATTAGGGTTATTTGGAAAAGCACAGAGAACACAGGTAAACTAGAGAGGCCATATGGATGTTTGTCTGACAAATGAAAATTTTTGATATAAATAACTTTCTTCTTACCTAAAGCTCAAAGTAGCTCATTAACATGATAAATTATTGTAAAGCAAATGATATTTGTCAAAAGACCATATGATGTTTTTGAGACATTGAGAGCTTAGCCTAAATGGTCAAGTCCTTAAACCTCAAGGAATTAAACAACCCTGATAAAGTTAAAAATGTAATCTTTTCCCCCATTCATCTGAAATAGCACAAATATTTGGTGCCAAGAAAAAAATGCATAATGAAAGAAATTATGCTCGTGTACAAAATTACATATTTGAAGATTTTTGCAAAGGAAGATGAGTGCATAACAGTAAGGGGAATTCAAACTTACTACTAATAGGAGATGGTATTTTAAATGATGGTTAGAAAGGATTTTTTATTGCCAAGGAAGGGAGAGTTGCCTTCAATAAATAGTACTATTAGAGTCCATTTGATAATTCATCCACATAATGGTATCTATAACACAAATTTCTGTTCTCTAAAGAAGCCTTTAATTTTATAAAACAGGCTAGAAGCTCCATGAAGACATATATTGAGACTTCTTTCGGTACTTTTGTCTTACTATTTGGGTTTTAATTGTATATTCTTAGGGCTCACAATAGCACCTGACACAGGGAAGACACATACACAAAACAACACTTGAAAAATCTACTAAAACTGATGGGGTACAACAACGCTTAACATAAAGAAAATATTAGTTAAAATACACATTCAACCATATCAAAAAGATGGCAAAGAGATGCTTCGAAGATAAGGCCTTTGTCATTCCTTAAGTAGGCTTGTGCTCACTTTGATTTGTTAACATGGTATTGATCTAATTTTGTTAATCTTTTTCACTATTTCATAGGCACTATTGTTGATTACTGTGGCAGAGGGATTACAGAGCTTTTCTGAGAAATTAAAAAATTAATAGGGAGAGAACTCTGAGAATAAATGGTTACTTGCTCATAACAGCTTATAACATTCATAATGCTTTCGTTTAAAATAAAGTTCCAATCCATAAAAAAATGTACTCTTGTGTTATGTTGAAGTTTAACTTCATTTTTCTTTAAAATAAATGGACAATCCTGTCAATACTGTCTCCAGTGATTGATCTGAGATACTCTGTGATGGTCATTTATATGTGTCAATGTAGCTAGGCTACACTACTCAGTTATTCAATTCACCACCAATTGAGTTATTGCTGTGAAGGTATTTTGTAGATGGAACTGGAGTCCATATTTAGTTGATTTTAAGTAAGAGATATGGCCTTATTCTACTTGGATGGCCCAGATTCAATCAGACAAAATGCCCTAAGTGTAGAACTGAGGCCGCCCTGAGGCAGGAAATTCTGCCCTGCCATGGATGTGGACTTAGCTTGAAAGCTCCCGCCTGCCCATCTTGATGGCCTGCCCAGCGGATTTTGGAATTGCCTGGCCAGCTATCATAACCACTTAAACCAATTCCTTGCAATGTTTTTCTTAGTATGTATTTCCTACTGGCTTTTTCTTTCTCTTATTGAAACCTGACTGATATACCAGTTTGAGTAAAACAAAATCTGCTAATAACTTAAAGTAAAAATTAGAAAGCAGTTTAGATCTTTGTTGATTTAAAGTCTGTTTTATCAGATACTAGGACTACAACCCTGCTTTTATTTTTTTATTTCCATTTGCTTGGTAAATATTCTTCCATCTCTTTATTTTGAGCATATGTGTGTCTTTGCATGGGAGATAGGTTTCCTGAATATGGTACACTAATGGGTCTTGACTATTTATTCAATTTGCCAGTCTGTGTCTTTTAATTGGGGTATTTAGCCTGTTTACATTTAAGTTTAATAGTTTCATGTGTGAATTTGATCCCGCTATTATGATGCTAGCTGGATCATTGGTTGATGCAATTTCTTCATAATGTTGATGGTCTTTACAATTTGGTATGTTTTTGCAGTAGCTGATACCGGTTTTTCCTTTCCATAGCTAGTGCTTCCTTCAGGAGCTCTTGTAAGGCAGACCTGGTGGTCACAAAAAATCTCTCAGCATTTTCTTGTCTGTAGATTTTATTTCTCCTTTGCTTATGAAGCTTAGTTTGACTGGATATGAAATTTTGGGTTGAAAATTCTTTTTTTTAAGAATGCTGAATACTGGTTCCCACTCTCTTCTGGTTTGTAGGGTTTCTGCAGAGAGATCTGCTGTTATTCTGATGGGCTTCCCTTTGTGGGTAACCTGACCTTCCTCGCTTGTTGCCCTTAACATTTTTTCCTTCATTTCAACACTGGTGAATCTGATGATTATGTGTCTTGGAATTGCTCTTCTCAAAGATCAAAAAAGATAAAGAAGGACATTACATAATGGTAAAAGGAACAATGCAACAAGAAGAGCTGACTATCCTAAATATATATCAGGAGCACCAAGACTCATAAAGCAAGTTCTTAGACACATACAAAGAGACTTAGACTCCCACACCATAATAATGGGAGACTTTAACACCCCACTGTCAATATTTGACAGAGTAACAAGACAGAAAATTAACAAGAATATTCAAGTTTTGAACTCAGCTCTGGACCAAGTGGACCCTAATAGACGGCTACAGAACTCTCCACCCCAAATCAACAGAATATACATTCTTCTCAGCATCATATCACATTTATTCTAAAATTGACCACATAATTGGAAGTAAAACATTCCTTAGAAAATGCAAAAGAATGGAAATCATAATAGCCAATCTCTCCAGCCATAGTGCAATCAAATTAGAACTCAGGATTAAGAAACTCACTCAAAACCATACAACTACATGGAAACTGAACAACCTGCTCCTGAATGACTACTGGATAAATAACAAAATTAAGGCAGAAATAAATAAGTTATTTGAAGTCAATGAGAACAAAGACACAACTTACCAGAAACTCTGGGGCACAGCTAACACAGTGTGTAGAGGGAAATTTACAGCACTAAATGTCCACAGGAGAAAGCGGGAAAGATCTAAAACTGACGCCTTAACATCACAATTAAAAGAATTAGAGAAGCAAGGGCAAATGAATTCAAAAGCTAGCAGAAGACAAGAAATAACTAAGATCAGAGCAGAACTGAAGGAGATAGAGACATGAAAAATGCTTCAAAAAATTCATGAATCCAGAGGCTGTTTTTTTAAGATTAACAAAATATGTAGACCACTAGCCAGAAGAAAAGAGAGAAGAATTCAACAGACACAATAAAACATGATAAAGAGGATATCACCACTTGACAAATACACCCTCCCAAGACTAAACCAGGGGAAAGTCAAATCTCTGTATAGACCAATAACAACTTCTGAAATTGAGGTAGTCATTAGTAGCACACCAATCAAAAAAAACAAACAAACAAAAAAAACCAAACAGGAACAGATGAATTCACAGCTGAGTTCTACCACAGGTACAAAGAGGAGCTGTACCATTCCTTCTGAAACTATTCCAAAAAATAGAAAAAGAAGGACTCCTCCCTAACTCATTTTATGAGGCCAGCATCATCCTCATACCAAAACCTGGCAGAGACACAACAACAACCAAAAAGAAAATGTCAGGCCAATATCCCTGATTTACAGTGATGTAAAAATCCTCAATACAATATTGGCAACCAAATCCAGTAGCACATCAAAAAGTTTATCCACCATGATCAAGTCGGCTTCATCCCTGGGATACAAGGCTGGTTCAACATATGCAAACCAGTAAAGGTAATCCATCACATAAACAGAACCAATGACAAAAAACACATTATTATCTCAATAGATGCAGAAAAGGCCTTCAATAAAATCAACACCCCTTTATGCTAAAAACTCTCAATAAACTAGGTATCAGTGGAACATATCTTAAAATAATAAGAGCTATTTATGACAAACCCACAGCCAATATCATACTGGATGGGCAAAAACTGGAAGCATTCCCTTTGAAAACTGGCACAAGACAACGATGCCCTCTCTCACCATTCCTATTCAACATAATATTGGAGGTTATGGACAAGGCAATCAGGCAAGAGAAAGAAATACAGGGTATTTGAATAGGAAGAGAGGAAGTCAAATTGTTTCTGTTTGCAGATGACATAACTGTATATTTAGAAAACCCCATTGTCTCAGCCCAAAAATCTCCTTAAGTTGATAAGCAACTTCAGCAAAGTCTAAGGATACAAAATCAATATGCAAAAATCACAAGCATTCCTATACAAAAAAATAGAGAGTCAAATCATGAGTGAACTTCCATTAATAACTTCTACAAAGAGAATAAAATATCTAGGAACATAATTTACAACGGATGTGAAGGACCTCTTCAAGGAGAATGGCAAACCACTGCTCAAGGAAATAAGAGAGGACACAAACAAATGGAAAAACATTCTATGCTCATGGATAGGAAGAATCATTATCAAGAGAATGGCCACACTGCTCAAAGTAATTTACAGATTCAGTGCTATCCCTATCAAGCTACCATTGACTTTCTTCACAGCATTAGAAAAAAACTATTTTAAATTTCATTTGGAACCAAAAAAGAAAAAAAAAGCCCATATAATCAAGACAATCCTAAGCACAAAGAACAAAGCTGGAGGCATCACACTACCTCACTTCAAATTATACTACAAGGCTAGAGCAAACCAAAACAGCCTGATATTGGTACCAAAACAGACATATAGACCAATGCAACAGAACAAAGGCATCAGTAATAACACCCTACATCTACAACCATCAGACCTTTGACAAACCTGACAAAAAAAGGCAATGGGGAAAGGACTCTCTATTTAATAAATGGTGCTGGGAAAACAGGCTAGCCATATGCAGAAAACTGAAACTAGACCCTTTCCTAATATCTTACACAAAAATTAACACAAGATGAAATTAAAGACTTAAATGTAAGACTTAAAACCATAAAAACCCTAGAAGAAAACCTAGGCAATACCATTCAGAACAGAGGCATGGGCAAAGACTTCAGGACTAAAACACCAAAAGCAATGGCAACAAAAGTCAAAATTGACAAATGGTATCTAGCTAAACTTGAGAGCTCCTACACAGCAAAAGAAACTATTATCAGAGGGAACAGGTAACCTACAAAGTAGGAGAAAATTTCTGCAATCTATCCATCTGACAGAGGGCTAATATCCAGAACCTAAAAGGAACTTAAACAAATTTACAAGAAAAAAACAACCCCATCAAAAATGGGTAAAGGATATGGACAGGGACTTCTCAAAAGAAGACATTTATGTGTCCAACAAACATATGGAAAAAAGACCATAATCATTGGTCATTAGAGAAATGAAAATCAAAACCACAATGAGATACCATCTCACTCCAGTTAGAATGGTGGTAGAATGGTGGTCCTTAAAAAGTCAGGAAACAACAGATGCTGGAGAGAATGTGGCCATACAGGAATGCTTTTACATTGTTGATGGGAGTGTAAATTAGTTCAACCATTGTGGAAGACAGTGTGGTGATTCCTCTAGGATCTGGAACCAGAAATACTATTTGAGCCAGCAATCCCATCACTGAGTATATACCCAAAGAATTATAAATCATTCTACTATAAAGACACACAAACACCTATGTTTATTGCAGCACTATTCACAATAGCAAAGACTTGAACCAACCCATATGCTCATCAGTGATAGACTGGATAAAGAAAATGTGGCACATATACACCATGGAATACTATGCAGTCATAAAAAGTGATGAGTTCATGTCCTTTGCAGGGACATGGATGAAGCTGGAAACCATCATTCTCAGCAAGCTAACACAGGAACAGAAAACCAAACACTGATTGTTCTCACTCATAAGTCGGAGCTGCACAATGAGAACACATGGGCACAGGGAGGGGGACATCACACACCAGGGTCTGTTGAGGGGTGGGGGACAGGGGAAGGATAGCATTAGGGGAAATACCTAATGTAGATGATGGGTTGATGGGTGCAGCAAACCACTCTGACACATGTATACCTATGTAACAAACCTGCATGTTCTGCACATGTATCCAAGAATTTAAAATATAATTTATTTAAAAAAAGGAAAGCAGTTTAGAGACTATCTAGTGTATTTTAAGTATCTCCTCAAAAGAATCTCACCTGGCAGGACCAAACTATTTATCAGAATTATCCCTTCCAACCATATACAGTAGGGGAGCTCTTCATATCTTACTTTCTATTACATCTGCAGCGAAGTTTTAGCATCCTGTAGAGATTAGTGCTCTAGGTCACTCTGAAAATCCTGCCAAATTGCTTTGAAGTATTATATGTTATCGTTAAAACATCTTTGACTTTGCCGGGCTGTGGAATTTAACTACAAACACCTAGAAAAGTTAAGTATAAAAATTTAAATATGTATATAGAATCCCATTATTAATGACAATCTTAAGTAATGTCTAATAAAATGGTTCATATATTGCTGAATATCTAACAAAGTGTCCCTGTAAATAAAGCAGGAATACTTTTGTTGAATGAGAAATTAACCTAGGTTACACTGAATCTGATTTACCACAGTATCACTTACAGATAGATTTCACTATTTGTATTCTAGTGGGATTAAAAACAAATTAAATTTCTCCTATAAAATATGTTTATCCAAGACTTTGGATTCTAAATTCAGTGCCTTTTGTATCAAACCTTTATCAAGAAAATTAAACTTATGATCCTTTTTTTATACCCAAGTAAGTGCCTGATATAAAGCAGAAACAGAAATTTTGGCTTTTCAGAGAAGCAGCCTGGACATTGCCTTCAGAATCCAGGTCTCAGGTGGGCCTTCTTCTATGCTGTGAGGGGTATTTGGCTGGGAAAATTTTAGATGTACTGGAGGCCCTTTTAATACCTATTTCCTATCTATGGTGATTAAGTAATAATACATGCTTCCACCTTATGATGTTCTTGTGAGGGTCAAATGAAAATCTGCTTGTAAAAGTAACTTATAAAATCAAGCATTTCATAGATGTAATGATAACTGACAATGGTACAGTGATTTGCAGGTTACTTTCTTACTTGATTTTGAAATACTCTGTGATTTTGGCACAGGATACATAATTGCTTCCATTTTAGAGACAAGGATAATAAGGCTCAGAGAAATTAAGCAAAGGTATTATGGTGTTTTAATTAAAACTCGGACTATCCTTCAGTAAAGAATCTGGGCTCTGTTCTATCTCTTGCTAGGTAGGTTTAAAGGCCCACATGACCTACACTAGACCCAAGAGAGACATCATTAACAAATGTAAAGCACTATGCAGGCATGGAAGAAACTTCTGTTTATGATGACTACATCAGACATGAATAATGGGCAGGCAAGCAGGATAAAATTGATGATTCTATCATTTTTGACAGTGGATCAATCTAAGAAATCAAAAACATCCAAAATTCAGTCTCAAGAAGCGTTCAATTGTTCTCTTGCTTCAAAATGTGGCTAAGTACTTTGTAATGTAATCCCAGCACTTTGGGAGCCCAAGGCAGTTGGATCACTTGAAGTCGGGAGTTCCAGACCAGCCTGGCCAACATGGTGAAACCCTGTCTCTACTAAAAATACAAAAATTAGCCAAGCACAATGGGTTACGTCTGTGATCCCAGTTACTCAGGAGGCTGAGGCAGGAGAATTGTTTGAACCCTGGGAGGTGGAGGTTGCAGTGAGCCGAGATCATGCCACTGCACTCAAGCCTGAGCAATAGAGTGAGACTATGTCTCCAAAATAATAATAATAATAATAATAAATTACAATAATAAATGCACCCTATTAGAAAGAGGAGGTATCTTAGAGAGTTATACCAACAATGACCACCACCAAGCAATTTGGGGGAGGGAGCAGTAACTCTGATAGTTGATATCAAAAGATTGTTCAATGCTGCTTTCTTTCTTTCCCTCCCTTCCAACTTCCCTCCTTCCTTCCTTCCTTGTTTCCTTTTTTCCTTCCTTCTCCTTCCTTCCCTCTTTTTTTCCTTCCACCTTCCCTCCTTCCTTCCTTGTTTCCTTTTTTCCTTCCTTCTCTCCTTCCTTCCATCCTTCCTTCTCCTTCCTTCCCTCTTTTTTTCATTCCTTCCATCCTTCCTTCCCTCCCTCCCTTTTTTCTTCCTTCCCTCCTTCCCTGCTTCCTTCCCTCCTTCCTTCCCTCCTTCCCTGCTTCCTTCCCTCGTTCCTTCCTTTCTTCCTCTCTCTGTCTCTCTTTCATTGGAGGAGGAGAAAAGAGAAGCCAGTCTGTAATTAAATGCATTTGTATGTATATTTTGAAAAGCTGTTATCAGATCTAGTTCCCAAACTGAGATAATATAGAAATATTTTAAAAAGTTTAAATAAGTTGGCCAGGAAAGCTTTTATTTAATCTGTTCTAGAGTTATTCAACACCTCTTGCTGTATGGTAATCTTTAATTTTTATTATCCAATAGACATCTTTTCCCATCCTTGTGTTTTTCTCCTATCCCTTTTTATACTCTTACAATCATGAATGCATTACCTATGGTGAGAAATACATTATTTACAGTTTAAGAGGTAAGAGCATAGGTTTTCAATTCAGGCAGTATTAGGTTTGAATTTTCGTTTCATTACTTATTAGCTGTTTGACTGTGAAAACCCAGGCCTCCTTGTTTACTTCCACGCGCTCATCCATAAAATGGGGATATGTAAATAAAAACTGTCATAAAGATTACAATGAGAACACATATGTAGATTTTAGCATCATGAATGGTTTTAGAGTTCAGTAAGTAATAATATGGCTGGTATTACTTTTGTAAATGTTAAACATTATTTTTATTAATTATCTTTTACAAAGTTATATTACAGCCTTAGTCACTCGCAGTAAAGTGAACTAAAGAGGAGAACATGGCATAGTGAAAGGAGCACATAACAAGGAGTCAGGACACAGGTAATCCACCTGGGATCATCTTCTTAACTAGCGGAGGACCTTAGCAATATCATCCTCCAGATCTCAGTTATTTCTCCTATAAAATAAGCAGTTTGGATGAGATGAATTCTGTGTTTCCTCCTATGTTTGTCAGGATCAAAAAGTTCAATCTCAACGTGTGTGTGTATGTGCGTGTCCTAGATACTTCTAAGTATAACTTTATTGTAAAGAAAGTACGGTGTAACTAGCAATGCTTTTCTTAGCTGTTAAAAATTCTATTGTTGAAAGTTGATTATCTCTGCATCTTTCTATCCTAAATGCTAAGTGCCCTCAAGTGCTGTAATTCTTGTGTTCTATTTCTAGTTTTTTAGACCTTCTAGTAAGATATGGTATATTATTCAAACAACATAATTTCCCCAATGTTAACCTTGTTATAAAATTGCTATAGTATCATTTCAATTTTTCAGTTCATAAACTATCAATGCATTGTTATTATATTTATTATATATTGACCATGAAACAAAACTCTTAAATTCAATTCCAAACAACCTTCTCTAGAGAGCAATCAAAAATTAAAAACATTTTAGAATTTAGTTGACATGGGTTCTCACAATAAAACTGATAGCAGCAATTTTAATCCTTGTTATAACTCTGAATTATTGTCTTATTGCAGATGTCTCATTATTCTCATTTAAAAAAACACATGCACAACAAAAAACACCTGTCTAACAAATAGAAGATAGTAAAAAAAAAAAAAAAAGGAAATGTTTGAGTATCTACCCCTGAATATTTATAACATGCAAATGGAGTATTCTGAAATTTCCAACTTTTTTAAACAATCAAATCAATAAATCATGTGTCTTACAGGCATTAAAATTACAGGGTCAAATCCTTTACATTTTACAGTGCTGTAGATTTATATGGAAAATCAATTATTTCTGCTTACAAAGTGTGTGAGTTGCTAGATATATCCGGGGGACATGTCTAAACCACAGCCAATCGAGCAGCAGTCTGTAGTGCTCCCTGGTTCCTTAATATTTTGCAGCATTGAAGACATATATTCCCACACTCTCTAGAAATGCAACAGGTGTTTCTGTAGCCCAGTCACAGAGCAGCGGACAGGACAGAAAGATTTTACAAAGCTATTCAAAAAAATTTTAGGTATATGATGCTGTTCATTAACTCTTTTTATTGGTTTATTTCAAATTTAGAAAGAGCATGTATATTTTTTGCAGTAAATCTCAGGCATAGTTGCACATATAAGTGCTCATATTTTGTTTGCGTTCCTAAATGTATCTCTATAACTCTTGAAATCAAGAAGTAACAATATGAATAAAGCTTACATATTTTGGATCCAAATTCTTACAGCCCTATAAAGATGCAAATGGGCATTTGTGAGCTGTTCCTAATAACTAATTAATTCATCTCACTCCTTTGCTTTTGGCTGGAATGATAATAAACCAGAGTGGTGATGGGTTACCCCATGCTGATTAGAAGCTCTAATTGTCACACATATTTTAGATCAATGAAAATGTAGAACTGAATTATTTATTTTGGAATAAGTAACATTTATCAGAAAATACAATTCAAAATGATTGTCCTTGAGAGGAAAAATAATAAAAGGAGTCTGTAGTAGTTTGAATGGCATCCCCCCAGAATTCATGCATGTCTGAATGATCAGCATGTGACCTTACTTGGAAATAGGGTCTTTACAGATGTAATTAGTTGATGAGCTCAAGATGAAGTCATCCTGGATTTAAGGTGGCCTCTATCTCTAATGACTGGTGTCCTAATTGGAAGAGGAGTGAGAACAGGCACAGTGGCTTACACCTATAATCCTAGCCCTTTGAGAGGCCATTGAGGGAGAATGACTTGAGGCCAGGAGTTTGAGACCAGCGTGGGCAAGAAAGCCAGACCTTGTCTTTACGAAAAATTTAAAAAATTACTTGGGTGTGATGAAACACACCTGCAGTCTGAGCTGCTTGGCAGACTGAGGCAGGAGGTCAAGTCTGCAGTAAACTATGATCATGCCACTGTGTTCCAGCCTGCCTTAGAGAGCAAGACCCTGCCTCAGAAAACAAAACAAAACAAATAAAAAAGGAAGAGGAAAGAACACAGAGAGGAAAGTGATAAAAAGATGGATAAAGAGATTGGATCAGTGCATCTACAAGCCAAGGAAGACCAGAGACTTCCGGCAACCCCCGCAGTTAAGAGAGGCTTGGGGTGGGTTCTTCCTCAGAGCCTACAGAGGGAGCTGAACCGGCTGGCACCTTGATATCAGACTTCTGACCTCCTGAGCTATGCGAATAAAGTCTGTTCTTTTAAGTCATGAAATCTGTGGTATTTTGTTTTGGGTTTCAGATGGCGAAAAGGCTAATAGTTGCTGCTCTATGTTTTTTTTTTTTTTTTTTTTTCAATGATTTTACCTTAAACAGAGGGAAAGTCCTAAAATGTTCTGTTATTTAGGGAGTCAGAATTTTGGTTTGAATATACTAAACTGAATGTGTTAAAATCCATTTGCCACAATAACTCATAAGGACTAAGTAATTAACACTAGCAAATTCTATTGGCAATGAGGCTACTGTTCTTCATTTATTTTCTGGACCACTCTTTTCTAAGCCATTTAGATGGTATTGCGTGAGCATTAGTGGGAGAAAATCTTCAACTTTCGAAACCAAAAGTTGTAATATTTTTAACTTATTTTTATTTTACATGTGCAATTAAAAATACATACCATATTGTTGTTAAAAAGTAAGCAATACTTATGATCAACATTTTAGTATATATATTATTCTAAATATTTTTATGTGAATGCTTTAATAAATATGAGCTCTTGTACTAATACTGACTGACAACTAGGATATTTGCTTACTATATTCTAAATAATCATAATTTACATAAAATTTAATATTTTTATACTATGCCATTTAAAATAGACATATAGTATCCCAATATACAATTGTGTTTGAATTGTCTAGGTAACTCCCTATAGCAGGATATTTAGGTTATTAAAAACACTATTTGCTATTAAAATAATGTGACAATTAATACGCTTTTAGCTAAAAACTTTTCAAAAATATGTTTGCTTCCTAAGATAAACTTTAGAATTTGGAAGCCTGGGCCATATCTTTATGAAAAGAAAATTACACACACAGACATACATCCACATACAAATATATATACTTCTGTATAAAAAATATATATATATATATGTATACATTGCTTTCCAGAAAGGTTATAGAAATTTTTTGTCCTACAAGCAGTATATGAGAGTGTACATTTCTCATATGCTTTCCATAACAAGATGCCATCGTTTATTTTTATCTTTATTACTTTAATCAAAGGAAAATGCTAACTCATTTTTGTTTTAATTTGCATTTCTCTATTTGTTAATGAAATTGAACATTTTATCATCTTTATTGGCTGCATATAGTTCTGTGAATTGACCATCCAATCATTAATTTTTCTATTGGAATATTCATCCTTCAGTTAATTATCTTAAAATAAGAGATTAATTTTATATTTTTAATGTTTGTCATTTGAGAAGCAAAAGCAATGATGATGAAGTTTTGGGGCTTCAAATCTCTATGTCTGGAAGAACACAAGACTGGGATTAAATTATCCTTAGGGTCTCTCCTACTCTAATGTTAAATCTTAGAATTCATACTAAAATATTTTCAGCAAGATTTTTCAATTTTGGTGATTTCTCTCAAAGTAAAAGTCATTATTATACTGAATATGCTAATGAACACATGTTCCTCACTTCAATTCTTTTTGCCCTTTTCCCCATTATTTTGTCAGGGGGAATAAAATAACCATAGGATCTTGGCTTTTAAAAATCTTTTAAAATGATATGGTAAATGTCACAACTTTCTGTTAGATTTAATCATTCTCTGCCTAAGAGATTTTGTCCATATTTAAAATATGAACATGATTTTTGGCAATCTACTTCAAAGTGCTCTATTATGCTAAAATTATATAGGCATAAAAGACAACCTGAGAGAAAGAAAAATAAAAGTCACTTTCAAGTCTCTGATTGTAGGCTAAACAAGAGGGTTATAAAGTTTGTGTGTCATAATATCAAATGGAAATTCACTGAGTATCTGGTGTAGAGAAAAGGTATATATGTGGGATGACTTCCTCTTTTTTTTTTTTCCCACTTCCCATGGTAGTTTACCTCATCTATCAGTTGTAAGTCACGTGCTTTAAGGTTTCTATATCGTCCTGACCCAGTTTATGAGCCACTTCAGAGTTGCTCAACTTCGTCTATGCAGCTGTGTTGTTGAGCCACTCTATAAGCTTTGCTTGCCAAGTTTCTGGCAGTAGCCCAAGTTGTTCCTAGGTCTGAAAAGCCCTGAGCTCTGATCATACCCTAAACCACGTCACCACCACATAACATGCTGATTGACAAAAAGACACCTACGTGTCTGCACAGCCATCAGAAGCTCTGGCTTCACAGGGGACTGCCTGGAGATGCAGAGTTACCAGTAAGCTATTGTTGAACTCAACCAATGTTATACAAGAGAGCAACTACTCACACCTTCCATCCATGGATTGTAAGACAGCAGTTCATGCGGCTTCTCAAGAGATACCCAGGAGACCTAGCAAGTGCTATCTTTGTCCCAAAGCTGTGTCCACCCCAGCTGGATAACGCACCACCACTGTCTGATTTCTCTTCTTCCCTGGATCACTTCTCTCATTCTTGCTCTCCTGAACTTATAACTTAAAAGGTATTACCTTGAAAGCCTTGTCTCAGTCTGTTTTCTAAAAACCTGGACTGATGTGGATTAAAAGTCACAATTGTTAAAGAAAATACATGATTATTTATTTTATAAAATTAAAAAAATATTATTTGTATGAAAACTGGGTCTAGTTTTCATAGAGAAGTTTGATCTACTATGAATTCTACCAATATTGCTGCAAAAGTGAATTTACTTTATGTTAGCAGAAAGTAGAATAATCTTTCTCTTTATTTTACAATCTACCCTTTTCTTCGGTTTTCAACCCATTCTTACCCCTGGATATTGGTAGGGAGGAATCAAAGTGACTGAAATTGGAACAATTTCATTAGATGACTTTTAAAAGTTATTGGTTAAAATGTTAAGTTTTTATCACAGATGCTTTTGTTAAATCAGCAATCTGAGAAACTAATATGAAAAAACATTTTATGATACATGTATTAAAATGATGATTCAGAGAAAAACATATAGTGAAAGTATTATAGAGAACATAAAGTTAAAAATATAAAGGTTGTTCTTGGTCCAACCAATAGATGTCACCTGCCAGGATGCCAAGAAAAAAAAATCAATGTTCCTTTGGAGTGAGGGTATATTTTATTCCTAAAGCATTTAATTCATCAAAACCTGGCAACACCACACCATGTGAACACTGACCTGTGAATAGGTACCAGAGGTTGTTTGGCTCCAGTGTTTCCATCTCACCCCTGCGGGTCGTCTTTCTGTGTCGAATTTTATAGCCAGTAATAAATCCATTTTGTGTTCCTGATGGAGGAGGCAGCCAGCTAACTTTGATACTCTGTAAAATAATAGATGTAAATTAAAACATTGAAGAAAGAAAGGACAATGGGACAGGGTCAAAGAAGTAACCCAAACCATAAGTGTGAAGAAAGCAGAGAAGCAAGAAGTGTTACCGATTGCCACTTAAAGACAAATTAAATTCATTCTCACAAACTGACAGCATTCTTATTTGTCTGGTTTTAACAGAAATACGCAATTCCTTTGACTGTTTGAATGCATTATCACCTTGCCTTTGCATACACTGCTAAAATGACAGTAAAATATTCTAAATTATATAAAGGCATAAAACAATAGAGAATAAGATTCCATTGGATGAGAGATGTCAACTAATATCTGGAAGGTGCAAATTGGAGGGAGATATGGAATATTAGTCTGTTCTCACATTGCTAATAAAGATATATGCAAGAACGGGTAATTTATATAGAAAAAGAGGTTTAATGGACTCACAGTTCCACATAGCTGGGAAGCCTCACGTTCACGATAGAGGGCAAAGGAGGGGCAGATACATGTCTTACATGGCAGCAGGCAAGGAAGTGTGTGTAGGGGGGAACTCCCCTTTATAAAACCATCAAATCTCACGAGATATATTCACTATCATGAGAACAGCACAGGCAAGACCTGCCCCCGTGATTCAATTACCTCCCAAAGAGTCCCTCCCATGACAGGCAGGAATTATGGAAGCTACAATTCAAGATGAGATTTTGGTGGGGACACAGCCAAGCCATATCAAAGGGTGACTGAGCAAAAGAAGAAATCCTGAAAACTAAATACCTTAAGAGAAAGTCATGAAAAAACAAGGCAATGAAAAACATGACAAGTCAGGGACACCAGGACATTGTTGCTACTTATTTAACTTGGAAGATAGGACTTCCAAACATAGTGCAGAAACAGGGAAGGACTGAAAGTCATTGAGATCAGGTACCCAGTAAAACCAGGCTACCAGCCCTCTCTGACCATAGTTTTTGGTAGCTTTATCCTCTGGGGATGTGAACTCAGAGGCCGAGATTCAGATATTAAAACAGAAGAGAATAGGGATGTAGGCAAGTGTAATCAAATCAAGAATGTGAGTTACCCATGTCTCCTTCCTTCATAAGACACTAGACCAATGGCAACCAAGTATATGCTTCTTGGGTAGAATATCAAATAATCTTTCTCTAGAGAAAATTATCTTTGCCCTAGAGAAAAGGTAGTTATATCCCTGTGCAATTCTCCAACAACAAGGCTACTACTGATATGAACTGGAAACAGGGAAATACTGGTTAGAAGAAGGTGATTCTCCAGCAACAGGCCCCACCCTCAAGTCTGGAAATCCACAGCCCTAAATGGCAACAGTCATTCTTCTTTTCACACACAAATGTTACCTTTTGGCCTACCATGTCCCCCTATCTTGTACCCATATTAACCCCAAACCCCAGGCTCCACAGCAAATGAGCAGATGAGCAGAAGAACAGAGGGACAGAAGAGTGGTGCAGCAGAGAAGGAAAGAAGAAAAGGAGCATCTGAACATCGAGAAAAGTTCAGCTGAGTATGGTCAGGGAGGAGATCAGCCATGGAATGACCAAACTCCAGGGGAAGATTATCTTCCCACTCCATCCTCTTCCTAGCTCTCCATCCATCTCACTGAGGGACCTCCATCCAGCAATAAAATTCCCCACATTTACCATCCTTCAGTTTGTTCATGTGACCTGATTCTCCCTGGATAGTAGACAAGAACCCAGGTACCAAGAGGGCACTGAGCTGGTTAACACTTAAGCTCTCTACAGATGGCAGAGCTAAAAGTGTACTGTAGCACACCCACCGGGGCTTTGGGAGTCACAGGCACCCACCCCTAGTTGCTACCATAGGGCCAGAGCCCCAAAATGCTCACCCCAGCTCCTGCACCTGCCTGTCTACATGTTCCCTCTCCCATAAGAGGGTGCAGCAGCCAAAGAGATGAGCCATATCCCTGTTGCACATCCTGCGAGTGGGGTCAAGGAACTCTCCCATTTCACTACTTAATAAGCCCCACTCATATGCTAAAATTTGCAGTTTAAAATCAGCTTTTTATATATCATTTTAATGTAAACTGACAATCTAACACTACCAGACATCAAAGAAAGCCCTTAGCACAAAGGAAACTGTAAAAAATAATGGGTAAGAAGATCATAGCACCTGAAGGAAACATCAGTAATACAAAGAACGAAATCCAAAAAGATGTCATTAATACCCTGGTAATCTCACAAATGGATCATCCATCCATCAACAGGACAAAAACACAGAACATTGTAGGATTTAAAAAATGTTATTGCAAAAATAATTTGATTGTACAAATTAAATACTCAATAGATAAGTTGGAAGTTGAATTAAAAGAAATCTCTCAAAATTCATTGGGAATAAATTATCACATGAAATTGGAGAGAAAAGGTAACAAATTAGAGATCTGGTTCTCAATTTTCAACACCCAACTGATAAGATGAGAGAATAAAAAAGGAGGAAAAATCAAAGGTAGAAAATTAGCAAAAATGATAAAAAATGACCCCTTTCCCAATAAAACTTTACAAAGCTGGAACACTTGAAGCTCCAGTCTGAAAGGATTGTGGAATGTTAAACAAAATAAACACAAGAAAGGTCTACTTCAAGGCACATTACTGTAAAATACTAGAGCCTCACAGGGAGTGAGGAGGGAATCGACAACTTCCCAGAATGGAGGGGAAAAAAAAACAGGTCACATAAAGCATGATCAGCAGTAAGAATGGCATCAGATTTCTCAACAACACTCGACATTAGGAAAAAATAGAACACTACTGATACAATTCTAGGATTTTAAATCTAGAATTCTTTGTCTAGTCAAATAAGCAAGTATGGGGATAATATAACACAAGTATAAGAATATATGCTAAGGACAGTATATGGATATTTCAGATGTACATGGTTTCTAAGATATCTATCTGTGTTCCCCTTAACAGGAAGCTAATGAAAGGTGAGTTCCAGGAGAAGAATGCCATCTGAAAAAAAAAAAAAAATTTCAAATGCAAGAAACAGACAGTGAAGACAATGAAGAAAATTCTAATGTAATAAAAGATTTAATTAGATGAAAAACCAGACTTCAAAGAATACATACATATTGTTTAATTCCATTTATGTGAAGTTAAAGGATAGCAAAACTAATCTAAAGTACTAGAAGTTACACTAGTCTATGGCAGCTGTTCTGGGTTTTGATTGGAAATGGGTACCAGGAGACTTTTTGGGGTGATGGAAATCTGCATACTGATTTCATGTTTGTTACTCAGATGGATACAATTGTCAAAATACATATTTTTGGGCTGAATTGTGCCCACCAAGAGTCATATGTTGAAGTTATAACTCCTGTATCTTAGAAGAATATGACTGAATTTGGAGATAAGCCCCTTAAGTAGTTAAAGAGTAAGTCATTAGGGTAGGCCTTAAATTTAATATGATTGGTGTCCTTAAAATAAGAGAAAATTAGGACACAGATATGCACGGAGATAAATCATGTGAAGACACTAGAAGAAGGTAGCCATCTCTAAGCCAAGGAACGAGGCCTCGGAAGAAACCAAGTCTGCCAACACATTGATCTTGGACTTCAAGCTTCCCTACCTGTAAGAAAATAAATGTCTGTTGTTTAAGCCACCCAGTCTGCAATATTTATTATGGCAGCCCTAGAATACCAATATATTCATGGGACTGAAAACTCAGGATTTATAATTTCATTTATATTAATTACAGCTTGACCAAAGAAGGAAGGGGAGGAGAAGCAGGAGTAGAAAAAAGAGAAAAGATTGGGGAAGAAAAAGAGGATGAAAGTGTGTTAACACCAAATCCTGACATAAAAATACATCAATAGATGATATCTAAAAATAGTGACTTAGAACTGGTAAATTAAGAGACATCTAAATAAGCACATTATTGAGAAACATAAAGTAAACGTCAGAAAAAAAAAAAAGAAAACCATACCAATATCATAAGACAGTCTTTAGTTAATGGGGGCAAGGTTTGGGAAGGGGAAAAAAAAGAGCCTATTTGTTTTAGTTATAGGTTTGTTAGTATTATTTAACTTAAAAATAATGTGCATGTAATAATCTAAAAAATGTTTAAATTAATTTTTAAAATAAGCACACAGAGTTTTTTTTTTTTTTTTTTTTAAGATGGTAGAAACAAATTACTGGCTGTTACAAAGAACCCAGACCCAAAGTCAAATCACAGATTTGTCCAGGACCTCACTGTCCCTGTTTCAGTCATGGAGCAGAGGCAGAGCTAGACTCTCCAGAGAGACAGAAATCCAAGCTCCTTCTTCCAAATCTACTACAAATTAGCTAGTGCTCTACAAATAAGTAAGTTTCTTTGAGAGGAGAAAAAACATAATCTAAACTTGAACTTACTTGCTGAGCACGTTGTTATTTTCTGAACAGTTGCCGTCACCCCAACACTGAATTTGGGAATACTTAAATATTGCTCCTAGAGAAAATATAGGTTTAGGTTCCTTCGAGCCTCTGGTTACAACATTTTTGTCAACCGATGGGTACATAACCTTGTTTTAATGTTTGTTTCTGTTTAATGATATCTTATTTAATATGGCAGTATTGTCAACTCGTTAACATTAAACTTTAATGCCGGAAATAAGGCAGGCTGCAGCCTTCTTGCTCTCAGGAACACTGGACAGCACTTCAGCACTCTACTCTGGGGCTGGGGTCATTTTAAACAGAAAAGCATCAACCAATAGCACAGAAAGTAAAAACCGTGGCACAAAATAGACCCCAAAAGGGCGCTTGTTTACAGTATAAGGGCTAAAACAAGAAGACAGAGCATCTTTTTGTTCAACCTCAGCTAAGAACACAAACATCTGGCAAGTCAAATTTTACGCTGCTCTGAGCATAACATGAAAGCACTGCAGGTGTTGATTTGAGTTACAAATAAATTTTAGTAAGCACGCAACTTTGCAACTACAAAATCTGCAATTAATGAATATCAACTGCAATTATACAATAAACATGTCTTAATAATTTCAGAGGAATCTAGTTACATATGCTTGATCTGATTAAGTTGGTAGAATATATTCAAAATATTATGGGACTACTGAGACCCTTTACTTTGCATCCACTATTCTTTATGTGTGATAAATTCAGCATTACTCTTAACTACTATTTGTTAACACATTTTTTTGCACTTACTTTAAACCTGGCAATGGTTTAAGCACTCTGCATTATATGTATGTTTTACGTTCGTTATGACCCTGTGAGTTAAGGCCTATTGCTATGACCTTTGTACAATCAGGTAAACTGGGACAAGAATAGTTAAATAGCTTAAACATATATATCCAGCAAACGACAGAGGCAGAATTTTAACAAAGATGACATGAGTCAAAAGGATGACATTCTTTACTGCTTCATATTGCACCTATGGCAAGTTCTAATTCATTTAGTTGTTACTCATTCAGCATGTATCAGTTACATTCCTACTGTGGAGCAGGCACTATTCTTGGGATTAAGGAAACACGTAAATAAGTCATGGTTTACCTTTCTGGCTGGGGAAATAGACATAGAAGCTAATAATAAAAAAACAACGTGCCAAAGTAAAATGTCCCAGAGATGAATTCTTTGTCACGTGATCAGAAGAACTTTACAAAGAACTCATCCTTCAAGTGTGATTGGGAGTTCATGGAGGGGCTGGGAATGGTTTTTAAAACAGAGGAAATATCAAGAACAAGCTCAAGGTATAATGACAATGTAGAGCATCTTCAAGGGAAGGTCATGTAGTTTCTCAGTGGCTAAAGCAAGGGATATACAGGACAATGAAATGGAAACGTAGATTTGGAAAAAAAAAACAAAAACTGCAAACTTTTTCAGGCCATGCTAAACAGATATTAGGTTGGATTAATGTTTTCATTTAAGGCATTTGGCTAAGTTCTTTGGGAGATAAAATATGTATAAAATAATAATATACAGTCTCTGGCTGCAAAGAACCCATAGCCTAAAATATACACATGCCTATCTATTCCCTTCTTCCCCACCATTCATACAGGTAAGTGTACATGTGTGGACATATTCTTTACTCCAAGTGTTTTAGAAACCAAAAAAGAAAACCAGAATCAAATGAATAGTCACAGTTTATCTTTCACTACTCATCTTAGTGGTGAGTGGTGAAACGGCAGATATTATCACCATTGATGATTTTACAAAGAGGGAAATTGAGGCACAGTTCAAGGAAGGACAGATCCAAGGTCACCTGGCCCTATCACTGGAAGACTTCCCACTACAGGGCCTATGTTCTTTTAATTATTTCACAGTAAAATAAGCTATCACAGGGACTCTACTTGGCAATTATACTCATCTGAGTTCTCCTATAAAATATTCTCTTTAAAAACCCAAATTTAAATTATTTCTTTAAAATATATCCAATAAGTTTTCCATACAAAGCCTTTGGAAAATCAAGGAGGGCCACCTTCTGAGGACTACAGCTGTTTTAAAAGTCAAATATATATTCAAGTTGAAAAGGAAAATACAAATGTAGATATTAAACCTTAGACCAATAATTAGAATATTTTAATTTCCAATTAATATTTTGCTGTGACTTTGTTGAATGACCTTCTGTGAGTCTGTTTTTTTTTGAGACAGGGTCTGTGTTACCCAGGCTGTTGAAATCAGGACTCACTGCAGCCTACACCTCCCAGGCTCACGTGATCCTCCCAACTCAGCCTCCCAAGTAGGTTGGACTACAGGCATGAGCCACCATGTGCATGGCTAAATATTTTTTTGTAGAGGGAGGGTCTTGTCCTGTTGTCCAGGCTGGTCTTGAACTCCTAGGCTCAAGGTATTCACCAGCTCAGCCTCCCAAAGTTCTGGGATTACAGGTGTGAGCCACCATCCCCAACTATTGAGCCTAATTAGTGACCTGAATCTCCATGTACATACTGAAAAAGAGGGAACATTTGTGCTTAGTATGTCTACCAAATATAAGTCACTTGATAAGCCTGGAGAACTTAATTATACTAATGATTACATGAGTAATAGTTTTTGACAGACAATTTGTCTTTATCACACTTGAGGTTTTCCAGTGATTGCTTAAATTATTCCCACATAGCCAATATCTTAATATCGATGCCAAGCAGCAATTAATTAATATAATCAGTTATACACTCAACACATGAGGAGGGAAACCCCCTCAATGGCTATTATTCATCTTTGGAAGTGGTTTTTATCAGTTTAATCCATCCTCATCCTTAGGTAGCAGCTAAGTTTATTAGCATCTTTTGTACTTTCTCATTGTTTTCAAGTGTCAGCAGATTACAAAGATTCTGGTAGTTAAATTTTTTCTTCTTAGGTTCTTTGGTAGATGACACAGCTGGAGGCTCCAAATTCTATTGTTTGAGGAAGTTAAGTGAAAGTATTCAGGCATTCTTTTCTTATTTAATGGTATAAGGCATCTTATTTTCTATACGAGACCTATTTTGCCACTGGCCAGTAGTTCAGACTTCATTTCCCATTCCCTAGCAGGCCATCAAAAGCTGTTCTTGTTACGGAAACATTTTTGTAAAACAACCTAGCTTTCATGGGCAACTCTGGCAATTGTTTTTATTAAAAGTACTTGACACATGACCTTTGACTTTTGAAAAATCAATTCTAGTAGCTGTGACTTGACTTTTGGTCCTTTCATTACTTGAGAGGGGGAAATTAATCCTTATCACTTGCAATGATCTATCTGAATCGAGGATTAATTTCAGTTTTCTTCATATTTGGGAAAAAAGAACCACAAAATTTAGCTTTTCCTCTAATTCCTCCACCTTCTCTTTGATCACCATAAAAATAATTTATTTGCCAAGTAAACCTGATGGAAAGAGTTAACTGATTTAAAACAGTGTCACTGGCCAATCTCCCAGCTGCCTGGGATACCCCTGTCCAATTCAGTGACGTGGGGTTAGCCTTTTCCTGGGATCCATTACACCACTGCTTTCTTTTTCCTCCACTGTAGACATATAGGAGTAGTAAGTGAGAAAACGAAAAAAGGTCGATAAGCCCACCACCCCAATTCTTTCTCAGAAGCCACATTTCATAAGCTTCTATTTTTAACTCCACATCTCACACAGCACACTGGCATTCTGCTTTACTCTCTCCAGAGTGACCTTCAGGTGAAGACAAACCCATTTCGATCCTTGCCAAACACAGCCAGTTGCTCCAGCAAAAAGCCTTTAAAAAAAAAAAAAAAAAAAAGATGGTTTTATCTAGATGGAATTCCCATAGAAAGCTATGGAGGGCACTCTGAAAGTCCTTGCAGCAAATAAGAATGCCTTGGCTGGAACACAGCAGGAATCTACACATCCTGAAACTAATTTAAAATCAGTTTTGGACCTCTGGTGATTTGAATCTCACAGGAAGTTGCTTGCAGAGTAAAATATGCTCCCAGTATGCATGAGACCCTGAGGATTTTCATTAAAGTGTGCCCATCAGCACTTAGAAAGAATCTGTTTTCAATGAATCCCTTTTCTGCCCACTTATGTACATTCCCTCTGACACTACTCTAATTCTGACCTTGATTTGTCTATTGGCCAAAACGTTGCCATTAACAGGCACTCGGTCTCCAGTGTCACGCTGCTCACACCCATCTCGGTTACGTTTCTGGTAAATGAGTGACCCCAAATGAGCAATGTGAGCCTTTGGAGTCTCAGTTTTCTCATCAGCAGTATGAGCTAATAGTAATCCCTCCCTTGCAGGATTGTGGTATGAATGAAAAGAGACAATGAGCGTGTGTGAAAGTTCCATCAGAGTGCCGGCACATAATAATTATTTAGTAAACCATAACTACTTTAAGGGAAACTTGGAGTAAAAGGGAAAGAGAAAAAGAGAATGTGAGAGTGAGGGCCAGAGATTCAGAGATTGAGAGATTGTGAGGGTGGCAGGTGGGAAGAATTTTAAAAAGCCAAAGTAGAAAAGAGCAGGAAGGAAGGAAGCAAGACCACGTATAGCAGTGATGCCCTGAAGATGGACCTACTTATTTGTGCACTGACCCAGCAACTGAACATTTGTTTCTACTGTGAATTGAAAGGGCACTGAGAGAGATAAGTTGTTTAGTAACACTTTTGAAACTTCTATTCTTCTATGAATATTTATTGAGCAACTTCCTCTGTGCAGGGCACTATTCACATTTCTTATTGTAGCAAATAGAATCTTCAGGCATGGGTAGTGAAGAAACTGTGGGATACAGCAAAAAAAGAGATCCCATATAAATTTTTAGAGGTAGACTTGACAGGATTTGGTGATTTATTAACGTCAAATGCAAAGGAGGACAAGTCATCAAGAATGACAGGTTTCTGAGATAGGCAACACGGTAGATAATAATGCATTTACTTGAATAAGGTTTTCTGAAAAGCTATCCACTTTCCAAAGGGAAGAAAAATACACTGGACTTGCCTACCAGATAGATATACAACAAATGGCAACACTCAGAGGACGTAGAATCCAAGGTTACCCATATGGATTCACTCTGGTTGATATTGGAAAGGGAAGTTTTCTAATTTCATCATTCAGAACAAATGTTACATTCATGTCAAAATTATAAAATAACATTTATATTATATTTAACTTATAGTATTTATGTAAA
This sequence comes from Sapajus apella, assembly GCF_009761245.1. NCBI lineage: Eukaryota > Metazoa > Chordata > Mammalia > Primates > Cebidae > Sapajus > Sapajus apella. The sequence continues at coordinate 6,150,924 of NW_022437049.1, read as the reverse complement.
TACTTGCTAAATATTTCTATAGATCCTGAAAAAAATCTAACTAAATTTCAAGCTAAAACATAAATTAATCTACTAATAAACTCTATTATGTGCATGTGCAAACAATTTTCATTAACAATTTCGTCTTTTTGTAAACTATGTAAACCTATAAACTTGTACTAACCCAGCATGGATTTGATAAAATGTCAGTAACGTAAAATAAAGGCCTATATTTTTTCCTACTGTTATATGCTATTCTTGTTGACATATTTTTAAATTTAGCATTATAAATATGTAATTTCTTCTATTCAGGGAAGTTAGAAAGTTGAGTAGAGTACTAAAATTGAAATCTGTGAGTTCATGTAGACAACAGCTAGACAAAATGTATCACTATGATACATTTCCAGAGTGAAAACTCTGACATTGCTATTTAAGGTTTGAGGTAAATATTTGTGCAATAGTAAAGTATGGTTAAGTACAAATTGAGTAATATTTGATTTTAAATAAAATTTTATGAGCATGTCTAAATTGAAGCAAGAAACATTACTTTATTAAAAGATAAAGGCTAAGCTGTTGTGATTTTATTTAGTAGCTTGAAAATGATACAAACATTTCTTCATCAATACATTTAAATAGTTGTAAAACAATCTTACCTTTACCGTTGCCCTGGTGGCCCCTGGTTCTCATAAACAGTGCCAGTGGAACTCTTACCTAGAGATTTAAGCCCTCTTTTACCTACTCAGGGAAAATCCTTTCACTGGTTATGCAAAAAGCTAGGCCAACCTGGGACAATTTCTCAGATTGTTCAACTTCAAATCAAATACTGCAAATCTACTTTGATTTGGGTCCCAGTTCTTGTAACTGGGTTTCTCTGGTTGGGGCACTGTCTTGTTTCTGAGTGAACGCCACCCTGTTAATCTTCCAGGTCCCTCCAAGACATGCAAGGCTGAGTCCTCTAGCAATGAATGTCTCCTCTGTTAATCTATCAGAGGCTGGCAGACTTCCCTTCGAATATACACCTCCCTTTCCAAACTTAACGCACGTTGCCTGCTTTCGTGCTCTGGACCAGCAAAACCTGCTAGCCCTCTGATTCACAACCAGAAATGTCTCTTCAGTCTCTTGTGACTCTCATATCAGGCATAACTGCTTTCTGCCACTCCACTTCTCTGGACACTGTAACCAGTCTTTTTGAATGATAGCCTTCATTATCTCACTTCTGGTTTAGGGGCACAGCCCTCCTGCCCCTGGCTCTGAACTCCATGCCTGTTCATCCCAAATATCTTTTTCAAGTGCATACAATCAACACACCTCAGATTTTTAAAAAAATCATTTACACCAGTAAGAAATGTTATCTGAATTATGCTCCACTTTTTACATTTCATTTTTATATTTTTTAGCTAAACTGAGCTAAATTTAAATCGATTTTAGGAAATTGACATGCTACCACTTTTCTTTGCTCCTTCAATCTAATTCTTAGAACTCACAATTCTAAAGAGAAAAAGGAGTAACTAATAACTTACCCAATACACTTTATTGTAGAAGCACTGGAGACTTGAACCAGTGAATTAGGGTCAAACAGGTTTCTAAACCTTCATTGTGAGATTCCACAATCTATGTTCACAGAGACATAGGGAGCCCAGTGGAGACTAATAATTAGACAGCCTGGTAGGCCAGTATTTTGCACACTTTTAAAGTAATATTAAAAAATAATTCTACTTGAGTTATTTAAATACGAAGCTCAGAGATGCATCAGGAGAAAAGTGGACCAGAGCTGAGAGCAGCCTGCAGACTTCTCTCTAGTGACGAGGTTAATTCAACTGTAGCCCCAAACTTGCATGTCAATTCTGTACCATAAACACTAGCGATTCCTAGATACAAAAAGGGGGCAATAGACACCAGGGCCTACTTGGAGGTGGAGGGTGGGAGGAGGGAGAGGAACAGAAAAAAAATAACTATTGAGTACTAGGCTTAGTACTGGGGTGACGAAATAACCTGTACAACAAACCACTATGACACAAATTTACCTACATAACAAACCTGCACATGTACCCCTGAAACTAAAGTAAAAAAATTTTTAAAAAACACTGGTGATCTATTAAAAAATTTAACTCCCAATGTTAAATAAAGCTCAAATCCTAGGCACAGATACACAGAAACATTTATTTGAGGTCTTCTTAATTTTTATATCTGGTGTGGAGCTTAGAAAATCTATTAGACGTTCCAGCTAGCAGCATTCCTATTGCTTCTTGGCTTTTTGGCTAAGATCAAGTGTAGCGTGCATTTCTGAATCATTTAGAGAAAGACAGAATAATGTTCTGCAGATAAAAGATATTCAAGGAGTATATGAAGATGGGTGAGCAGGAAGCATACTGTTCCACTCTCAGCTTTCATTAATTTGCTGAGTGACAGTAGAAATCATTTACATAGCTGCATCAAATGTATGTGTTACAACATTATACCTATCTCTTCCAAGTAATTGAGAGGTAAGCAATGAGAAAGGACTTAGAAAATTGAATACAAAATACAAAGTTTTGCTCTTATTTTAGTTTTTTCATGTCATGATTGCCATGATTAGCAGTAGGAGTAGTATGGATAGCCGTTTTGAAACACAAAATGACATTGAAAAGTGAAGCAAGTTTTCCAAGAATTGAGTCATTAAGTCACTTTGGCCTCACATGCTTGGGTTTTGCATATGTAAAATAAATAAATGAAGGAGTGATTCTCATTGTGGCTGAATTTCCTTCATAAATACTTAATCTGATTGCAACAACTAGATTACAAATCTCTGAGAAGTGTTCTTTTGCCTCTCAAAGACCATTCAGCATTGTGTAAAGAAGTGTGTTTTTATTTTGTTTTTTTTTTTTTGGTGGTGGTTGTGTGTGTGTGTGCGTGTGTGTGTGTGTGTGTGTGTGTGTGTGTGTGTGTGTGTATTTGAGAAGGAGTTTCACTCTTATTGCCTAGGCTGGAGTGCAGTGGCACAATCTTGGTTCACTACAAGCTCACCTCTCAGGTTCTAGTGATTCTCCTGCCTCAGCCTCCTGAGTTGCTGGGATTACAGGCACCCACCAACACATCTGGCTGATTTTTTGTATGTTTAGTAGAGACAGGGTTTTGCCATGTCGGGCAGGCTGGTCTTGAACTCCTAACCTCAGGAGATCTGCCCACCTCAACCTCCCAATGTGCTGGGATTATAGGCATAAGTCACCACACCCAGCTGAGGTGTTTTTTTTTTTTTTTTTTTTTTAATAATAGTAAATTTTGCCATATTCAGATGAATGGCTCACAGAAACATCATTTTTTCCCTGATTCCCACAGACCTATTCGAGTTGGTTCTCAGACATATAACCATGTACGGTTTCTATTGTGGGAAGAAAAGTAAAGAAAAATCAATTAATCTTCCTGCCAACTGGGCTTTCTTGGTTAACTAAGCAAAACTAACCCAATACTCCAAAACTGACTAAGAAAATGACCCCCAAGTTTAAGAGTATAGCCCAGCTTACAGGAAAAAAAAAGGGCCAAAAGGGTAAAAAGAATAGACATGAAAAGAAAGCAGTGAGGTTGGTGTTTACCAAGAGTCTTCTTTTTTCAAACTCCTAGATTTAAGATAGCAATTCTTTTTTTTTTTTTTTTTTTTTTTTTTTGCATCTGATAGTTTTCTAAGCATAGCATAGTAGCCAGGCTTATTTCTTCTAGGTCCTAGAAACTCGAAATGTAATTTCTAGGAAGTATTCACATTTTGACAAAATTCCATTACAATAAAGCAATTTGGTTATTCCCTAGAGTTCATGATAAAGTGATTTTACAAGTAATACATTTTAGAATTTGTCAGTATCAATAGACTTAATTCTCCAGTGCCTAAATCATTCCTTGGGAGTAAGCTGGATATTTAGAAGGGCTTATTAACTCTTTCAGATACTAGGTCCTTTCTCAGACTATTCATTTCTACTAAATAAAACTACTAAAAGCAATATAGTATCTTTGATGTAGGAACTAGAGCTAAAAGTGCTGGAATAGAAATACATCAGGGGAGTTATACTTAAAATTGTACCTTTGAAAGGCACAAGAAAATAGGCCAATATATAATTTAAGGCAGAAAATACAGTGTTCACTTATTTCTTATTTCCTTTGTGTTTTGGAACATGGAAACTAAGATACCATTTGAGCAGTAAGTTGAGTAGTACAACCTGAGAAAAGTTTATTTCACCAAATATTTAGATATCTGGAGTCAAAGAGAAAGAAGATTTAAATACTGTCATGCCATATGAAAATGGCAACTATGGGACAAAATGCATTTATCAAGAATAACCACTGAGATCTCAGGGTATTATAAAAATGCATTCATGATAAAATAATCATGACATATAAGCTTGGGCTCTTGAAAAATGAAACATTCATTTATAGGCTGTATATTGCTTAATCAGAGAAAACTGACATAATTTTTATAATGGCTTATACTCCAACATCTCTTTAAAGTAATAATCCACAACTTTTAAAATTATTGTCATAAAGTGATTCCTAGTGTTTGATGGGAGAACTACAATTGTAAATCAACTTTTTTTCTGTACAGAACCATGCCCCGTTCACTTTTTTGCTTTTATATACAGCAAAATTTAGGCATGGCCAATATTCAGGCATAAACATACACAGCTGAGTCTATAGTAAATAAGGAAATAGTTCAGGGACAAACATACACAGCTGAGTCTACAGTAAATAAGGAAATAAGATCTTGTGATGAAACATTTTCTTTTATAAAACCACGGAAGTTGCTACTTAACAGAGGCATATCTTCAAGCAAACTGTCAAATTAGCCCTAAGTAATTAATCTCTGAAACCAGCAGGCTTTCAATCTCAGAGCAGCCATCTCAAAGACACGATTTACCATGTAATTACATGGGACATTACAATGTATTTATGAGGTCATTTGTTATAATGTACAGTAATTACAGAGTACTTACATAGCTATTTATGTCTCATAAAATGAAGTGAGACTAAATATTTTAATTGTGTTGGAGAAATAAGAAAAAATATTTGAGTTCCAAATGTCACGTAAGATTATAGGTCAGATTCACATAACTCATGTTAACAGCAGGCTGCTTTCAGAACCACCAGTGTTTCGTGGCTTTCTCCTATTGGAAATGAAGATTTCAGGCATCCTGACAAATATTCCTACCAGAGATGAGGTAAATGGAATTGTTCTCCCCAGTTTCAATCCTCAGGTAATGCCAGATGATAGACCAATAGTATGATTTACTATTTACACTTTACATCCAAACCATAAATGTTCAGGTGACAATAGAATTGCTGGATTAAAAATAGTGTTATATACAATACCTTTACAAATAGCATACCATGCAACAAAACAGAATGATAAAATACCTATCTTTGTGTTTTTCATTTCTATTACTTTGAATCAAAATGGTATTTGTTCAGATTTTCAATACTCTCTTTAAGCACACAAATTCTGAAAAAGAGAACATCTTAGGGAAAAATTTGTGATGTGGTTTCCTCCAAAGCTTCTTCTCTTTACCTCAGTCTATATCTGGAAATTTTTACTTAGCTTAATAGGTGAATTTCGGCAGTCGACAGAAGAGGCGTTACATCTGAAACATCACAGCATATGCATAATCAATAGAGCAGAGTAGTCTTAAAATTACATGGCTAGTTTTAAAAAATAAAAATTAAAACACTTTTTGGATTGTTAATGATCATTTTTATTAATGTCCACAAAAAATCTCACTCTAATTTAGTGACTTTATTAATTTATTCAATAGACATCCCTAATGCTTGCTACACTCCAGGCACAGTGCTTAAACAGGCATATTCACCTGAAACTCTCTCCTTGAAGAAAATGATTGATTCTTTCCAATGAAAGGTTTTATAATGCACTTGGTAAATCAGGTTTATTTAAATCTATTAAGACAAATAGACACACCATATTATGGTCCCCTTTTGCGAAAATAAATTCTGGCTTCATACAGAATTTACACCTCTAAATTAGAATAATTAGGATTTGATGAATCATGAAACATAAATAATTTTACTTGCTTATTATTGCTAAGCTGTCTCCTATTCATGTGATTCAATGGTTAGAAACTGCAAAGTAGTTTTTAGTTACAATAGTATAGGTAAACTGTTCCTTTCTAAACTTGAGCCTATATTGCGAATTTCAACATTTTTCAAAAAGAATAAATATCAAATAGTTTTTTGTCATGCAGATATTTTTACCACCAAATTGTTATAAATATGTGAACTAATTAATGTCTGTAAAGCTGATCAGCAGGTTCACAGTGATACCCACTGCAGCCTCCTGGCAAACCAAGGATTCTCTCAGTGTTTAATGACTGTTACTATATAATGGTTCTAGTATTTGCCAAATCCAGATACTCAGAACCCACACAACCATCTGCAGAATGTTGCCTGTTAATATGCAAATAAACCCATTAAAATTCACAAACTGATCCAACAGCCAGTCAGGTCAATTCTGATCTACTGTACCAATTTTATTTATATATGCAGAAAGAGCAAGTCTATTCTCCACTAAAGTTCAGATAAGTTAATGAGTGAAATAGTAGTTGAAAAATATATTATCAACAACTTATTCCAACTTAAGAACAGTTGGAGGTAGTTTACTTTTGAAAAAAAGTATGGGTAACTATCAATACTTCAATCAGTATTTTAATTAGATATGCAATCGTTCTGCATCTAATTGATTAACAATTAGCAGCACCTGTAGTTGGCTATAATTTTAATTACTGATTGCATTAGGGCTGATTACTTAAAATTATATCACTTGAACACCATTAGATTATAAAGAAAAGAATAAAACTATTCCAAAATAATTATTAAAATTGAGATTAAAACCAACTAATAAAAATTTTTTAAAGGTTTTTATTTTAAGCAATGTTAATAGATTCTCCTTAAATTATCCAACATGGAAAGAAGCTGCCCAGTGATCATTCTAATGTAACTAACTTGCCATTTTCCTGGGAGATGAGGAAGTAACTCAGAATATGCCATTGTCCATCAGAATAGTAAGTATTAGGAAAAAGATCCTACGTGACAATAGATAAAATTTCTAATCTGCTTTAATAAATATTCATGTTCTAGAAATGAAAAGGTTTGTTGATCCTTTAATCAAGAATATGTCACACTAGTCAATAGTCATCGTCAAAAAGAGACCTTGAATTACTTTTTTATGTACAATAAGAATCGAAATAATTGCTCCAAACACAGTTTTTCTAAAAGAGAAAATCAATTTTTAACTAATATACCTTAAAATTAGGCAATAGTGACAAAACATCTGGTATGCAAATAACTGCATGTTTTTATGGTGGTATTGCAAGAAGGGGTTTGTAGCATATTAAGATTGCATATATGCTCAAAGAACCAAAAGCTCTTCTAAACTTAAAAAAAAAAAAAAATCGGCCGGGCGCGGTGGTTCAAGCCTGTAATCCCAGCACTTTGGGAGGCCGAGGCGGGTGGATCACGAGGTCAAGAGATCGAGACCATCCTGGTCAACATGCTGAAACCCCGTCTCTACTAAAAATACAAAAAATTAGCTGGGCATGGTGGTGCGTGCCTGTAATCCCAGCTACTCAGGAGGCTGAGGCAGGAGAATTGCCTGAACCCAGGAGGCGGAGGTTGCGGTGAGCCGAGATCGTGCCATTGCACTCCAGCCTGGGTAACAAGAGCGAAACTCCGTCTCAAAAAAAAAAAAATCCTATCTAGGTCTATGCTATTCCAATATAATATTTTAAGGATCAAGGACCTCAAAATATGGATTGAGGTAGTGGCTACAGTAACCTCTTTATAGTCTCTTTTGTTATAAATAAACTGTTTCTGCAAATGACTGTTTTAAACAAACTCAGAGAATTTAGTATTTGTAATTTAAAAAAAATATTTCTTATAAAAGTTTCAAACAGATACAAAATTAGGATACTAAGAAATGCTACTTTACAACCATTATGATGACTGTGATTTAAAAACAGATAATAATATTAGCAAGGATGTGGAAAAAAATGGAATCTGCATACAAGTGGCTTGTGAAAATGTAAATCAATGTTGCCTTTTTGAAAAATAGTTTGGCAGTTCCTCAAAAAGTTAAAAATAGAATTAAATATGACCCAGCAGTTTCTTCCCAAGTATACACCCAAGCGAACTGAAAACATGTATCTACATAAAAACTTATTTACAAATGTTCATAGCAACATTATTCACAATAGCCAGAAAAAGTCAACACAGTCCAAATGCCCATTATCTGATGAATGAGTCAACAAAATGCAGTATATCCATACAATGGAATAATTTAGCCATAAAAGGGAATGAAGTACTGATATATGCTACAATATGGATGAACCTTGAAAAATTATCTCAACTGGAAGAAGCCACTCACAAAAGATCACACAGTATATAATGCCATTTATATAAAATGCATACAATAGGCAAATATACAAAGACAGAAAGTCAATGAGAGATTGCCTTTCTCCCATTTGGGGAGGGACTGAAGATAAGAGGTGAATGCTAAAGGATAATTTCTTTTTGGGGTAACAAAATGTTAGAAAATTAATGTGGTGATGGTTGCATAATTTTAAATGGGTAAATGGTATGGCATGTAAATTAAGTACCATATGTGAAGACGTTACAACAGGAAAATTTCACCTCCAAAAAAAAACAATAGTATTAGGAATCCCAATATGCCTATCACTTAACTTCAAATTCTCAATACATTGCCAATCTTGTTATATCTATGTAGAAGACTCCAGACAGATACTTTATTTAAGGAAATCCTAAATATTTGTAGACTTGGAAACACCCCTACATTTGTGGGTCTTGCCATAAAAGGGTGGTACTTTCCAGAGGGAACCTAAATCCAGCCTGTTGTTTTCCTTCATCATGGGTATGATGCCCTGTACTTGCAGTACTCACAAATATTTTGAGATATCAATGGCGACACACTGGGATAACTAGGGCCTCTAGAAGAAGGAAGAAGATACAGAGCAATACGTCCCTCTCCACTGCATCAAGTGGTGCCTCTGAGGACATTTAAAAAGCTAGGCACAATTAGGGGCTAATGCACTTGGGTATTAGTTCGTTTTAAAGCTGCTGATAAAGACATACTTGAGACTGGGTAATTTAATAAAGAAAGAGGTTTACTGGACTTACAGTTCCAAATCACTGGGAGGCCTCACAATCATGGCAGAGGGTGAAAAGAATGTCTCACATGATGGCCAATAAGAGACGAGAGCTTGTGCAGGGAAACACCCATTTTTAAAACCATCACTATCTATCATACTCACTATCAATAGAACAGCACAGGAAAGACCTGCCCCCATAGTTCAATCACTTCCCACCAGGTTCCTCCCACAACATATGGGGATTGTGGGAATTACAATTCAAGATGAGATTTGGGTGGGAACCAGTCAAGCCATATCATTCTGCCCCTGGCCCGTTCAAAGTCTCACATTTTCACATTTCAAAACTAATTGTGCCTTCCTTCCCAACAGTCCCCCAAAGTCTTAACTCATTTCAGCATTAACTCAAAAGTCCACAGTCCAAAGTCTCATTCAAGACAAGGCAAACCCCTTCTGTCTATGAGCCTGTAAAATCAAAAGCAAGTTAGTTACTTCCTAAATACAATGGGGGTACAGGCATTAGGTAAATACAGCCATTCCAAATGGAAGAAATTGGCCAAGATAAAGGGGCTACAGGCCCCATGCAAGTATGAAATCGAGAAGTGCAGTCAAATCTTAAAGTGCCAAAATGATCTCCTTTGACTCCATGTCTCACATCCAGGTCATGCTCATGTAAGAAGTTGGCTCTCATGGTCTTGGGAAGCTCAGCCCCTGTGGCTTTGTAGGATACAATCTCCTTCCTGGATCCTTTCACTGGCTGCCATTGAGTATTTGTGGCTTTTCCAGGTGCATGGTGCAAGCTGTCAGTGGATCTACCATTCAGGGGTCTGGAGGACAGTGGCCCTCTTCTCACAGCTCCACTAGGCAGTGCCCCAGCAGGGATTCTGGGGGGACTCAGACCTCACATTTCCTTTCTGCACTGCCCCAGCAGAGGCTCTCCATGAGGGTCCTGCCCCTATAGCAAACTTCTGCATGGGCATCCAGGTATTTCCATACATCTTCTGAAATCTCGGCAGAGGTTCCCAAACCTTAATTCTTGACTTCTGTATACTCCCAGGCTTAAAAATGCAGACTCTGCCAAGATTTTGGGCTTCCACCCTCTGAAGCAGCAGCCTGAGCTATTCCTTGGCCCCTTTTAGTCATGGCTGGAGTGGATGGGACACAGTGCACCAAGTCCTTAGGCTGCACACAGCAGAGGAATACTGGGCCCAGCCCACAAAACCATTTTTTCCTCCCAAACCCTTGGGCCTATAATGGGAGTGGTTGCCACAATGATATCTGACATGCCCTGGTAACATTTTCCCAATTTTCTTGGGAATTAACATTTGGCTCCTTGTTATGCAAATTTTTGCAGCGACCTTGAAGTTCTCCTCAGAAAATAGAATTCTCTTTTCTAACAAATTGTCAGGCTGCAAATTTTCCAGACTTTTATGTTCTATTTCCCTTTAAAACTGAATGACTTTAAGAGCAGGGACGTCACCTCTTGAATGCTTCATGGCTTAGAAATTTCTTCCACCAGACAACCTAAATCATCTCTCTCAAGATCAAAGTTCTACATATCTCTAGGGAAAGGGCAAAATGCTGCCACTCTCATAACAAGAGTCACCTTTGATCCAGTTCCCAAAAAGTCCCTCATCGCCATCTGAGACCACCTCAGTCTGGATTTCATTGTCCATGTCATCATCAGCATTTTGGCCAAAGCCATTCATTAAGTCTCTAGGGAGTTCCAAACTTTCCCATTTTTCCTGTCTTCTTCTGAGCTTTCCAAACTGTTCCAACCTCTGCCTGTTACCCAGTTCCAAATCTCCTTCCACATTTTTGGGTATCTTTTCAGCAGTGCCCCACTCCCAATACCAATTTACTCTATTAGTCCATTTTCACGCTGCTGATAAAGACATACTTGAGACTGGGCAATTTACAAAAGAAAGAGGTTTACTGGATTTACAATTTCATGCAGCTGGGAGGCCTCACAATCATTATAGAAGGTGAAAGGCACATCTCACATGGTGGCAGACAAGAGAAGAGAGCTTGTGCAGAGAAACTCCCATTTTAAAACCATCAGCACAGGAAAGACCCATCCCCATGACTCATTTACCTCCCACTAGGTTCCTCCCACAATATGTGGGATTGTGGGAGTTACAATTCAAGCTGAGATTTGGGTGGGGACACAGGCAAACCACATCTATCTTCAAGTTGTTTAAAAGAACAAATAAAGTCCTTGGGGAAATTCCTGGAGGCTGTAATCTCAATCATTTCAGCAATTCTTATATAACAGAATTATAGGGCAAAACATGGGTCTAGCCTACACAGGGTGTTCTTTCAGAGGGTTGAGGAGATGCATGTAGCAGTTAGTAAAATGCCACATACAAATGAATGGTTAAACTTAGCATAAAGTTTAGGGAAGGTCTTGGGAAAATAGTGATTTATATGCTTATTTATTTGCTCAAGTCCAAGAAAATAAAATGAGAATATATGGAGTGTATTCATAGCCTGTGTACTTTTCATCATAGTGCTTATCACAATTCAAAGTTTCCATTGATCTGTTTGATTATTTGATTAATGTTTCTTAGCTCCAGAACTTAAACCCATAAACTTTGCCACTGTATCTTATGAAGCAAGGTAAGTCTATAATTAGCATTGACAAAGTTATATTGGAGTTCATGAAAAAAGTTAATTTGAGTAAATGAAAAACAAGTGATAATCATGACATACGTTCTTTGTTTTTGGAAAATTGCAGATTGGAAATATATACATTTTCTCACATGCATTAATTATATACAATTGTAATCCTGGCCTGTTTTAATTTTCCTTTTTATAGAACTGTGGAAGTTAGGCAGACCTGGATACTTTTGCTTTGTTCTGAAGAAAGCCTCAGTGAACAATGAAATAGCATAAAACGAAGGCTATCTTTTGATTTTCTACTTTAAAATTTTATTTCTACATATTATCTATTATCTTTGCTTTGTAAATTACATTGAAATATTACAAAAACATATTGAAATGATATAGATCAAATCAGTAAATGTGTCTTTTCTATATCAATGTTATAATCAAAGACTCTGAGCCAGAAAGTTATCAGAAAAGACGTGTGTGTGTGTGTGTGTGTGTGTGTGTGTGTGTGTGTGTGTGTGTATGTCTGGAGGGGGGCAGAGGAAATAAAGGAAGGAAAAAAAGGAAGAAAATTAGAACTTCTTTCTTTCCTGGAATAGAACAGAATACACTTGTTTATAGCCAATCAGAAGGCAACCTTTGTCTTGACTATCCTATTTTACCATGTTAAAGCCAACCTACAGGTAAACATTTTCATTCTAAAATTCAGGGTTTACCTTATTCCTCAATTATGGCTGAATATTATGCATTTAGTTTTACGCTTTATGATTCATCAGACATATTAAAACACTTGAACAAAAACATTCCCTCACTCCTGAGTTACCTGCAGGCTACTTGTAAAAACATTCACTTTTTAGTAATTAGGTCAATGCTGACTTACTGATTCCTTCTTTTATGTCTCCTTTTATTCTTCTGTTCACTATTGAGCTGTATAAAGACTATGTGATATAGTCACTGAAAATTCCTGGGAAAAGCAAATGACCAAAAGTCACCAGAGAACATTCTACACACATCGATTTTCCTCTTTTAGGGTTAATGATTAGGGTCATTTAGTGCAGGCCTTTAAATTTCGTACCCAGTGGCATTTGTTTAATTAGAAGTCTTTTTCACTCTTTGCACATATTCAATAACATGAGGCTGGGTACTATCATCTTTCTATCTTATAACTTAGAGACAAAAACATATTCCTTATTTTAGCATTGTCCCCCACTTAAAAATGCATTAATATTCTTAAAAATTGGTCTGAAAAGTGAGGGATAGTAGGAAGGGTATGGAGAGATTTTAGCCTACAGAAATGACTAAATCCTGACGTTCTATGCTTCTATAACACTTCAGTATAATAAAATCCAGATAGTAAATAAATATTTTCTATTCCATGTCCTTACCATAGTTATTTTGCAAATGAGAACACGAAGGCAAAGTTGCAATTGGTTCTTTGTGTATGGATTAGACAAATCATTAATTTTCTAAATCTTGACTTCAGAAACTTTCTCCAGAAAGCCTTCTTGCCTCTTCTGTAAGAGCTAGCTAATCTGGGGCAAGGAAGATGCTAAGGGATAGAAAAGGAGATAACACTCAAAACAGACCCAGCCAGCTCCAGCACTTATCCTAAAGGAATATGAAGTCAGTTTGCTAACAAAAGGACACAAGTCCAGGAGTTACAAAGGGACAAGTTTAGACTGAACAGTACCTAAAAATTGCAATTCCTTGGGGGCAGGGCATATTTCTCATTCAGCATTTTTACCTTCTGTATTTTTTAGCAATAAGAAATATTTATGGATGAAAGACTAAAACTCAGTCATGCAATATATGTTATGCATGTGTGTTGACCTTATATAATTAGTCAAAATGTCTATTAAAACCAGAAAAGAGTTACATGACATGTCAAATTTAGTTCAAGAGAAACTGTTAAATAATACCTTAAGCCTAGCCCTAGTTTATTGGTACCTGCATAACTATTAGGATCACGAAAATATATTTAAAAATTGAAAGGTTGATGGCAAATAATACTGCTTTGTAGCTATATTTAATTCTCACATATACTGTTTTAATTACACAGTAATGCTCACATACTGAAACATGCTGTGAATATTTAAAAAACAGATCTTTTATTAAATTACAATTTCAAGATTCTGAGCATCTTCCAAAATAATGCCTACTTATTCCAAAAGAATTCATAACATTTGGCTGGTATTTCAGCCTCTTCTAAGATGTTATTCATAGAGAAGACTGCACACTGCTACTTTTTCCTCTATATACATACATATCAGTTTTTAATATGAAATCACGAGATAGTTAACCTCTTAGGTTAGATCATATGAAATGGCCAATAATCAACTGGTTTTTACCTACAAAAATGGTGATTTCATATACTTTAGCCTACTAGAATGTTTTTTATTCTACATCTAGTCCAACCTTTTCAGGTTTTAAGTGAGGAAACAGAAGCTTCAAGAATATTTTAGATATTTTAGCTAGGATGATTTAGAAAATTTTTATAATGGTTACATTCAGAACCAAAATTATCAGGTTGTTCCATTTTCCAATAAATTCATTAATAGAGATTTAGAGAAAGAGAAAATATATTACATACCAGAGAAAATCTATCACAGACAAAGCTTCTGTACTACAAGCTTGTCAACAGTAAAAATAACACAGGGGGTGGCTCACCAGAAAAAAAAACCAAACACCCAGCAACTCCAGAGCATGCTCCTTCATGCTACCCAAAAGTCTTCTCAAAGAAATTTTAATCGGTAGATGTGCAGAATTTTGAGACAAGAAACAAGACTGAAGATTAAAATGTGGAATAACTATTTTCAGTAACTTCATGACATTTATTTTTTCAATATCTGGGTCTAAAAGAAAACTGAACAGCACCCACAATAAAACCTGCAAACGTCTCTGAAATGCAAACAGAAATGAGACCAGGTTACTGTAAAATAAATCTCCAATACTGGGAAAGAAAACAATACTGAATCTAAACATCAGTAGAAAATAAAAATAACAGTTTGCATATAACTAGATTGTATTACTTTTGCTAGAACTTATGCCTTGTATCTATTCATTTAACAAACACAGGCAGTATCATGAAGAAATTAGCCCACAGGCTTCAATAGTAGCCTAGGATTTTTTTTTTTAAACTTTTGTTTTAGGTTCATGGGTACATGTGCAGGTTTGTTATATATGTAAATCACATGTGATAGGGGTTTGATGTACAAACTATTTTGTCACCCAAGTAACCAGCATAGTGCTGAATGGTAGTTTTTTTAATTCTCTCCCGCTTCCCACCTTCCACCTCAATTAGATCCCAGTGTCTGTTGTTCTAGTCTTTGTGTCCATATGCACTCAATGTTTACCTACCACCTTTCTAAGTGAGAATATGCAGTATTTGGTTTTCTGTTCCTGCACTAGTTCACTTAGGATTTTGGCTTCGAGCTCCATCCATGTTGCTGCAAAGAACATGATCTCATTCATTTTTATGATTGTGTAGTATTCCATGGTGTATATGTGTCATGTTTTCTTTCCATATGTATCACCACTGAGGGGCATTTAGCCCAGGTTTAAATGACAGTTTTAACACATAACAGCTGTCAGTTCTTTGCCGCATGCCACACCTTCTCTCAGCACACGTGGTAGTAACAACACCAACTTTGTTGTGTTGTGAGGAGCAAATGAAGCAAGGCATGTAAAGCATTCATGCATGCCTGGCACATGATCAATCCTGTTTCAAAATTCTTTTAGGGCTTAATGCTGAGTCAAAAATTGAATTCTCAATGGAAACAAATTAAAATGAATTGTTTTAATGAAGAATTATCAAGTTACATCAATAGGTGTTTCTTTTTTAAAAAATCCAGAAGTGCTTTTGAAAATTAACAGCAGGAAAGGAGAAGCAGCAGAGGAAAGGAGGACCTACAAAACAGAGATCCCGTTTGACCTCTACCCTATTAATGCAAGGACAATATTAATCCTTTGTGAATTAACAGATCTCTTCATAATAATGCTTGATATTGCATACAGTAGATATAGATGGTATAGTGGGCTGAATTCCCACATTTCCCACATCTAAGAACCACATACAAAATCCTTGCTGTGTCAATGTTACTCTACAGAGTGAACACATTTTTTCAATCTGAAAGAAAACATTTCTTCCCATATAAAGGAAAATTCTAGTCTTTTCTAGAAAATGTGAACAGCCCACGTTGCCACATTCCAGCCTCATGTAATTACAAATATGTGAATGAAAGCACCATCAGGTCAATTATTCAGATGTTTTACTGTACACTGTGCCAAATTTATACATGTCCTATTTTAGCTCAGATCTTGTATTATATATACACTACTTGTCCAGTCATACACCTGTAAACATATTTGATTTTTTTGTTATTTATTGACATCAACTCCCTTTAAAGAAAAACAAAATATCTGTTGTAATCCCAATTATCTATGAATGAACAGAATATCTAATGTAAAAGAAGCCCACAGTCACTATTATTTATCAAATAACAGCAAAATCACTTCAGCCAAGACCCTAGAATATGCCATTTTCTTTTTCTCTGGAATCTTCCATGGAAACTTTTCAGGAGCAGAAAATTGCTATTCCATGGGCTTTCATCATAGCTAGTGGCTTTACAAATATAAGGAGCAAAGAACTCAGAGTTTTGCCTGGCTGTAAATATGACAGCATGGCTGCTGATCTGCTCTGTGGCTGAGGCACTGCGGAGCTAAGCTTTTCTGTAGAGTGAGGGCTTCACTTCTCCAAATGATCAAAGGATCATCTGGGCACAGTCCCTTGAAAGACAGGAAATTTCACTGGGAGACTAGCTCACTGATTTTCTGCCTAACTATGTCATCAAAACGGCAAAGGGGAGGAGAAGAAAGGGTAGGAAAACAATTCTTTAACATATCTGTCAGAAATTGAATGAGACAAACCATTCCATAAGATCTTCTAATTTTGCCAAAATTTTATCTACTGTCAAGTCAACTATTGGAACACAGAAGCAGTAGTAAAATTGATGGTGCTGGATAGATGCTCGGGTTGTGCTTGCATTTGGCAAGCAAATGTGGTGAGTAATAATAAGCAACACAGGATCCTCCTTCTCCAGCAGAGACTACAAGCATGCCTGACTACCATGCCTGACTAATGTTTGTATTTTTAGTAGAGATGAGGTTTCGCCATGTTGACTAGGTTGGTCTCGAACTCCTTACCTCAGGTGATCCACCTGCCTTGGCCTCCCAAAGTGCTGGGAATACAGGCATGAGCCACTGCGCCCTGCCCTGTTTGTAGTAATTTGGAAAACGGCACACAATATTAATCTTCGAGAAGTTAAAATATATTCCTGTATGTGTGTTGAGAGTACTACATTTATTATTTGAAATGAGAATTAAAATTAATTAGTGATCTGTCTGAATACAGATAGTGATATAAAATGTGAAAATAAGGAAAAAAGAAAGGTGACATATTTGTCGATGGGGATGTATCAGGTCCATACAAAGATCATTTAATTATCTAGGGAATATATTTTATTAAGCTTCTTGTTTACAATTGATTAAAGAACCCCAGCTTAGTGAAACTACAGGTTAACTTATATATTTTCTATTAGTAGAAATGCAAATAATTCCTGTCCAGCTAAGAAGATGTCAAAGTTGATAGTTTATTACTCTTAATGGATATTAACCAATTTCATAACTATCCTAGCAATCTTATTCTAATTTTTTTTTTTTTTTTTTTTTACAGAGATTTTCCCTTTTTTTCCCCGGTTTGGGTTGCAATGGGGCAATCTCGGCTACCCGCACCCCCGATCTACTACTAGCC